>NC_072388.2:17998277-18354943 GCF_028885625.2 Pongo pygmaeus | reverse complement strand
TTGTACACAGTTAACCTTTTTATGTCCTGCTGCCACTGTTAGCTTGAAGGCTATATAGTCAGCATTTTCCTTTAGTTGCTTGGTCCTTTAAAACCTGTAAAAGCAAAGGAAGGGTTCAGTGGAAGTAGTTAAATGTTCTTTTAATCAGATCTATTATCTGCTTTGTCTTAAGCCTATGCTAATTGATATTGGGTCATGGTATATGCCAATATTTCATAGTTATATTTTTTCTAGAATGTTTATTGCAATGTTTTTTAAAAAAATTATTCTTAACCTGGGGCAAAAGATTTTATATGTCTTTTTTTTGTAAGACAAATATTGGAGAAAAAATATACATATATATATATTTGATGATTCCTCTGAAGTAGATTATATAGATAACAAATGAATAAAATTATGTTTTTCCCTTTTTTCTACCCTAGGTAACAACTCCAAGTTTCCTTTGGATAATACACCTGTTCGAAATCGGGGTGATGGAGATGGAGATTTTCAGTTCAGACCATTTTTTGTGGGTTCTCCCACAGCACCTGAACCCAGCAACAGCTTTTTTAGTTTTGTCTCTCCAAGTCGTGAATTAGAGCAGCAGCAAGTTTCTAGCAGGGCCTTCAAAGTAAAAAGAATTTGAGCCACGCATGGTGTCACGCACCTCTGATCCTAGCTACTTAGGAGGTTGAGGCTGGGAGGATCACTTGAGCCCAGGAGTCTGAGGCTATAGTGATCTAAGATCATGCTACTGCACTCCAGCCTGGGCAACAGAGTGAGACCCTGTTTCTAAAAAAAAATAAAGATAATTTAGCTAACTTTACAGAATGTTTCTATGTTCATCTTCAGTGATTTCATTTAGCAAATCTTTTTTCTAGATAGGACTCCCCAGCTTCCCTGTGCTTTTAAGTCTCTGAAGTTGTTTTCACATTATCAACATAACAAACTCATTGGCAGTGGGGAGTGGTTTAGAGTCTGGTTTCTTTGTTTCTATTATTTAAAGCATAAGCATTTTATTAATCTCAATTCCATTGTGAACTGCTGAATTTTCATCCCTAGTGTGAGAAGGTCACAATAGTATTTGTTTCAATAGATAACTGTTTCTCCCTGGGCTGTTTCTGACTGAGCTGTGTTGTTTATACCTTAAGTACCTGTGTTATATGCTACATGTTGCTTTGAATTCTGGTATTTATGCGTATCTGTATATGTAAGTATGTTAATGTACACTGATATTTTGCTGTATTTGCCAGTATGTTTATGTGAAAATTTTGGTCTTGGAAAATGGTGGGTGATGTGTGGCTTGTTATTTGGGTATGTGTATTTATTTGTATGTATTTATGTATTTACCTTCATATTAACTTGTTTGGAGGTGTGCTTATGTCAGTGAACGAGAGTACAATTTGATGCATGTATGTTCAGTCCCTATTTGTATTTAAAAATAACTCACGTTGATGAAGTTATTTTTTAAAGTTAATTTTTTTGGCATTTATAGTCAGCCCTCTGTATCCATAGATTCTGCTTCTGCAGATTCAGCCAACCATATATCAAAAATATTTGAGAAAAAATAAAAATAATAATATAACAATAAAAAAATACAAATTAAAAACCAATACTATATAACAGCTATTTGGATAGCATTTACATTGTAGGTATTATAAATAATTTAGAGGTGATTTAAAATATTTGGGAGAATCTATAGGTTACCATGCCATTTTATAAAAGTGACATGAGCATCCAGGGATTTTGGTATCCGTGACGGTTCCTGGAACCAGTCCCCCAAAGATACCAAAGGAAGACTGTATTTTAAAATAAAGCTACTTCTTTACCTTTTTGTCAACTGTTGCCTTGGTTTTACTTATTTAGGAATGCACTTCTGCGGAAAGTTTACCAATGTGTTATTGATCTTAAGAGACTGTATTAAAATAATTAAAAAGATTTATTTACTGTTTTCCTTTAGTACTTCTGACTATGATTATGGGAATTAAATTCTGTTTAATTATGCATTTATTTATTGAAAATGTAGGGCCATGATAGAAATTTGAAGGAGATTCTCAGTAACTTTACGTCCTGTTAGAGGAAAGACTTGAAAGCATACTGGCTGAAGAGGCAGAAGATCTGGGTTCTGGTTTCTACTTAGTTTGAACTTTCTTGGACTTAGTCTCTGTATCTGTAAAACGAAGGATTGAATTAAGTTATCCTTACAGCCTTTTCTAACTCTTAAATTTTAGGATTGATTCTTAATGGTTTAAGATGTGTTAACAATGGAATTACCCTAAATGCCAAATCCCATTGTTTTTTAGGTAATAAAAATTATACTGAAATCATTTGAAGATATTTTATATTTAGTCATTGTAGAAAGGCAGTTAAATACCCCTGCTTTACATAATTGAAAAGCAAGTAGTGTTTCCTTCACTAGGAATATAGAGTATAAAATCTCTTAAAAATTATTTTTAGTGTGCACCAAAATTATTTATTACTGTTTTTTTGAGATGGAGTCTCACTGCGTAGCCCAGGCTGGAGTGCAATGGCAGCATCTTGGCTCATTGCAACCTCTGCCTCCTGGGTTCAAGTGGTTCTCCTGCCTTGGCCTCCCAAGTAGCTGGGATTACAGGTGCACGCCACCACACCTGGCTAATTTTTGTAGCTTTAGTAGAGATGGGGTTTCACCACATTGGCCAGGCTGGTCTTGAACTCCTGACCTCAAGTGATCTGCCCGTCTTGGCTTCCCAAAGTGCTGGGATTACAGGCGTAAGCCACCGTGCCCAGCCTTGTGTGCACCAAAGTTAAAATGTCTGAGAAAGAGGATGAAAAATTTTAAAGTTTTAGGGCCGGGTGTGGTGGCTCACACCTGTAATCCCAGCACTTTGGGAAGCTGAGGTGGGTGAATCACGAGGTCAGGAGATCGAGACTATCCTGGCTAACGGTGAAACCCCGTCTCTACTAAAAATACAAAAAATTAGCCGGGCGTGGTGGCGGGTGCCTGTAGTCCCAGCTACTCGGGAGGCTGAGGCAGGAGAATCGATCGAACCCGGGAGGCGGAAGTTGCAGTGCGCCGAGATGGCGCCATTGCACTCCAGCCTGGGCTACGCAGTGAGACTCCATCTCAAAAAAAAAAAAAAAAAAGTTTTAAAACATCCCTCCCTATTTTATAGCTAACGACATAGATTTATAGGTTACAATACAAACTATTTCCTTTATGTTGGAAAATGATTTGAGGAAATGATTTTATGTACGTTCATGATTTCTGCCTTGAACGTTTTGCTTCTTTGTTAGGTTCACAGAATCAGCTTGAAGCTGTAATTAAAACTAAAAAGGTAAAGCAAAACTGCCAGGAATATTACATGACACTTTAAAAGATTTATTCACAAGTTTAATTTATTCACAAGGTACAAACTTGAAAGTTACAAAAAAGGCATAGAGTGAAAAGTCTACCCCAGTTCCCTAGTCACTCATTTTTGCTCCAGCCACTCACTTCTGCTCTTTGTAAGCAATAGTCTTGCCAGTCTTGCCAGTGTCTTGTGTCTCTTTCCAGAGACTATGTAGAAGCAAATAATTTTTTATTTAAAAATTATGTTTATATTTGAATAGGTGATACATATAGATGGCAAGAAAATTCAAAAGGGCAGGCAGTGAAAATTTTCTTCGCTCACCCACAGTTCCCCAGTTTCTGTGTTTCCCTCTGCAGAGACAGTCATCCTTTCTTATATATCCTTCTGGATGTTGTCTATAAATATGGAGGCATTTAGAGCATGGTGGTTTTTATGAGCCATCCCAAGTGTAGTATTTATTAAGATAGTGCATTAAAATGATAAAATTAATCATACATAGAAAATTATTGCAAAGTTTGGAAAAGATTGAGTAAAGTAGCTATTGTACTACATGGCTTTCGAAATTTCAAACAACACAGGTGTGCACTTCTTAAACTCTCTTCTTTATGGAGTATTATAATCTTAGTATAAATAAGTAGGAAGATATGAAACAAGAATATAGAAATTAAGCTGAGGACATTTTGTTTCCAGGATCTGGGAAAGAAAGAAGTTTATGAACTCACAAGTGATTGTAGAGCATCTCTGTGGAAATGGTTAAGTTGGTTTGAAGCAAAGCCCTTCGGGGGCAGAAAAGCCTCCAGAGCGCCAGATGTCGCTGTGGTTCCGCGGTGAGAGAGGGCATGCGTCTTTGTGGTTATAAAGTTGGGGGTGGAGTGGCCGGGAGATGATGGCTGATGAAGAGGAAGAAGTCAAGCCGATCTTGCAGAAATTGCAGGTGGGGCCGTAGATTAAATTCTGTATGTGTTTTTGTTACTCCGAATGAAGCAGGGAGTCCAGTACTGCCCGCGAATTCCTCGGCACACACGCGAAGCTGCGTGCGTCTGTGTGGTTACTATAACAACCCTCGAGGGTGCAGCCACAGCCAGCCAGGGAGCCTCCCAGTGCGTTGGAACCCCCTGCTGCCGACCTGACTGCGATTAATTTCAGTCCTGTATGGAAGAGGATTTGTTGCTCCTGACTATTCATGTACATTTTTAGAGAGGACGTTGTTTTCTCGATTCATCCATAGCGAATAGCATATACGTGTGTGTGGCAGATCTGCATGAACTATTATCACGTTGTTTTGATCCCTACAAAAGCCATTTAACACCTTTCTGCTATGAATTTGGCAACAATCACGCTAATGACCTGCACTGCAAGTATCCTGGTTACTCCCCTTAGGATTGCAGTTTTGATTTCTTTCAACCTGTGTAATTCCACTTTGGGGTCTGATGCAGAGGGGTCCAGACTCCACGTAGTCCACAGGTGACCGTGCTTCTGAGTAAGACTAGTCTTTTGGACTTGGTAGGGAGGCGTTAACTAGTTGCTTGGGTCTTTGCCTTTAAGAACCCACGATTTTCCTTAAACCTCAGGAACTCAGTTCTTCGTTCTAAGACAGCCTGTAACTTAAGTATTAGAGAACTATGACAGGCTTGTAACTTGCCTAAAGGTGTTTAACGCACAAATTTAAATATTGGTGAAATTTCTTTGTTCTTGAGTACATTAAAATAGTAACACTTTTTAGAGTGTTCCAGCTGATTTGGATTAACTTCATTTTATTCCCTAATTGTGACTGGCTGAAATCAGAGATTCTCAATTCTGGTTCTATATTAGAAACATTATTTGTGTATATATGTTTGTATATGCACAGAAAAAATCTGAAAAGGTATACAAATCAGTGGTTATCACTGAGGTTGTTTGGGGGAATGTTTTACTTTCTGTTTTTTACATGTATCTATTTGAATTTCAACAACTTACATGTATTGATTTTGCCATGAGAAAATAAGTTTCTAAAAACGTTCAGTCCAGGGGAAAACAAAACCAAACAATAAAACCAAACAACTTCTTGAGTGTTTGGTTTAACAACTAAAACCAATCAATAAGCCCCTCTCTAAAACTCTTAATTTGCAGCCATGTTGAATGCAGGACAAAAGGAAATTGGCTGTAATTTTTTATGAGAATTGTCTTTTCCTAGGTTCATTTGTGGTAAATGTACTAAGCAGCTTGGGAGAGGATACTTCCGTTATCTTGGGGTGGGGTCGGTGCAGGAATGGAATAAAGGAGTGAAGTAGAGAAGAGGAAAAGGATTAGATAATGGTGTTGCTGTTCATGGAGATGGTGGTAAACTTTGATTTCATTGTTAAAGACATTTTAGTGTAAAAGGAATGTATAAAAGGATATTTCTCAAAGTGTGTTTTACAGTTTCATTACAGTCATCTGGGGTGCCTGTTAAAAATGTAGAATTTTGAGTTCTGCTAAACTGTTAAAATCAGAGTCTCTGCAGGCCGGGTCTTGGATATAATACATAAAATTTGAAAAGCATTACTGCAGAGGGTGCTAGTCTGTTCCCTTCATTCTGGATAGGATTTTAAATTAAGTATAGCACATATGTATTTGTTAGAACAGGGATAGTTAGTTAATTCAATCAAGTGTAGTGAATTAGAGCCTATCAATGTCCCAAGTCCTGTTCTGGTGCTCAGGTGTAGCTCGAAATAAAACAGATTAAAGCCCTTTCCCTCCTGGAGTTTACATTTCAGTGGTGGAGGCAGACAATAGACAATTAATGATAGGCCACATGATTTTAAATAAGTATGAAGAAAAATAAGAGTATGATTTAACAGTACAGGAGAGAAGGAAGGGATTCATTTGGGTTGAGTAATTAGGGAAAACCTTTCTGGAATTGATATTTGATCTAAGATCTAAATGATGATGAGGAATAAGTTATGCAGAGATCTGGAGAAAGTGTCCAGGCATAAGGGCTTCCAGGTGGGCTGAGCTTGATGGGTTTGAGAAACTGCATGAAGGTAACTCTGGCTTGAGTATTGTAGGAGAGAGAATGGTGAGAAGTGAAGTTTGTGTCAGGATGGGTGGTGGTAGGTCAGCTTGTACAGTCTTCTAGGTCATGATAAGGACTTGGGTTTTATTCTGTCTGCAACGGGAAACTATTTGAAGGTTTGTGATATGATGTACGTTTTTTATAAGATCACTCCCACTACAGTGAGGAGAATGGGAGAGAAGAGAAACAAGATGACTGGTTAAGAAGCTCTTGCAGTCCAGGCAAGTAACGAAGCTGATGTCATCCAGGAATGGTCATAGTGAGACGGAGACAGGTGGATGAATTCAGGATGTGTTGTGAAGATTGTTGATTATACTCGATGGGAAGTGATTATATATTTCTGCTGCTATCTATTCAGTTTCAGGGAAGAATAGGGTATCTCTTATCTGAAATGCTTAGGACTAGAAGTTTTTTGGATTCTGGGTTTTTTTGAATTTTGGAATATCTGCATATACATAATGAGATAACTTGGGGATGGGACCCAAATCTAAATATGAAACTTGGTGGTTTATGCCTGTAGTCCCAGCACTTTGGGAGGCTGAGGTGGGAGCATTGCTTGAAATCAGGAGTTTGAGACCAGCCTGGGCAACCTACGAGACTGTCTCTTTTTGTTTTTTTTTTTTTTGAGACGGAGTCTCGCTCTGTTGCCAGTCTGGAGGGCAGTGGCGCGATCTTGGCTCACCGCAACCTCTGCCTCCCAGGTTCAAGCGATTCTCCTGCCTCAGCCTCCCGAGTAGGTGGGACTACAGGTGTGCGCCACCATGCCTGGCTAATTTTTGTATTTTTAGTAGAGACCGGGTTTCACCATGTTGGCCAGGATGGTTTCGATCTCTTCATGATCTGTCTGCCTTGGACTACCAAAGTGCTGGGATTACAGGCATGAGCCACCGCGCCTGGTGACCCTGTCTTTTAAAAAAGAAAAAAAAATTGTTTAATTTACACTTTATACACATAGGCTGAAAATAATTTGATACAATATTTTTAATAATTTTGTGCCTGAAACAACGTTTTGACTGCATTTTGACTGTGTGTCAGGTGTGGAATTTTCTACTTGTGGTGTCAGCGTTTCAAAAGTTTCGGATTTTGGAGGATTTCAGATTTTTGGATTAGGGATGCTTGACCTGTAGTAGAAAAGCTTTGCCTGGTATGACAGGAAGACTCAGGCATTTAAGAGGAAAGAGAATATTTATTTGTAAAAAATCCAAGACAGCCAGAAGATGACTTGACAAAAAAATCAAACTAAACAAAACCACAATAAGCGTTTAAAAGAACAAAATGCTGCAAAAATACCAAAGTTACCAAGTTCAAATTGGTATGTTTGTGGTGGAAAACAATGACTCTCTAACATGTTTATTATATTCACAAAGGTTGTATTGTATTTTCAGATCTCAGCATATGAAAAATCAGGGATAAAATGGTTTTAGTTGAGAAGTCCAACTTTAAGGGTAAATTTCAAAGTGTTATTCTTTGAGGACCAGGATCATATAGAATGATCTTACTCACTTTTAGTTTATCTTAAGTTGCAGTGTTTCCCTCCTCATGACTGTGGAATGTGAAGTGCTTAGTCATATTAGAAGCCCTGCTGAGGCAGAGAGAAAATGGTCATCACAGTACAGACACTGGCATGGGACAACATGGGACCATGAGAGCTGGCCTGGGGTACTGGCTGCTCTTCCTCATGATTTGTGGCATTTTGGTAAACCTGTCCACCTGCCTGTTGTGCCATTCATAGGTGAGAAAGAGAATTGGTATTTCTAGACCAAGAGCTGGTGTGGCTAGCCAGTTTCAAGTTTCCCTGTCCGGTGATCTGTCCACTTAATGGTTCCATTGTCATACTTTTTAGGAACTAGTGGATCAGCTCTATTCATTTCGAGACTGCTATTTTGAGACACATAGTGTTGAGGATGCTGGGAGGAAGCAACAGGATGTGCAGAAGGAGATGGAGAAGACCCTACAGCAGATGGAAGAAGTAGTGGGTATGAGCCCTAGAGATTGTACAAACCCCATCCTTCAGTGAAATGTGATTGACCTTTGCTCCCTCCTCATAGATTCTTTGGTATCCTATCTGTTACTGCTATAGGGTAGTACAACGTAATATTACTTCTCAGGGCCCCCGTGCAACCTTTCATTCCCTAAGCCAGTTTTCCTAAAATTTGATTATAGCAAATGGCATGAAATGAAAGAGCATACTTACTTGAACTATTGCAGTAATCTGACTTTCTGCCTCTAATTTCTTTTACCTTCAAATCCACTTATATAATACCATGGCCATGGCTATCATTCTGAATCTTTACTTCATGCATTTAACCTTATCCTCTCATCTGCCTTTTTGCTCAGGTATCTTTAAAGATTCCTGCTATTGACTGGCTGAAATCTAACCCCCTTAACCTGGTATTTAAGTGTCCATTGTTTTACTCTGTTTTCTAACCTTATCTCTGACTAATTACTTGTAGAGGAACTTTCTGTTTCATCCAGGTTGAACCGTCTGTTCTCCCGTGAACATGGCCACATGTACTTCTGATTCTGTGTCTTTGTTTGTATCATTTTCTAACCTTGAGGGTCTTTTCTTCTCTCTCTCTCTCTATTTTGTTTTAACAATAACTATTTGTCCTGACTCATCTTCTCTTCACTTGTTAAAGCCCATTCATTGTGCTAATGCCATATGTTCTTTTTCATGGTTTTAATTTTCCATGTTTATGCTTTGTCTTCTCCACCAGACTGTAAACCCCTCTAGGAAAGTTAGCAACCAAGCTGATCCTTGTAGATAGGGACCCAAGAAACAGATGGCAGAAGCTCTAGAAATAGTGCTTTCTTTGTTGCCTAATTAGCTAACATAGCACTCTGCCTATGGTGAGCTTTCAATAAATGGTTTTTTGATAAATATTTTCCTCAACTCTTTTTATTCCTAAAACTGATGTGTAGTTATTTTTTGAGAGAAAGTGCCCTGGTCTTTAAGTGTAAGATTGCTTGTTTTTTCCCACTTTATCTTTTTTTCTTCCTCTTAGGTTCTGTCCAGGGCAAGGCACAAGTTCTAATGCTAACTGGGAAAGCACTAAATGTGACTCCTGACTATAGCCCTAAGGCTGAGGAGCTTCTGTCAAAGGCTGTGAAGCTGGAGCCCGAGCTGGTGGAAGCCTGGAACCAGCTGGGTGAGGTGTACTGGAAAAAAGGGGATGTTGCAGCTGCCCACACCTGCTTCTCAGGAGCCCTCACCCATGTGAGCTGCCCCCTATCCCTTTGGAAAGCACAGATGGGAAGGATGAATTTCTTTGGTTCTATGAGTTTCCCTAGGACATGAATACCAGAGTAGAACTGAAATTGAACTAGGACAGAATCAGGAGGGAGGAAAGGTCAGAGAGCAGACGTGAATGAGGAAAATAGAGGCAGGGGCCTGGGAAAGGAAGATGATGATAGGATCAGGTTCAGGGAGAGAAAGGAAGTGAAGAAAAGCTAGCAGCTAAGCTGATCCTTATAGATGGAGGTTGAAGATACAGATGGCAGCAAGAATTTAGATGAAAAAATTAGGGCTGGATGTGGTAGCTTGCACCTAGCACTTTGAGAGGCCGAGGCAGGAGGATCACTTGAGCTCAGGAGTTTGAGACCAGCCTAGGCAACATGGTGAGACCTTGTCTCTACAAAAAAAAAAAAAAAAAAAGTATATATATATATATATGGACCAGACGTGGTGACTCATGGCTGTAATCCCAGCACTTTGGGAGGCCAAAGTGGGGAGATCATTTGAGGTCAGGAGTTCGAGACCAGCCTGGCCAACATGGTGAAACCTGCCTCTACCAAAAAATACAAAAATTAGCTGGGCATGGGATTGCGTTCCTGTAATCCCAGTTACTCAGGAGGCCAAGGCACAAGAATCACTTGAACCCAGGAGGTGGAGGTTGCTGTGAGCCGAGATCGTGCCACTGCACTCCATCCTGGGCAACAGAGTGAGACCCTGTCACAAAAAGAAAAATACGGCCAGGCGCGGTGGTTCACACCTGTAATCCCGCGCTTTGGGAGGCTGAGGCGGGCAGATCACTTGAGGTCAGGAGTTCAAGACCAGCCTGGCCAACATGGTGAAACTCAGTCTCTACTAAAAATACAAAAATTAGCTGGGCATGGTGGTGCATACCTGTAGTCCCAGCTACTTGGGAAGCTGAGGCAGGAGAATGACTTAATTCGTGTGGCAAAGGTTGCAGTGAGCCGAGATCGTGCCATTGCACTTCAGCCTGGGTGACAGAGCAAGACTCCACCTCAAACAAAACAAAACAAAAAAATTAAAAAGGTAAAAAATTAGATTTAGAAGATTGAGTTCAGAATAGATCTGGAAAGGGGAGGTAGAATCAGGAAGATTGAGTATGTGCCTTTTCTATTTGCAGTGCAGAAACAAAGTCTCCTTGCAAAACCTGTCAATGGTGCTTCGCCAGCTGCGGACTGACACTGAAGATGAACATTCTCACCATGTCATGGACAGTGTCCGACAGGCTAAGTTGGCTGTTCAGATGGATGTCCGTGATGGCCGCTCCTGGTGTGAGTGCTCTCAAAAGATCTCAAACAGGTTTCTAGAGCAGATGTTTTCAATCAGAGCAACATTTGCAGTCCATCTTTTGAGTCTGATTCTGAGGTTTAAGCCAGAGAGGGCATCTTTGTTTTGAAGACACACAAAAGACATTTTGGGGAACTGCTTTTCTAGGAACTCTTCGGTCTTTTGATCCTAGTTTTCACGTAAGCAAGGCAGGGCTTTTGTACAGTCTGTTCAAATTTCAATTTGGTGTCCTTGGTGCTCTATCCTAGTGGAATTTTGGGTATACTAAGTATCGTGTCATTCCTGGTTTGGGTTTCTTGTGGGACCTTTCAAATATACTTTCAAGAATGATCAAAATAAGTCATATCTTGAACTTGGATTCTGAGATGATTTGTCACTGTGTTTCTCTTTCAGATATTCTTGGGAATTCATATCTTTCCCTTTACTTCTCTACTGGCCAGAACCCTAAGATCTCCCAGCAAGCCCTCAGTGCCTATGCCCAAGCAGTAAGTACTTATGGTCACCAGGCCAGATGAATAGGCAACAACAGAAACAAAAGCATTGTTCAGTCTTCTTTGTGGCCCTTTAGCAAGCATCATGGGCAGTGGCAGTGTTTGCTGGCATCTCATTTTTGTGATTTTGCAAAGATGTGTCTGCAGAGATGACTGACTTCTTATAACTTGAGTGTTAGGAACCACTTGCATTATGTTGCATTGGTGCTGGATAGCTCCTTGACCTGTCTAGGTTTCTTACACACATATATAACCAAATCACAGAGCTGCCTCAACGTGTTCATCTTTTTTTAATGGGAAAAAAGCCTATTAAAATAATGCTTATTAATATTTTTGTACATTCATTTTAAAGAACAGTGAAAACTTATACTTCAGTGTAAATTAAGTGCTATCCCCAGATTAACCGTTAGATAATATTATGGCTCTGGATTTCCCATGGGCTAAAAGAGAAAACAATGTGTAGCTTGTTCTGTGTCATTTCCTAGGAATTAAGTGAATTAGGTTATTTAGGTTTTCAAGCATTTTAATGTTGATGGGTATTTGCATAGGGCTTTCCCTCAGACTTTGAGTGCCTTTTTTCTCATTATTAGAATTGGCTTCTGACTTCACATTGGTCCTCTGAGCACTTTTTATTTAGCTCTCATATTTACCTTTCTTCTTTTGCTTCTCTTGATATAGAGAATTGCTTTTTAGCTTATCATTACTTATTCTGCTCCCTGTGGTAGAATAAAGAACACAGTTACTGTATGTTCATGTTTGCAATTCAGGGACTGCCCTTTTAAATTTGTTTTCCACCCCCTCCTGCCACCCTCCCCGCAACTCTACCTTTGACTTTAAACTGCCCTTTTTCAGTCACGGAACTTTTAGAGCAATTATATTTTACTCTAATTTCTTAATTTGGTGAATATTTACATTTTAAAGAATAGTGTGGTATATTCCTTCAACATTTTGTATTTGGCTTCTGCTAAATAGTCACTTTTTAATGTTTTTTTTTTTGAGGCGCAGTCTCACTCTGCCATCCAGGCTGGAGTGCAGTGGCATGATCTCGGCTCACTGCAACCTCCGTCTCCCAGGTTCAAGTGATGCTCCTGCCTCAGCCTCTCGAGTAGCTGGTGTTACAGGCACGCGCCACCATGCCTGCCTAATTTTTGTATTTTTAGTAGAGACGGGGTTTCACCATGTTGGCCAGGCTGGTCTTGAACTCTTGACCTCAGGTGATCCGTCAGCCTCGGTCTCCCAAAGTGTTGGGATTGCAAGTGTGAGCCACCGTGCCTGGTCATCTCTTTTTAATCTGAAGTTTTTCGCCCAGACCTGCATTTGTAAACGTATCTGAACCACCATTTAAACAATTCATGTTGTTTGTGCTTTTACAATGCGCCAGGTAATGAAGAGAATTAAAAAAATATAATAAACATAGTCATGAACATAGCCAGCAGTTGCTTCACAGCACACGGTCTGCACTGTCTTGTGGTGTCTGGCTATCTATTTTATCTGTTTAAAAAAAAAACTTTTCCTGGCCATCTATTTTAGTTAGAGTCTGAATTTGGCTTTCTATGTGTGTTTTAAGGGAACTTGGATGTAGAAACATGATTCCGCATGTGTCTGGAGCCAGGTTTATGGGCAGAGGAAATGCATTAAATGAACACCATTTCTATCCTAGCCTTTCTTCATTTATTACCAGCACTTCACTATTTAAATTTTTAAAAGTCAAAATGATTTCACCTATTTCATTCATTTATTTATTTTTCTGAGATGAAGTCTCACTCTGTCACCCAGGCTCGAGTGCAGTGGTGCGATCTCGGCTCACTGCAACCTCCACCTCCCGTGTTAAAACAATTCTGCCTCAGCCTCCTGAGTAGCTGGAATTACAGGTGCATGCCACCATGCCTAGCTAATTTTTGTATTTTTAGTAGAGACAGTGTTTCACCAGGTTGGCCAGTCTGGTCTTGAGCTCCTGACCTCAGGTGATCTGCTGGCTTTGGCTTTCCAAAGTGCTGGGATTACAGGCGTGAGCCACTGTGCCCGGCCCACATATTTCATTTATATAAAGATTTATTCTATCTTTATAATACTACATGGATAAATTATAATAATATTTTAAAGTCTCACACATACAAAAACACTTATATCCCTAAGGTTTTAGGGACTAAGATACCCACACTGTTATACGGTAGCTGCTTCTGTGGTATAGATAACATTTTGGCAAGGAAGAAACTTCCATTTCTCTAGAAAGAGGAGGCGTAGGACATGTTGGGCATGTCAGTCCTTAACATTGAGACAGGATCCACTGATAATCTTTTCATCCCATTATAGGAGAAGGTTGACAGAAAAGCTTCTAGCAATCCTGACCTTCATCTGAACAGGGCGACGGTAAGACCTTTGGGGTGTAGTCATCTGAGGGTCAAATAAATAAGACACCTAGGTCTTAACTTGTGAGGATAACTGAGTTTGCATAGGGACAAGATTGGGTACAGACTGCGAGAGGAAAGCCGTGCTATTTTTATAAATAGCTAGCTCGGTTTGGCTTCAGTATCTGGTGTAGTCACTGGAGGGAAAGGAGAAGGGGCTTAGGAGGTGGAAGAATATGTAGAGAGTGGGGGGATCTTTTAGAAGACTTCTGAAATGTTAAGTAAATATAAAGGTCAAGTGACCCAATATATACAACTTAACTATTTTAGAGTTTGGAAATTAGCTTCTTTGAAATGATTCCATCTTTGGGGTTGTGATCATCTTGGCTAGGAAGAAAGATGTAAGGTGTTACCAGCTCTTCAGGCTGTTTGTTGTAGCACAGGAAAATAACCAGGAAGGAAAACAGTTTATTTCTCTAGATTCCTAGCCCATGGTGCCATTATTCCTTCGGGATAGTTTGTTTGGATATACTTATAATTGGGATATACTTCTTGTACAGTTGCATAAATATGAAGAGAGTTATGGGGAGGCCCTGGAGGGCTTCTCTCGGGCTGCAGCCCTGGACCCTGCCTGGCCAGAGCCCCGGCAACGAGAGCAACAACTTCTGGAATTCCTGGATAGATTAACCAGCCTCCTTGAGAGTAAGGTAAAAATGTCTGAAGGGCTGAATTCTACTTTTTAAAAAAATTTTTGCCATGGGTCAATAAAATAAGAATAAATAGGTTTAGGAGGTAGTGATCCTATAGAAGTGGATTGGAGGGAAGGATTAGAATCTCAAGGAAGGCGACTAGTTTTCAGCTTCCTACCTATTTCCCCTTCTTTGCAGGGAAAGGTGAAGACCAAAAAGCTGCAGAGCATGCTGGGAAGCTTGCGCCCAGCCCATCTAGGACCTTGCGGTGATGGGCACTATCAGTCAGCCTCTGGGCAGAAAGTGACCCTGGAGCTCAAGCCACTGAGTACGCTTCAGCCTGGGGTGAACAGCGGTGCCGTCATCCTGGGAAAGGTGGTATTTAGCCTTACCACAGAGGAGAAAGTCCCCTTGTGAGTTTCTCTTGGATTTCCCCCGTTTTACCCTTTTGAACTAATTGCTCTCACTTTCTGTTCTTTCCCTGGCAGTTGAGGAGATTGTCAGTGGTCACAGATTTGTGACTTCTGATTTCCTTCTGTGACTGTCCCATGGGCAGATATTGTCTGGGTGATGTTTAACAATCTTTTGATCAGAGGCTTTTGTAGATTCTGTCACTGCCCATTTTTATCCCTGAGTTTGGTGATATGTGGATTCCTATAACCATAGTTGAAATTTGGCAGGACATATTTTTTTGTAAGACAGAAACCTCAAAATTCTTCTGTCCCTTTGCATTTTCATGATCATAGAAGTTGAAGGAGGACAAATTCTTAGTCCTGTTTGTACTTAGGTATACTTAGGCAGTTCTGAATTGTGAGCTTTGAGTTATAATTTAAAGTCTGGTTGGGAGATTGTCTTAGATGTCATTCAACAAATATTTATTGAGTGTGTAGTATATGTGTCATAGGGAGTGAGAAAAAAGAAATGTAAAGGACCCAGGTGCAGGTGCGTCTAGCAGCAGAGGAAATGAATTAAGAATATTTATTTAGAAAATTTTTGGATCTTGAAAAGTTAGGGTTTAGTGAATGCCACCACTCCTTGGTCCTTCACTCACTTCCTAATCCCTGGTCGACTGGTTTCCCTTTCTCTTTTCTACTGAAATTGTTATTTTCCTAGGATCACCATTGTCTTTCTAGGCACTGGATCCAGCAACTTCTATTGCGTGGTTCCAAAACATTCTGACTTATCTCTCACTATTGCCTTTCACATCCCTTCTGTTCCATCTAAACAGAAATATTCACAATTCCCATTATATGCCCCAGCTTTCTCCATGGCATTTTCTAGGGGTTTGTGTGTTTGATGAGTTGAAGGGCAAAAAGATAGTTGAGAACAGTTTAGTTAACTAGAGCAAATCCTAGAGCTGAGAAGAATTAGAAAGGGATATAGACAAAGGTAGGTTTTGGAGGACCTTGAGAACAAATAGATATTTTGCCACTTCTTGGTTTCTCTTTTTCTGCCCAACTTTTAAATCTTAGGTTCCAAGGACTCTATTTTTGTTTTTTTCCTTTTTTCTCTTTATACCAGGATGGCCTATAGTTGCCAACTTTGATCACTTATCAGTGGTTGCCTGACATACTGTGTAGAAGGATTCCGAGGCTTTGACTGGATTCATCAGGAGAGTGCATTGCTTGATTGCAATATTTCCTGTGAATTCAGGTGTGTCACGTGATGGCATGAGTGTGATTCTTCTCCATCCTATCTATAGATCATCTTGCCTTGTGATGGCATATAAACCCAAGGCTTTGGCAGCCTCCTATATGCTCACAGATATATCTCCAGCCCAAGCTTCATTTCCAAGTGTTGGATTCCTATAACCAACTGCCTCTGGGTTCCAATAAGAAATCTCTAACTCAGTATTTCAGTACTACTCACCTAAATCTTTCTCTGTAAACCTGCTTCTCCTCCTGGATTCCTTGTGAATGAATGGTATCACCTCTCAGTCACTTGATTAAGACTTTTGGAAAAATAGGCTTCTCCATTCTCCAAAAATATTTGCCTTTTTTGTCCTATAGACTTGACTTCTCTGTGTTTACCACCTTAATTCACCCCCTTATCACTTCTCCAAATAGGTCTCCCTGATTCTCTGGTTTTCTCCAGTGTTCCACAGTGCTGCCAGAGAAATGTTTCTTAGATGTAAATCTGAAAGTTGCTACTTCTTATTTAAGATCCCTTACTGGTACTATATGTAGCTTTTAGGATAAAGTGTGAACTACTTAGCTTAGCATACAAAGTCCTTCATGATTTGCTCCCTGCTTCTCTTCCCATTATCTTCTGTATCTTTCCCACCTGTGCCTTTTGTTTCAACCGTGGAACAATTTTGTTGGTTTTAGAGCAGCTGTTTTCCTGCCTCTGTGTCTTACATGCAGTTACTCTGCCTGGATAATCTCTAGCTTCTTCTTGGCATAGCTAACATCCTCTTCTGCCCCCAACATTTTGTTATAAAAATTTTCAAACATACAGCTAAGTTGAAAGAATTTTACATTAAACATTTGTGTTCTCAGCCACTTACATTCTACCATTAACATTTTATTTTACTTAGCTTATTACGTATCAGTCTGTTTATCCTGCTATCAGAGTAAATTGCAGAGATCAATATACTTTACATACTTCAGCATGCAGTCATTGACTCATACATTAGCATGAGTTCAGTATTTGTTTCAATTTTTTCTTTTTATGTAAAATTTACATACAATGAAATGTACAATTTTAAGCTTACATTTCATAGCTTTTAACAAATGGAAAATATCTGTATAACACAAATAGAGATCATTACCACCATTCCGGGAAGTTCCCTCATGTTCCCTCCAAGTCAATCTCTGTTCCTATCCCCTCAGAGGTTTTTAAAATTTTTACCGAGGATTAATTTTTCTCTTTTAACCCAGCTGGTTTTTTACCCTTTAAGATTCACTTAGAGCATCACCTCTTCCAGTAAATCTTCCTGCTTTCCAATTTTGATTTAGATATTTCTCCCCTGGGCTCCCACAGTCCAATCTGTGGCTTCATTGAATTCAGCACAAGGGAAAAGCTATTCTAGCACCAATCACACTGTGCTGTAAGTGATGACTTCATTGTCTGACTCCTGCTAGACTATAGGTCATTCATAGCTGGATTGGTACACTGTGCTGTAAGTGATGACTTCATTGTCTGACTCCTGCTAGACTGTAGGTCATTCATAGCTGGATTGGTACACTGTGCTGTAAGTGATGACTTCATTGTCTGACTCCTGCTAGACTATAGGTCATTCATAGCTGGATTGGTATCTTACTGCTAAACACAATGCCTGGCACATACGTAGTATTCGGTGAAAGTCTGTGGAATTAAACTACACAGACAGTGATGGTTAGAGGCTTTGGTTAAGGGTATGATAGTTAAATTGATAGATCAGGAATAATGTTACAACTGTAACATGTTGGTCTAGTTCATCATTAATATTTGTTGAATGGCTTCAGTGTGCTTTGTCCTAAGTTCTTATCAGAGTGACTCATGAGTTTCAGAAAAATGAAGACTCAGATGTACAAAGTGGAGGATGGTACCTCTCATAGGTTTTCTGAGTAACTGAGAAAAAGCATTTGTTTATTTTGCTAGTATTTTATTTTTAAAATTTAATTAACTAAGTTAAATTTTATATTTTATTTTAATTACCTATCACTGACTTTAAGTCCAGTATTTTGCTAGTATTTTTAAACCACTGTTTCTGCTCTTCTTTCCTACCCACATACCTTTTTGTTTTCCTCTCTCCTAATCTGTCTTTACTTGGCAGTACATTTGGCCTGGTAGATTCAGATGGACCTTGCTATGCAGTGATGGTGTACAATATAGTGCAGAGCTGGGGAGTGCTCATTGGAGACTCTGTAGCCATCCCTGAGCCCAACCTGCGACTTCACCGAATTCAGCACAAAGGAAAGGTGAGCAATGGCTAGGATTCTCTTCCAACTCGTAGGCTCTAAAAGTAGAACCAAGCTTCTCTTTTTATAAAAGATATAGGAATAATTATATGTGAGTATGTGTGTAGGCTATGTGTACATATATTTGTGTGTATATTTATATATATATATATATTTTACTAAAAAGGTAAACTGGTAAGCAAAAAAATAAAAAAATGGAGTGAAATATTATCACTCAGGTGTTATATTATCACTCAGATATTACTGCCTTTTAACTTACTGTTAACAGTTTGGTGTATATACCTGAAGTCTTTTCTTTTCACAAATATATACACATATATTTATGTCTATATTTTAAATCATTAGTGAGATATTATATGCAAATGTTTGTGAATGTTTCCTATGTTTTTACATATTTCACCACATTGAGTAGACACGGGGTGATGAAGATGGTAATGATAGTTAACATTTATTTAACACTTAATTGAGTGCTAGACACTGTGCTAAGGGTTTTTATTACCTGCCTTGCCCCATTCAATTCTTCCAAAAACCTTATGAATGTAGATATTTAACTACTGTTTAACCATTTAGATCAGGGGTTGGCAAAGCCCATTGACCAAATCTGGCTCACTGCTTGTTTTTATTAATGATGGTTTCTAGGCTGGGCATGGTGGCTCATGCGTAAAATCCCAGCACTTTGGAAGGCCAAGGTGGGAGGATCACTTGAGTCCAGGAGTTTAAGACTAGCCTGGGCAACATAGTGAGACCCTGTCTCTACAAAAAAATGTTAAAAAACTTAGCCAGGTATGGTAGCACATGCCTGTAGTCCCAGCTACTAAGGAGGTTGAAGTGAGAGACCCACTTTATCTCAGGAGTTTGAAGCTGCAGTAAGCCATTATTGTCCCATTGCATGCCAGCCCGCGTGATAGAGAAAGTCTTTGCCTCAAAAAAAAAAAAAAAAAAGAAAAAAAAGAGAATGGTTTCTGTGTTCTTAAATGAAAAAAATTGACAGAAGCATAATATTTTGTGATATGTGAAAATTACAGGAAATTCAGATTTCAGTGTCCACAAATACCACAAATAAAGCTTTATTGGAACACAGCCACACTCATTTGCTTTTTTTGCACTATAGTGTTCAGAGGTGACTTGTTCTGTAACAGAGACCATATGACTTACAAAGCCTAAAATATTTACTATCTGGCCCTTTACAGAAAGACTTTGATGACCTCAGATCTAGATTAGTACTTTTATAATAGAAAAAAAAATTAGAAACACAGTGAGGATTTTTATATCTTTGCTTGTATCTATGATTAGTTCCTTAAATGAATTTCTAATGTAGACTCCTGGGTCCAAAGGGTATGCAGAATTCTGAGGCTTTTGATACATATTGCCAAATAATTCTTTGGAAAATTGTACTAGTTAGTTGTCACTACCAACAGTGGATGTGAATAAGTGTTTCTCTGTAGTTTTTTTCTCAACTCTGGTTGGAAACCTTTGAAAAATTATTTTCTAATTTTACATGGAAAATATAGCATGAATATTATTTTAATTTATATTTATTGTATAAATTGCCATTTTTTGTGTCACTTGTCGATATTTCTGTGAAGACTTAAAAAAAAATTGGTTTATGAGAACTTTTAAATTTACTTTACTTGGACTTAAAAGAGCCTGCCTCTCATTGCCATATTTTTTGGATGAAGATTATTTAACATGTTTTACAACTTAAAATACACTTGAACTGATAAAGTGAGCTGGTACCCTTTTTGTTATTAGGAAAACGGCTACATTCTGTTTCATACTCTATTTCCTCCTCTTGATATAAAAAAGAGAATTAACTTTAATTTGTATTTGGTGGATTAAATTAGGACCTCATAAATATTTGGACTGAGATTTTCTCAGGATTCCCACTGGCTCTGGTCGGCTGCTATGTGTATCTAGTTAATTATCAGGAAACACCGCGGGAAAAGGCAGATTCTGTGAGTTGGTTGCATTCTTTTGTTAGGCAATGCCAGGAACCTGCCTTTTTTGGATCAAAGAGCTGTCTCATTCTTGTAATGGCACTACGTGACCTTACATGCTCCATGTTTTCCTTCTGAAGATTGAAAACTTTGGGAAAATTTCGTCCCCTTTGTTAGCTCAGTTTTGTCTGATGTGAGATGGAAGTAGAGGGGGTATACAACGTGGGAGGTGGTGCAGAAAGTTGCAAGTGGTGTATCCCCATGCTGGAGCTTTTTCCATCTTGGAATCTGTAGTGAACCTTTGTCTGTCTGTCTTTTCTAGGACTATTCCTTTTCCAGCGTTCGAGTGGAGACGCCCCTCCTGCTAGTGGTGAATGGGAAGCCTCAGGGATCCAGCAGCCAGGCTGTTGCTGCAGTGGCGTCGCGACCACAGTGTGAATGACCTTCTTTGACTTGCATACTCAACAGGGAGTGGAGGAGAGGAGACAAGGCCCTGGACAGCCGGTCCAACCACACCCAGTGATTCAGCAGGGATGGGAGGAATGTTTTAAATGAAGACTTTCTCTTTCCCTGCCTGTATTACACTTCGTATCTCTTCTGTCTCCTCTGTCCTCATCACGTTCCAGCTCTCTCCAGGGCCACATACTCTTCTGGCATATCTCTCCTGTCTCTTCCACTGCTCTCTATGTTTTAAGCAAAGAGCATGGAATTGGTAGAAGTCTTGGGATCTTGCCATGGGACAGAGTCCCCAAGGTTCCTGTTGTTGCCCCCTTCCTAAGCCTCATGTATATATATCAGTTCAGTATTTATTGCTAAAGGAGGGGGCTTAATTTTGTAATGGCTTTTATTTTTAGCAATTTTTATTTTTATTTTTGAAATTTAGGTCCTTCCACTTCTTGGGGGCTAGAACAGAATTAAATTTGTTTGAAAAAAAAAAATACCACGTAGTTTGGCCTGCTTTATTCTCCCTAGGCTTGTATTCTTGGTTTTAGGATCCCTTCAATTTATTGGAGTAATACCTCTGTTTTTTTCTTTATACAAAGTAGTTTATTTCTCTCCCAGTTAAAAGAATTCCAACAATAGACAGCCCAAGGCAGGAATGGCAATTCCGCAAAGTTGTTAGAGACCAGCTTTCTTCCATTTTCCCATTGTGTCATTCCCTAGGGGTGGTCTTCACTATGGTCCAAGATGACAGAGCAATACTGTTCTAATAGTGTTACTAGGCTGAAGGACCAGAGAGAGTTAGATACTCAGTTTCTTTAGAGTCTAGTGACATGTTTTATAACAGTTTATCTTAATATCCTTGTGGTAAAATGGAGAAATGTGAGTGAGGATCAATAACCAATTGAATTGGCCGGGCACGGTGGCTCACGCCTGTAATCCCACCACTTTGGGAGTCCAAGGCGGGTGGATCACGAGGTCAGGAGTTCAAGACCAGCCTGGCTAAGATGGTGAAACTCTGTGTCTCTACTAAAAATACAAAAATCAGCTGGGCGTGGTGGCAGGCACCTGTAATCACAGCTACTGGGGAGGCTGAGGCAGAGAATTGCTTGAACCTGGGAGGTGGAGGTTGCAGTGAGCCGAGATCACGCCACTGCACTGCAGCCTGGGCGACAGAGTGAGACTCCGTCTCAAACAACAACAACAACTGAATTGCTATAACACATTAATGTATACAGATGAATTGAGAAGTCTTCTAGTGAAGTGGCTCAGATCTTTTTTCTTGGTCCAGTCCTGTTCAGTTCTTGATCAGTGCCTTGAATATCATTGATGACTCATTAAATTTATAAAGAATGCAGAGGCCTCCTCAGAGAATGGATGATAGAAATGCATTGATGAGAGAAGTTTATCTATCTATCTATCTATCTAAGAAGTCATAAAGGCTGAGTCTAATAAGATAGAATTTTCAGTCCATTCTTTTGGTCCAAAAAGGCTAACATTCTCAGGTATAGCTTCAACATCATATATGAAAATTACTAAGAATCTTAGTAGATAAGCTAAAGTCAGTATGAGTAACCAGTCTGATATAGTTTGCAAAAACACTCTTCGTGGACTGCACCAAAGAAACCTGTGGTAGCAAGAGACAGTTTTTATTACAAGTACTGTGTGTTATACCACATATGGAGTCTTAAATGAGTTTCGGGTGTCATTTTGAGGCCTAGAGTCAGAGAAGAGTGATTAGGAGCTTGCGGGGTATAAAAATAACTTGAGAAATGGCTGAAAGCAACTAGGGAAGATGGGGGTAGTAGTATGTGTAAGCATTTGAGGCAGTAGAGATGCGGGACCCAAATACTGTTCCCCTTTTACTCAAGTTCTGAGATGAGTTGACATGTTCTGTGTAGGGCTAGAGAGTAGAAAAATGGCCAGTAGGTGGTAGCCCGAGAGAAGCAGTGTGTACAAACAAGTAAGTATGCAAAATTTGTACATATGTTTCAGGAATAACTAGAATATCCATAAAATATCCACCTGCCTTAAAAAACTAGAACATCATTGATAACTTGGAAGCGCTTGTGTACCTCTCCATGATCTCATTTGTCTTCACAGCTATATAATATCTCATTGTACGATTATACCATAATTTATTCATCCTATTGTTAAAGGATATTTGGGTTTCCAGTTTTTCTTTTTTTACTATCAAAGCACTACATTATTAATATTCTTGTATATGTCCTGATATGTAAGTGCAAAAGTTTCTTTTACAGCAATGGCTCTTGAAGAGTGGTTTCCAGACCAGCAGCATCAGCATCCCTTGGAACTTCTTTGAAATGCAAATTCTCAAGCCCCCTACCCAGACTTACTGAATTCAAAACTCTGTGGGAAGAGCCCAGCAATCTGTGTTTAGCAAACTGTCCAGGTGATTCTGATGCACAGTAAAATTTGAGAACCACTGTTTAAGAGTATTGACAGAATGGAATTGCTGGATCATAGAGTATATACATGTTCAACTTTTTTGAGAAGCACTAAACATTTCCAAAGTGTTTATATTAGTTTATGTCTCTACTATCAATAGATGAGTCACCCCAATGCTCCCCATCCTCTTCTGTGCTGGGTATTTTAGGTATTGCAAATACAGGAGATTTGAGTATTATTTCCTTGTGGCCTTAATTTGCATTTCTCTGATTATTAATGAGCTTGAGCATCTTTTCGTATATTTAGAAGCCACTAATATTTTCTCTCGGTAAAATGCCTATTCGTGTCTTTGCACACTTCTGTATTGGATGTCAAATTGATTTATATATTCCTTGTACTAATCGTTTGTCTGCATACAGTTTTATCTTGCTTTTTTTTATTCTATTGGGTCTTTTGCTGAACAGAAGTTCTTAATTTCAATGTCATTGAATTTATCTATCTTTTATGATAATGCTTGTTGTGTTTTAAGAGGTTCTTAGCTCTCCTAAAGTCATAAGGACATTTTCCCTCTATTTTATGAAGTTATATCATTTTGTCCTTTTCTTACAGTATGACTTTATTTTATGTTATGTACGGATATAATTTTTTTCATAATGAGTAAATAGCCCAGCACCTTTTATTAAAGAATCAATCCTTTCCTTACGGATCTTTAAAGCCCAGTCTGTCTTTTTTTTTTGAAATTGTCTAGCTTTTTAATTTTTACCAACCAGATGATTATAAAATATCATATAGTAGGCATAAATTACATTTCTCTGTCCATTCATGTTTCTTCTATGAAATGTCTGTTTTCTTTTGTCCAGTTTTTATTGGGTTGTCTTCTTATTGATTCCTTACATGTTCTGGATACTAATCCATTATAAATTATGTTTTTCAAATATATTTATCCAAATTTATACAGCTTGCTTTTTCATTTTCTTAATGCTCTCTTTTTTTTAATTATTATTATTATACTTTAAGTTTTAGGGTACATGTGCACAACGTGCAGGTTTGTTACATATGTATACGTGTGCCATGTTGGTGTGCTGCACCCATTAACTCGTCATTTAGCATTAGATGTATCTCCTAATGCTATCCCTGCCCCCTCCCTCCACCCCACAACAGGCCCTGGTGTGTGATGTTCCCCTTCCTGCATCCATGTGTTCTCATTGTTCAATTCTCACCTGTGAGTGAGAACAGGCAGTGTTTGGTTTTTTGTCCTTGCGATAGTTTGCTGAGAATGATGGTTTCCAGCTTCATCCATGTCCCCACAAAGGACATGAACTCATCATTTTTTATGGCTGCATAGTATTCCATGGTGTATATGTGCCACATTTTCTTAATCCAGTCTATCATTGTTGGACATTTGGCTTGGTTCCAAGTCTTTGCTATTGTGAATAGTGCCATAATAAACATACGTGTGCATGTGTCTTTATAGCAGCATGATTTATAATCCTATGGGTATATACCCAGTAATGGGATGGCTGGGTCAAATGGTATTTCTAGTTCTAGATCTCTGAGGAATCGCCACACCAACTTCCACAATGGTTGAACTAGTTTACACTCCCACCAACAGTGTAAAAGTGTTCCTATTTGTCCACATCCTCTCCAGCACCTGTTGTTTCCTGACTTTTTAATGATTGCCATTCTAACTGGTGTGAGATGGTATCTCATTGTGGTTTTGATTTGCATTTCTCTGATGGCCAGTGATGATGAGCATTTTTTCTTGTGTTTTTTGGATGCATAAATGTCTTCTTTTGAGAAGCATCTGTTCATATCCTTTGCCCACTTGTTGGTGGGGTTGTTTGTTTTTTTCTTGTAAATTTGTTTGAGTTCATTGTAGATTCTGGATATTAGCCCTTTGTCAGATGAGTAGGTTGCAAAAATTTTCTCCCATTTTGTAGGTTGCCTGTTCACTCTGATGATGGTTTCTTTTGCTGTGCAGAAGCTCTTGAGTTTAATTAGATCCCATTTGTCAATTTTGGCTTTTGTTGCCATTGCTTTTGGTGTTTTAGACATGAAGTCCTTGCCCATGGCTATGTCCTGAATGGTATTGCCTAGGTTTTCTTCTAGGGTTTTTATGGTTTTAGTTCTAACATGTAAGTCTTTAATCCATCTCGAATTAATTTTTGTATAAGGTTTAAGGAAGAGATCCAGTTTCAGCTTTCTGCATATGGCTAGCCAGTTTTCCCAGCACCATTTATTAAATAGGGAATCCTTTCCCCATTGCTTGTTTTTGTCAGGTTTGTCAAAGATCAGATAGTTGTAGATATGCAGCATTATTTCTGAGGGCTCTGTTCTGTTCCATTGATCTATATCTCTGTTTTGGTACTGGTACCATGCTGTTTTGGTTACTGTAGCCTTGTAGTATAGTTTGAAGTCAGGTAGTGTGATGCCTCCAGCTTTGTTCTTTTGGCTTAGGATTGACTTGGCAATGCGGGCTCTGTTTTGGTTCCATATGAACTTTAAAATACTTTTTTCCAATTCTGTGAAGAAAGTCATTGGTAGCTTGATGGGGATGGCATTGAATCTATAAATTACCTTGGGCAGAATGGCCATTTTCACGATATTGATTCTTCCTACCCATGAGCATGGAATATTCTTCCATTTGTTTGTATCCTCTTTTATTTCATTGAGCAGTGGTTTGTAGTTCTCCTTGAAGAGGTCCTTCACATCCCTTGTAAGTTGGATTCCTAGGTATTTTATTCTTTTTGAAGCAATTGTGAATGGGAGTTCACTCATGATTTGGCTCTCTGTCTGTTATTAGTGTATAAGAATGCTTGTGGTTTTTGCACATTGATTTTGTATCCTGAGACTTTGCTGAAGTTGCCTATCAGCTTAAGGAGATTTTGGGCTGAGACAATGTGGTTTTCTAGATATACAATCATGTCATCTGCAAACAGGGACAATTTGACTTCCTCTTTTCCTAATTGAATACCCTTTATTTCCTTCTCCTGCCTAATTGCCCTGGCCAGAACGTCCAACACTATGTTGAATAGGAGTGGTGAGAGAGGGCATCCCTGTCTTGTGCCAGTTTTCAAAGGGAATGCTTCCAGTTTTTGTTCATTCAGTATGATATTGGCTGTGGGTTCGTTATAGTCAATATTGTTATTATTTTGAGATCCGTCCCATCAATACCTAATTTATTGTGAGTTTTTAGCATGAAGGGTTGTTGAATTTTGTCAAAGGCCTTTTCTGCATCTATTGAGATAATCATGTAGTTTTTGTCTTTGGTTCTGTTTATATGCTGGATTACATTTATTGATTTGTGTATATTGAACCAGCCTTGCATCCCAGGGATGAAGCCCACTTGATCATGATGGATAAGCTTTTTGATGTGTTACTGGATTCGGTTTGCCAGTGTTTTATTGAGGATTTTTGCATCAATGTTCATCAAGGATATTGGTCTAAAATTCTCTCTTTTTGTTGTGTCTCTGCCAGGCTTTGGTATCAGGATGATGCTGGCCTCATAAAATGAGTTAGGGAGGATTCCCTCTTTTTCTATTGATTGGAATAGTTTCGGAAGGAATGGTACCAGCTCCTCCTTGTACCTCTGGTAGAATTTGGCTGTGAATCCATCTGGTCCTGGACTTTTTTTGGTTGGTAAGCCATTAATTATTGCCTCAATTTCAGAGCCTGTTATTGGTCTATTCAGAGATTCAACTTCTTCCTGGTTTAGTCTTGGGAGTGTATGTGTTGAGGAATTTATCCATTTCTTCTAAATTTTTTAGTTTATTTGCATAGAGGTGTTTATAGTATTCTCTGATGGTAGTTTGTATTTCTGTGGGATCGGTGGTGATATCCCCTTTGTCATTTTTTATTGCGTCTATTTGATTCCTCTCTCTTTTCTTCTTTATTAGTCTTGCTAGCAGTGTATCAATTTTGTTGATCTTTTCAGAAAACCAGCTCCTGGATTCATTGATTTTTTGAAGGGTTTTTTGTGTCTCTATTTCCTTCAGTTCTGCTCTGATCTTAGTTATTTCTTGCCTTCTGGTAGCTTTTGAATGTGTTTGCTCTTGCTTCTCTAGTTCTTTTAATTGTGATGTTAGGGTGTCAATTTTGGATCTTTCCTGCTGTCTTTTGTGGGTATTTAGTGCTATAAATTTCCCTCTACACACTGCTTTGAATGCATCCCAGAGATTGTGTTATGTTGTGTCTTTGTTCTCGTTGGTTTTAAAGAACATCTTTATTTCTGCCTTCATTTCATTATGTACCTAGTAGTCATTCAGGAGCAGGTTGTTCAGTTTCCAGGTAGTTGAGCGGTTTTGAGTGAGTTTCTTAATCCTGAGTTCTAGTTTGATTGCACTGTGGTCTGAGAGACTGTTATAATTTCTGTTCTTTCACATTTGCTGAGGAGTGCTTTACTTCCAACTATGTGGTCAATTTTGGAATAGGCGTGGTGTCGTGCTGAAAAGAATGTATATTCTGTTGATTTGGGGTGGAGAGTTCTGTAGATGTCTATTAGGTCCGCTTGGTGTGGAGCTGAGTTCAATTCCTGGGTATCCTTGTTAACTTTCTGTCTCGTTGATCTGTCTAATGTTGACAGTGGGGTGTTAAAGTCTCCCATTATTAATGTGTGGGAGTCTAAGTCTCTTTGTAGGTCACTAAGGACTTGCTTTATGAATCTGGGTGCTCCTGTATTGGGTGCATATATATTTAGGATAGTTAGTTCTTCTTGTTGAATTGATCCCTTTACCATTATGTAATGGCCTTCTTTGTCTCTTTTGATCTTTGTTGGTTTAAAGTCTGTTTTATCTGAGACTAGGATTGCAACCCCTGCCTTTTTTTGTTTTCCATTTGCTTGGGAGATCTTCCTCCATCCCTTTATTTTGAGCCTATGTGTGTCTCTGCGTGTGAGATGGGTTTCCTGAATACAGCACACTGATGGGTCTTGAGTCTTTATCCAATTTGCCAGTTTGTGCCTTTTAATTGGAGCATTTAGCCCATTTACATTTAAGGTTAGTATTGTTACGTGTGAATTTGATCCTGTCATTATGATGTTAGCTGGTTATTTTGCTTGTTAGTTGATGCAGTTTCTTCCTAGCCTTGATGGTCTTTACAATTTGGCATGTTTTTGCAGTGGCTGGTACCGGTTGTTCCTTTCCATGTTTGGTGCTTCCTTCAGGAGCTCTTTTAGGGCAGGCCTGGTGGTGACAAAATCTCTCAGCATTTGCTTGTCTGTAAAGTATTTTATTTCTCCTTCACTTATGAAGCTTAGTTTGGCTGGATATGAAATTCTGAGTTGAAAATTCTTTTCTTTAGGAATGTTGAGTATTGTCCCCCAGTCTCTTCTGGCTTGTAGAGTTTCTGCTGAGAGATCCGCTCTTAGTCTGATGGGCTTCCCTTTGTGGGTAACCCGACCTTTCTCTCTGGCTGCCCTTAACATTTTTTCCTTCATTTCAACTTTGGTGAATCTGACAATTATGTGTCTTGGAGTTGCTCTTCTCGAGGAGTATCTTTGTGGTGTTCTCTGTATTTCCTGAATTTGAATGTTGGCCTGCCTTGCTAGATTGGGGAAGTTCTCCTGGATAATATCCTGCAGAGTGTTTTCCAACTTGGTTCCATTCTCCCCATCACTTTCAGGTATACCAATCAGACATAGATTTGATCTTTTCACGTAGTCCCATATTTCTTGGAAGCTTTGTTCATTTCTTTTTATTCTTTTTTCTCTAAACTTCTCTTCATGCTTCATTTCATTCATTTCATCTTCCATCGCTGATACCCTGTCTTCCAGTTGATCGCATCGGTTACTGAGGCTTGTGCCTTCGTCACGTAGTTCTTGTGCCATGGTTTTCAGCTCCATCAGGTCCTTTAAGTACTTCTCTGCATTGGTTATTCTAGTTATCCATTTGTCTAATTTTTTTTCAGAGTTTTTAACTTCTTTGCCATTGGTTCGAACTTCCTCCTTTAGCTTGGAGTAGTTTGATCTTCTGAAGCCTTCCTCTCTCAGCTTGTCAAAGTCATTCTCCGTCCAGCTTTGTTCTGTTGCTAGTGAGGAGATGCATTCCTTTGGAGGAGGAGAGGCGCTCTGATTTTTAGAGTTTCCGGTTTTTCTGCTCTGTTTTTTCCTCATCTTTGTGGTTTTATCTACCTTTGGTCTTTGATGTTGGTGACGTACAGATGGGTTTTTGGTGTGGATGTCCTTTCTGTTTGTTAGTTTTCCTTCTAATAGTCAGGACCCTCAGCTGCAGGTCTGTTGGAGTTTACTGGAGGTCCACTCCAGACCTTGTTTGCCTGGGTATCAGCAGTGGTGGCTGCAGAACAGCCGATATTGGTGAACTGCAAATGCTGCTGCCTGATCGTTCCTCTGGAAGTTTTGTCTCACAGGAGTACCCAGCTGTGTGAGGTGTCAGTCCGCTCCTATTGGGGGGTGCCTCCCAGTTAGGCTACTCGGGGATCAGGGACCCACTGGAGGAGGCAGTCTGCCCGTTCTCAGATCTCAAGCTGCGTGCTGGGAGAGCCACTACTCTCTTCAAAGCTGTCAGACAGGGGCATTTAAGTCTGCAGAGGTTATTGCTGTCTTTTGTTTGTCTGTGCCCTGCCCCTAGAGGTGGAGCCTACAGAGGCAGGCAGGCCTCCATGAGCTGTGGTGGGCTCCACCCAGTTCGAGCTTCCCACTGCTTTGTTTACCTACTCAAGCCTGAGCAATGGTGGGCATCCCTCCCCCAGCCTCGCTGCTGCCTTGCAGTTTGATCTCAGACTGCTGTGCTAGCAATGAGCGAGACTCCGTGGGTGTAGGATGCTCTGAGCCAGGTGCCGGATATAATCTCCTAGTGTGCCATTTGATAAGCCCTTTGGAAAAACACAGTATTAGGGTGGGAGTGACCTGATTTTCCAGGTGCCGTCTGTCACCCCTTTCTTTGACTAGGAAAGGGAATTCCCTGACCCCTTGTGCTTCCCGGGTGAGGCAATGCCTCACCCTGCTTCGGCTCACGCATGGTGCGCTGCACCCACTGTCCTGCACCCACTGTCCGGCACTCCCCAGTGAGATGAACCCGGTACCTCAATTGGAAATGCAGAAATCACCCGTCTTCTGCGTCGCTCACGCTGGGAGCTGTAGACTGGAGCTGTTCCTATTCGGCCATCTTGGCTCTACCCCGCCCAGTCTGTCTTACACTGACTTTCCATCTCTCTCTCTCTCTCCCTATCTTTCTGTCCATCCATCCATCCATCCATCCATCCATCCCTGCACCCACCCACCCACCCACACTGATCTTTAAAGCCCAGCCTGTCTTAATCAACTTTCCATATGTATCTCTGTTCTTGAGTTCTCTATTCTTTTTTTTTTTGAGACAGAGTCTCACTCTGTCACCCAGGCTGGAGTGCAGTAGCGCAATTGTAGCTCACTGCAGCCTCGACCTCCCAGGCTCAAGTAGTCCTCTCACCTCAGCCTCCCAAGTTGTTGGGACTACAGGTGTGTGCCACTATCCCTGGCTAATGTTTTTAAAATATATTTTTTGTAGAGATAGGGTCTTGCGATGTTGCTTAGGCTGGTCTGGAACTCCTGAGCTTAAGTGATCCTCCCATCTCAGCCTCTCACAGTGTTGGGATTACAAGCGTGAGCCACCATGCCTGGCCCTCTATTCTGATCTGTTCTGCTCTGTTTATTTTTATGCCAGTACTATATTGCCTTATAGTTTTATAAGAAGTCAGTATCTTTGGGAGGCCGAGGTGGGTGGATCACCTGAGGTCGGAAGTTCGAGACCAGCCTGACCAACATGGAGAAACTCCGTCTCTACTAAAAATACAAAATTAGCTGGGCGTGGTGGTGCATACCTGTAATCCCAGCTACTCAGGAGGCTGAGGTAGGAAAATCTATTGAACCCGGGACGGGGAGGTTGTGGTGAGCTGAGATCGCGCCATTTTACTCCAGCCTGGGCAACAGAGTGAAACTCCATCTCAAAGAAAAAAAAAAAGTCAGTATCTAATCAGACAAGCTGTTTTATGTTGTTCTTCACGAGTGTCCCATTTACACTTTAAAATCAGCTTGTAACTTTTCATGAAAAATTCCTTTAGTTGGGATTGCATTGAATTTACAGATCAGTTTAGGAGGAATAGGCTTCCTTCATAATGTTGAGTCTTCTTACCATTTTCTTTATGTAATTCAGTCTTCTTCATTGTCTCTTTTTTTTGTGACTATGTAATTTTACTATTTCTGTAGCAGTTGCCAAATGGTGATATTATAATTTCATTCTAATTTCTACATTTACTAACTGCAATCAGACTCATCTATTTTTAAAATCCCGGCTCTGCCCCTTGAGCTGTACAATCTTAGGGTACCACTAGGAAAGAAAATAATGGTCAGCTCAGAATTTTGTTTCCAGTGAAAATGTGTATCTTTCCCTTGCTCTTTCTTTTCTCTCTTCCTGTCTGTTATTTCCTTCCCTCTGCTTTTGGCCACAGAGGTTGGCCTTGGTTGCTGGGTTACCTTAGTAGTAGGGTTAGAACACCCTAGAAGGCAGTGCAGTGAGGGAAAAGGTGAGCAGAGAAGATGTGTGATAGTGGTGTATTAGCCAGCTCCCAAGGATTCAAACAGGAAGTGGGGAGGTAGTCACATGGAGGCATGTTGGCAGCTAGCCAGCCAGGTAGCATCTGAGGACATGGAAGTATTAGGAGAATGTAAGATAGAGGCAGGGAACATTAGAGATGTGGTTATGAGATTGGATTTTGAAACACATAAGGGATAAATAAGTATGAACACTCTTGGTGTCTGCATAACATGCTCCATGAGAGGGAATCATATTTCTTGATGAAACTGACAATATCAGCATGGCATCTGGAATTGTCTGACCCTAGAACCTCTTGTGTAAAAATATGAGCTTTAGAAGTCTCCCACTGGCCAAATCTGGCATATAAGCATGAAAATAAGTGATTGTAACAAAATGGAGCCTATTGGATAATATACTAAATGAGGAGTATTTTTGATATGAAGATAAATAAAAAAAGAAGGAGAAGGGAATACTCCTTAGAGTAGATGTCAACTACAGGATGTCTAGAGCTGCCATTAGGCAATCATCATAGTATTAGATGGTTCAGATAGGAGTTATACAAAAAAGCTGGTTAGTGGAGATGTGATGAGGAACAGCTTACCGACATTGCCTTGAATATCTCTTATTCAATATAAAGTAAAAAGTGTCAATTAAAGCTGCATAGGGATGGCAGATGCCAACCAGACCAGGTCGTTAATGGTTACATCACCAGGGTGGGAGGGATAGCAAATGTGATCCCTGGTGAGAGGCACTAAGGGCACAGCACCATTTCTGTATTCTTCCTGCTAAGGGAACATCACTGAATCTGGTCATGAAGAATCATCAGAAAGACCCAGTAGAGGATCATTCAATTTCATGTAGGATATTGAGGGCGAGAAGTACAAGGAATGATGAAGAACGGTTTGAGATTTGGAGAAGGAGAAAATGGTATGACCCCCGAATGCAATGCATGTTCCAGGGTGGGGATCCTGCAGCAGAAAGGAAAACAAGACACTGTCACATAGGAGGGAACATTTGAAGGGCATCTGTGACTTGGGCAGTCATGTTTTGACATTGGTTTTTGACTCAAATGGTAGCATGATTATGTAGAGAAAATTTTGCCTTGGGAAAAACCACAATGGCAAATTTAGGGGTGGACACCATGCCTGCCCTTTTCATGTTTCAGAAAGAAATGAATAAAATGCCATAATATATAAAGCAAAAAAAGTTATAAAGCAAATGAGATAAAGAGTTTAACAGCTGAGGAATCTGGGCAAAGGATAAATATCCATACATTAGAAATTATTTCAAATTATTTTAAAAATTAAAAATGATTAATTCGCATTTGCTATGGTCCAAATGTATCCACCGAATTTCTTATGTTAAAACTTAATTACCCATGTGATAAGAGGTGGGACCTTCAGTAGATGATTAAGTCATGAAGACAGAGCTGTCAGGGACGAGAGTAGTGTCCTTTTAAAATGGCATGAGAGAGCAGGTTCATACCTTTTTTGCTCTTCTGCCTTCTGTCAAGTGAGGATGCAGCAAGACACCAGACACTGAATCTGGCACCTTCATCTTGGACTTCTCAGCCTGCAGAACTGTCAGAAATAAATTCATTTTTTTAATAAATTATCCACTATCAGGTATTTTCTTAGCAGAACTAACAAACTGAAAACATTGCATATTTTTGATTGTCAAAATGAAGTTGGATATTGTTAAATGTATTTGAATTCTTTGATTTTCCTAAATACAGTGGAATGATCTGCATTTTTTTCTCCACCCAGTTTGCTTTTGTTTCCTATTTTTAACATTTGTATAAATGTGAGGAGTACAAGTGCAGTTTTGTTACATGGATGTATTGCTTAGCAGTGAAGCCTGGGCTTTTAGTGTAAACATCACACAAATAGTGTACATTGTACCCATTAAGTAATTTCTCATTCTTCACCCACCTCCTACCTTCCCACACCTCCAAGTCTCCAGTGGCTATTACTCCACACTCTGTATCCATGTGTGTACACATTATTTAACTCATATAGGGAGAACATGCTGTATTTTACTTTCTGAGTTGTTTCACTTAGGATAATGGTCTCCAGTTCCATCTATGTTGCTGCAAAAGACATGATTTCATTCTTTTTTTATGGCCAAACAGTATTAAATTGTGTATATATATATACACATATATGCATAGGTACACAAACACACACCCCACATTTTCTTTATCTAGTCGTCCATTGATAGATATTTAGGTTGATTCCATGACTTTGCTATTGTAAATAGTGCTATGAGAGACATGAGTGCAGATGTCTTTTTGATATCATGATTTTGTTTCCTTTGGGTGGATACCCAGTAGTGGGATTGCTGTGTTGAATGGTAGGTCTATTTTTATTTCTTTGAGAAATCTCCATATTGTTTTCCATAGAGGTTGTAGTAATTTCCATTCCGAACAACAGTATGTAGGAGTTGCCTTTTCTCTGTATTTTCTCCAACATGTTATTTATTTATTTTTTAATAATAGCCATTCTGACTGATATAAGATGATATCCCATTGTGGTTTTAATTTGCATTTCTCTGATAGTTTGTGAAGTTGGCCATTTTTTCATATGCTTGTTGGCCATTTGTCTTTTCTGAAAAATGTCCACTCATTTCCTTTACCCGTTTTTAATTGTATTTTTGATTTCTGTTGTTATTGAGTTGTTTGAGTTTCTTGTAAATTCTTGATAATAGTCCCCTGTTGGATCATAGTTTACAAATATTTTCCCCCATTATGCAGGTTGTTTGCTCACTCTGTTGTTTCTTTTGCTGTGCAGGAGCTTTTGAGTTTAATTAAGTCCCATTTTTCTATTTTTATTTTTGTTGCTTGTGCTTTTGAGGTCTTGGTTATGAATTCTTTAGACCAATGTCCAGAATAGTGTTCCCTGGATTTTCTTCTAGCATTTTTAGAGTTTCAGATCTTACATTTAAGTCTTCAGTTCATCCTGAGTTGATTTTTGTATATAGTGAGAGATAGGGATCCAGTTTCATTCTTCTGCATATGGCAATCCAATTTTGCCAGTACTATTTACTAAAAAGGGTGTCCTTTTTTTTCCCCATGTATATATTTGTCAACTTTGTCAAAGATCAGTTGGCTGTAGATATGTGGGTTTATTTCTGGGTTCTCTTTTCTATTTATTGATCTATGTGTCTATTTTTATACTAGTACCATGCTGTTTTGGTTACTATAGCTTTATAATATAATTTGAGGTCAGGTAATGCAATGCCTCCTGCTTTGTTCTTTTTGCTTAGGGTTGCTTTGGCTATTCAAGCTCTTTTTTTTGGTTCTATGTGAATTTTAGGATTGTTTTTTCTAGTTCTGTGAAATGACATTGGTAATTTGATAGGAATTGCATTGAATCTGTACATTGCTTTGGGTAGTGTGGTTATTCTGATGTTATTCATTCTTCTCCCTGAGCGTGGGTTATTTTTCCATTTGTTTGTGTCATCTATAGTTTCTTTCATCAGTGTTTTGTAGTAAAGATCTTTCACCTCCTTGGTTAAATATATTCCCAGATATTTTATTTCTTTGTAGCTATTGTAAATGGGATTGCTTTTTTAGTTTGGTTCTCAGCTTGTTATTGGTTATAAAAATGGTACTGATTTTTGTATATTGATTTTGTATCCTGAAACTTTGCTGTATTTGTTTATCAAATCTAAGAGATTTTTAATAAAAGTATTTAGGGTTTTGTAGGTATAAGATTATATCATCAGTGAACAGAAATATTGTGTTGGTGCAAAAGTAATTGTGGCAAATGGCAAAAATTGCAATTACTTTTGCACCAACCCAATAGTTTGACTTCTTGTTTTCCAATTTGGATGCTAATATAGTTTGGATCTTTGTTCCTTCCAAGTCTCATATTGAAATGTAATCCTCAATGATAGAGGTGGGGCCTGGTGGGAGGTGCTTGTGTTATGGGGGTGGATCCCTTCTGAATGGCTTGGTGCTGTCCTTGAGATAGTGAGTTCTTGTGAAATCTGACTGTTTGAAAGTGTGTGGCACCTCCCCACCACTCTCTGTTCCTGCTCTTGCCATGTGATGTGACTGCTCCCGCTTCACTTTCTGCCATGATTGTAAGGTTTCTGAAAGCTTCACCAGAAGCAGATGCAGGAGCCATGCTGATACAGCCTTCAGAACTCTGAGCCAATTATACCTCTTTTCTTTATAAATTACCCAGTTTCAGGTATTTCTTTATAGCAATGCAAGAATGGCCTAACAGAAAACTGGTATCAGGAGTGGGGCATTGCTATAAAGATACCTGAAAATGTGGAAGCAACTTTCAACTGGGTAATGGGCAGAGGTTGGAAGAGTTTAGAGGGCTCAGAAGACAGGAAGATAAGGGAAAGTTTGGAACTTCTCAGAGACTGGTTCAATGGTTGTGAGCAAAATACTGGTACCCAAGACTGGGTAATTTGTAAAAAAAAGAGGTTTAATTGACTCACAGTTCAGCATGGCTGGGGAGGCCTCAGAAACTTACAATCATGGTGGAAGGGGAAGCAAACATGTTCTTCATCACATGGTGGCAGGAAGGAGAATGATAATTCAGCAAAGGGGGAAGCTCCTTATATAACCATGAGACCTTGTGAGAACAAACTCACTGTTATGAGAACAGGATGGGGGAAACTGCCCCCATGATTCCATTATCTCCAGGTTCCTCCCATGACATGTGGGAACTAAAATTCAAGATGAGAGTTGGGTGAGGACATAGCCAAACCATATCATTCCACCCCTTGCCCCTCCTAAATCTCATGTCCTCACATTTCAAAACAGAATCATGCCCTTCTAATAGTCACCCAAAGTCTTAACCCATTCCAGAGTTAACTCAAAAGTCTGAGTCCAAAGTCTCATCTGAGACAACGCAAGTAAGTCCCTTTTGCCTACGAGCCTGTAAAATCAAAAGCAAGTTAGTTACTTCCTAGATAGAATGTGGGTACAGGCATTGAGTAAATACACCCATTCCAAGTGGGAGAAATTGGCCAAAACAAAGGGGTTACAGGCCCCATGCAAGTCTGAAATCCAATAGGGCAGTCATTAAACCTTAAAGTTCCACAATAATCTCCTTTGACTTCATGTCTCATATTCAGGTCACGGTGATGCAGGAGGTGGGCTCCCATAGCCTTGGGAAGGTCTGCCCCTGTGGTTTTGCAGGGTAAAGACCCCGTCCTGGCTGCTTTCATGGGCTGGCATTGAGTGTGCAAGCTGTTGGTGGATCTGCCATTCTGGGATCTGGAGGACTGTGGCCCTCTTCACACAGATTCATTAGGGAGTGCCCCAGGGGGGACTCTGTGTGGGGTCTCTGGCCCCACATTTCCCTTCTGCACTGCCCTAGCAAAGGTTTTCCCTGAGAACTCCACCCCTGCAGCAAACTTCTACCTGGATGTCCAGGTATTTCCATACATCTTCTGAAATCTAGGTGGAGGTTCCCAAACCTCAATTCTTGACTTCTGTGCACCCAAAGGCCCAACACCACATGTATGCCACCAAGGCTTGGGGCTTGCGCCCTCTGAAGCAATGGCCTGAGCTCCACATTAGCCCCTTGTAGCCATGGCCAAGACACACGGCACCAAGTCCCTAGACTGCACATAGCATCAAGGCCCTGGGCTTGGCCCACAAAACCGTTTTTTTCTTCTAGTCCTCTGAGCCTGTGATGGGAGGGCCTGCAGTGAAGATCTCTTACATGCCCTGGAGACATTTTCCCCATTGCCTTGGTGATTAACATTTGGATCCTCGTTACTTATGCAGATTTTTGTAGCCAGCTTGAATTTCTCCTCAGAAAGTGGGTTTTTCTTTTCTATTGCATTGTCAGGCTGCAAATTTTCTGAACTTTTATGCTCTGCTTCCCTTTTAAACGTAAGTTCCAATTCCAAACCATATCTTCATGAATACATAAAACTGAATGCTTTTAACAGCACTCGAGTTACCTTTTGAATGCTTTGCTTCTTGGAAATTCCTTCTACCAGATACCCTAAATCATCTCTCTCAAGTTCAAAGTTCCACAGATCTCTAGGGCAGGGGCAAAATGCTGCCAGTGTCTTTGCTAAAACATAGCAAGAGTCACTTTTACTCCAGTTCCCAACAAATTCCTAATCTCCTTCTGAGACCACTTCAGCCTGGACTTCATTGTCCATATCACTATAGCATTTTGATCAAAGTCATTCAACAAGCCTCCAGGCAGTTCCAAACTTTCCCACATCTTCCTGTCTTCTTCGGAACCCTCCACACTGTCCCAGCCTCTGCCTGTTACCCAGTTCCAAAGTTGCTTCCACATTTTTGGGTATCTTTACAGTAGTGCCGCACTCTGTCAGGTACCAATTTACTGTATTAGTCTGTTCTGATGCTGCTAATAAAGACATATCTGAGACTGGATAATCTATAAAGGAAGGAGGTTTAATTGACTCACAGTTCCGTATGGCTAGGGAAGCCTCAGGAAACTTACAATTATGGCAGAAGGGGAAGCAAACATGTCCTTCTTCACATGGCAGCAGGAAGGAGAATAAGAATCCAGCAAAGGGGGAAGCCCCTATTAAAACCATCAGATCTTGTAAAACTTACTATCATGAGAACAGAATGGGGAAAACCACCCCCATGATTTAATTATCTCCACCTGGTCCCTCCCACAATATGTAAGGATTATGGGAACTATAATTCAAGATGAGATTTGGGTGAAGACAGCCAAACCATATCAGTCTCAGATGGAAATAAGGAATTTATTGGGAAATGGAGTAAAGGTCACCCATGTTACAACCTAGCAAAGAACTTGGCTGTATTATGTTCATGTCATAGGGATCTTTGGAAGTTTGAAATTAAGAGTGATAACTTAGGGTATGCAGTGAATGAAATTTCTAAGAAACAATTGTTCAAGATATGGCCTGGCTGCTTTTAACAGCCTATGATCAGATGTGGGAGCAAAATTACTTAAAGTTGGAACTTATATTTAAAAGGGAAACAGAGTGTAAAAGTTTGAAAATTTTGCAGCCTGGCCATATGGCAGAGAAAGAATCCAAGCAGGTTGTGGAGCAAGCACTTGCTAGAGAGATCAGCATAAATAAAAGGGAGTCAGGTGCTAATATCCAAAACAATGGGGAAAAAAGACCTTGAAGGCATTTCAGAAATCTCTGAGGCAGCCTCTCCTATCACAGGTTCAGAGGCCTAGGAAGAAAGAATGGTTTCGTGGGCCAGTCCCAGAGTACTGCTGCCCTGTGCAGCTTTGTGACACTGCTCCCTGCTTCCTGGGTGCTCCAGCTCCAGCCTTGGCTCAAAGGACCCCAAATACTGCTCATGCTGTTGCTCTGGAGAGTGAAAGCTGACATAAGCCTTGCTGGCCTCCATATTTTGTTAACTCTGTGGATGTATGGATTGCAAGAGTGAAGGAGACTTGGCAGCTTCCCCGTAGATTTCAGAGGATATATGAGAAAGTCTGGGTGCCTAGGCAGAAGCCTGCTGCAGAGGTGGAGCCCTCATGGAGAACCTCTACCAGGGTAGTGAGGAGGGTAAATGTAGGGTTGGAACCCCTACAGAGAATCCCCACCAGATACCAAAATGATAGATCCATCAGCAGCTTGAACCCTGCTTCTGGAAAAGCCACAGACACTCAACTGCAACCTGTGGGAGCACCTGTGAGGGCTGTACCTTGCAAAGCCACAGGGGCAGAGCTGCCCAAGACCTTGGGAGCCAACCTTTTGCATCAGTATGGGCTGGATATGGGACATGGAGTCAAAGGAGATTATTTTGGAGCTTTAAGAGTTGATGACTCCTCTGCTGAGTTTCAGACTTGTGTGGGACATATTACCCCTTTCTTTTGACCAATTTCTCCCTTTTGAAATGGTAATGTTTACCCAATGCCTATACTACCATTGTATCTTGGGATTAAATGACCTGCTTTGATTTTACAGGGTCATAGGTGGAAGGAGATGAGTCTAAGGTGAGATTTAGAACTATGGGTTTGATGCTGGAATGAGTTAAGACTTTTGGGCACTATTGGGAGCAGATGATTATATTTTGCAATGTGAGAAGGATATTAGATTTGAGGGGCCAGGGGTGGAAAGATACAGCTTTGATATTTGTCCCAATCATATCTCATATTGAAATTTCATTGCCAATGTTGTAGGTGGGGCCTGGTGGGATGTGTTTGGGTCATGAGGGCAGATCTTTCATGAATAACTTGGTGCTTTCCTTGAGATAGTGAGTTCTCATGAAATCTGGTTGTTTAAAGAGTGTAACACTTCCCCTTCTTTCTTGCTCTCACTCTCACCAATGACATGTCTGCTTCTGCTTTACATTCTGCCATGATTGTAAAGGTTCTGAGGCTTTCACCAGAAGCAGATGCTGGAGCCATGCTGGGACACTCTGCAGAACTCTGAGCCAAGTAAACCTCTTTTGTTTATAAATTACCTAGTCTCAGGTATTTCTTTATAGCAATGTAAGAACAGCCTAACACAGATGCCTTTTATTTCGTTCTTTTGCCTGGTTGCTCTGGCTATGACATCTATTACTATGTTAAATAAAAGTGGTGGAAGTTGGCATCCTTGTCTTATTTAAGTTCTTAGGTGAATTGCTTTCAACTTTTCCCCATTCAGTATGATGTTGGCTGTGGTTTGACAAAAATGTCCTTTATTATTTTGAGGTATGTTTCTTCTGTCTAGTGTGTTGAGGGTTTTTATCATGAAGAGAGGCTGAATTTTATCAAATTCTTTTCCACGTTTGTTGAGATGATCGTAGGGTTTTTATTTTTTAATTCTATGTGATGAATCACGTTTATTGGTTTACATATGTTGAACCATCCTTGCATCTCTGCAATAGAACCCAGTTGATCATGATGTATCATCTTTTTGATGTACTGTTGGATTTGTTTTGCTAGTACTTTGCTGAGGATTTTTGCATCTATGTTCATCAGAGATATTGGTCTGTAGTTTTCTTTTTTAGTTGTGTCCTTACCTGGCTTTAGTATCAAGGGGATACTGACTCCATAGAATGAATTAGGGAAGATTTTCTCCTTCTTGATATTTTGGGGCAGTTTCAGTAGGAGTGGTAGCAGTGGCACAATTTTGGCTCACTGCAACCTCCAACTCCCTGGTTCAAGTCATTTTCTTGCCTCAGCCTCCCAAGTAGCTGGGATTACAGGCATGTGTCACCATGCCTGGCTAATTTTTTTTATTTTAGTAGAGATGGGGTTTCATGCCATGTTGCCCAGGTTGGTCTTGAACTCTTGACCTCAAGTGATTCACCCGCCTCAGCTGCCCAAAGTGCTGGAATTACAGGCATGAGCCACTGCACCCGGCCTAGGATATATATATTCTTATACACTGCTGTATTCATTTAATTAGGTTTATGTGTCTGTGGGTGACAAGTGATTTTACTTTAGTTTTTATTGCTTAGTATATTCTAGTTTGGTTTTGGTATCAAATGTAAGCTTGCCTCATACAATGAGTAAAGAGTGTTTCCTCTGTGTGATTATTTGAAGAGTTTATATAAAATCGGCTTCTCTTTTTTTTTGGTAGAATTTACCTGTAAAGTCATCAGTACTGCACATTTTTTTAATAGAAAGGTTAACTAGTGATTTAAATTCTTTGATGTTTATTGGTTTGAATTATTCAATTTTTCTCTTGAGTCAGTTTTAATATTTTGTATTTTTGTAGCAATTTATCCATTTCATTTACATTTTCAAATTTTCTCCTCTAAACTATTTGTAATATATGCCCATATCATCCTCTCATTTTTCTTTTTGTGGGAGCCTGTCTCTCCATCAAGCCAAGAATCTCCTTTAATGATATCTAGGACAGGTTATTCCTCCTCGTCTGTCAGTGACCTGGCAGCCTGTTGAGTACTGGGGAAGCACAGTGCCTGGTACTGGCACGTTTACTGCCTTCATTCTTTCTAATCTTGATCTTTTATGCTGAAGTGTTAGTTTATTTATCTATTCTCAGAAGACATTTGGACAAAAATGCTATTTTTAATTTCAAAATGAAAATTGTGTTGTTAGGATTAGTCTTTGTATAAGTCAGAGTCACATTTTAAATTTTCCTAGGACTTGGTTGGTTTTCTCAGCACACTCTCAGCTCCTGGCAGGTTTGCATAGAGCAGGCAACAATGGGAAAGTTCTCATAGAAAATTTTGCATCTATATGTGGATAGGGAGGTGATGGAATGGGGCATATGTGGGAAGATACAGGAAAAAGAAAACTGTTCTTACTCCTTACCCCCCATAGGAGATGGTGCTGTACAGTGGGAAAGAGAACTGGATTATAGTTTTCTGCTCCCTAATTGTAACTTTCTTTTTCATTTATTTCAGGAAGTTATATACACAATGGTGTAAAATTGAAAAGTTATTAAAAACTATACAGAGAAAAAGCTTCCTTTTCACCCCTGACCTCTATTTCCCTTACTGGAGTAACTACTCCATTTTATTGTTTTCTTCCGGAGATAGTCTATCTATATAAGCATGGTAGTATATTGCTTAAAAACACACAAATAACACTGCCTGTGTGATTTTAGGAAAATCTCTTGAACTTTGTTATTAACTTCTTTAAATTCCTACATGAAAATACTTACACAAACCTGGAAAAACTCAGTGATTTTGTAAAAATCAATCAAGTAGTATTTGTGAACATGTTTGGAAAATCATCAGTTATTTTATAAGTGTGAGATGGAGGGGAGGGAGTCATGAAAGTTTTACTTTTCTACACAAAAGACAATGAGTCACATGGGATCTGACTTGACAAGAGTGATTCTGAACTGGTAGCCTGGCTGTGTGTCAGCAGCCCCCTGGCTAATTCCTCTCATAGTGTGTTGGGGTTTTCTTCATGGCTAATGAAGAGATCTATTCGCTTGAGATAGGAAGTGGAAGCTTGCCAGAGTGTGAGACACCTCACCTTCCTCCTTCACTCCTTCTCTTTGCCCTTCCTCGCATTCAGGGAGTTAGTATTGGAACTTTGGCTGATGCAACAGTTTGAGTCACTGTCCCTCTGTGCTGTGGGATCCACTCACTTTTAATGGGGAGTTGATGGAATCACTCCTCCCTCCCCCGCCCTGACTTCCTCCTCTAATTGGCTCTCAGGGGACTCCAACTCCTGCTAATCAACCACGGCAGAGCTGCTGCAGAGAGCCCAGAACTGGCACTCGGGGACCTAGGTTCTGTTGTGACTCTGCTCCTTCAACTTTCTTTTCTAATCTGTTAAAACAACTTTGCCTTTGGATTAGGCCTGGGAGAATGGGGTTCCTTTGGGCATTGCCTTTGCGGAGACAGTTTAAATAATGCCAACATCTTCTAGACTTCGCCAACTATTGTGTTCAGCTTGAACCCTTTTGTTCATGCTGGCAGAGAAGGGAAAAGATTAGGTATCCGGTTCATGTGTCCACAGTGGGGGAGGCGAGTGATAGGAGAAAAGAGAAGATGAAAAAGCATATCATTTGAGGAATGTGAGCCTCAACATATTGGTCCACATACTGCTTCTCTATTAGCAAAAGGCCTTGTGGAAAACTTACCTTGTCTGCTTCTGTTTGTCACTGCCCAGAGGAAAGTAAACCTAGTTGTGCAGCTTTGGCCAATATTATTATTGGGTTACATTAAAAAAAATTATTTTAAAAATAGGCTTTGTCTTTTAAAGCAGTTTCAGGTTCACAGCAATATTGAATAGAAGGTACAGAGGGTGTCTATATACCTCTTCACCCACCTTATGCCCAACCTTCCCCATTATCAATGTCCCATCCCAGAGTGGTCCACTTCCTATAATTCATGAGCCTACATTGACATATCATTATCACTCCAAGTCCATGGTTTATATTGGAGTTCACTCTCGGTGTTGTACATTTTATGGGATTTGACAAATGTATACTGACATGTATTTATTAAACTATCATACAGAATAGTTTCATTGCTGTAAAATCCTGTGTGTTCTACCTGTCTGTCCTTATCTCCCCTCCTCCCTCACCCCGGAAACCACTATCTTTTTTCATTTTTTAATTAAAAAAAATTTTTTTCTTATGTCTCCCAGGGCTTCCTTGCTAGAAACCACTATCTTTTTACTGTTTCTATACTTTTGCCTTTTTCAGAATGTCATAAAATTGGAATCAGAGTATGTACCTTTTCAGGTTGACTCCTTACTCCATGGATTACCTTTCAAAATGGACATTTAAAAATAATTTTAGAATGATACTAAAGCTACAATAGAGGGTAAGTGTATCTATGGCATACCCAAGCATATTTGTGTAACCTCTTTCTTGGGGGTTGGGGGAACAGGGTCTCGCTCTGTTACTCAGGTTAGAGTTCAGTGGAATGATCATAGCTCACCGCACCCATAAACTCCTGGTCCTAAGCAATCCTCCTGCCTCAGTCTCCCACATAGCGGGGACTACAGTCATGTGCCACCACGCCTGGCTAATTTTTAAAAAATTCTTAGTAGAGGCCGGGCGCGATGGCTCACGCCTGTAATCCCAGCACTTTGGGAGGCCGAGGCGGGCGGATCTCGAGGTCAGGAGATCGAGACCATCCTGGCTAACACGGTGAAACCCCGTCTCTACTAAAATACAAAAAAAAAATTAGCCGGGCGTGGTGGTGGGCGCCTGTAGTCCCAGCTACTGGGGAGGCTGAGGCAGGAGAATGGCGTGAACCCGGGAGGCGGAGCTTGCAGTGAGCCGAGATCGTGCCGCCGCACTCCAGCCTGGGTGCCAGGAGGAGACTCCATCTCAAAAAAAAAAAAAAAAAAATTCTTAGTAGAGATAAAGTCTCACTATGTTAACCAAGCTGGCCTCAAACTCTTGGATTCAAGTGATCCTCTTGCCTCGATCTCCCAAAGTGCTGTGATTATAAGTGTGAGCCACTGTGCCTGGCCTGTAACCTTTGTTTTGACAAATGGATAGTATTGAAGGAAATTTTCTTGATACCCAGTTTAGTCTGTTTTTGGACAAGCAATGCAGTAGGTTTGACTCTGAGTACTATATTACCAACACTTCTGGCCAGGCCACAGTTAAGGTCCGGTTGGAAAACACTTGTTGAGGGTCGAATTGTAACCTTTTTACTGGATGATAGGGTAGTTTTTAGCCCATAGATAAACTTGCTTAAAAAACCAAGAAAGACACGGAAATCTCAGTCTATACATAGTTTCATCAGTGTTTATTGGGAACTGTGTTCTGGATAAAGCAATCGTATGTATACATTTTTATTATGTAATGTATAAGTGATTTGTAAATTATAAAGATCTCCTACGATACGGTGGTGTCTTCTAGATAGAAAATACATCTTTCTAAAATGTGTGCCTAATTCTAGTGTAGTGTCAATTTATAGTACACAATAAATATTTAATGAATAAACATTATTCTGTTGTTGATTACAATTCTCTGAACGCATATTTTTCTATACCTGCTTACTTTAGATTTATAAGATTAGATTCTCACATTTTTTCATGCATTTACATATTTATATTGATAGGATAAACAAACGAACAAACAAACAAACAAACAGAAAAGGCTTCATGGTCCTGTTTATCTTTGCTCAGGGTGGGATGGCTGTAGAGGAGGTTATATCAGAATCTCAGCAGATAAATATAGAAATAGCTCCAGGATAATAGGATTTTAGAGCATGGTCCCACTGAATGGGAGAGTACATAGTTGGCCAGTGTGGATAAGGAAAAAGCAATGCTTCCCAGGATATATGGAATCCCAGTGAGGGGATAAGCCCCCTATCCTTTTCACTTTCTCCAGTTTTGCTTCTCTTTTTACTCCTCTTCTGGTGTGGTCATTTTCTGTTTGCCCTGCCAGATGGTTGAACTATTGGGAGGGAAAACTATATCCTTCCTTTTATTTATTTGCCTGTTGCTGTAGCACAGGCAAGCAAAGAGGAGAACTTTACTTCCTAAAGTCATAAGTGTTTATGGAACACCTTCTCTAGGACTGGATATAGCCGCACAAGGGTTTGAAGATGAGTAAGGTCATACAGCTGGTAAGTGGTAAGCCTAGGCTTAAGTCTGGGTCTCTTGCCACCAAGTCAGTACTTTTATGCCAGGCCATTTTGTGGGGTTATTATGTCAAAGTAGGAAAGTGAAAATAATTGCTTTCTTATTTAAACCCATGAAAATATAATGCAAGAAAGATTAAATTCCGTTTAGATTAGTGAATACAGTGCCTAATTCTTCTTGAGTGTTTAGATTTAATTTTTCAATGCAGTTTTTTCATTATTTGATGTTTATACTTTCCTGTTTTATAGAAAAATATATAACTGAGGATAAAACTGTGTTAATGTAGCCTTTTAGTAAACCACTTCTTTGGATTTCTAGTTATTCATACTGTTAGAACATAACCAGTGTGGTAGTTTTCTTAATATTATCTTTCAAGACCCTAGGAAAAAGTAAGCAGCCAAAGTCAAATCTCAAAATGATGGCAAATTTTATTCTAAAAAATATGAGAAAATCTTATTAAACCAAGGGGTGCGTTGAGTTGGTGGTTGTAGTAAATACGATTATGAAAAATAGAAGGCTGGACATGGTGGCTCACACCTGTAATCCCAGCACTTTGGGAGGCTGGGGTGGGAGGATCGCTTGAGCTCAGGAGTTCAAGACCAGCCTGGGCAACATAAGGAGACCCCATCTTTGTGAAAAAATAGAAAAAAAATTAGCTGGGCATTGTGGTGTGTGCCTGAAATCCCAGTTACTTGGGAAGCTAAAGTGGAAGGATTGCATGAGCCTAAGAGTTGGAGGCTGTAGTGAGCAATGATCACACCACTGCACTCCAGCCTGGGTGACAGAGAGAAACCCTGTCTCACCAAAAAAAAAAAAAAAAAAAAAAAAAAGATGCTTGCCCAGGGATGGCGTGTTTAGAGAACTGAGGAGAGCACAGAATCAGAATAATACAGACAAGTTGTATTGGATAGGATCAACCTCTCAAGAGTGTTCATAAAGTTTTCTTTTATTTATTTATTTTTTAAGGCAGAGTCTCACTCTGTCGCCCAGACTGGAGTGCAGTGGCACAATCTTGGCTCCCTGCAACCTCCACCTCCTGGGTTCAAGTTATTCTCCTACCTCAGCCTCTTAAATAGCTGGGATTACAGGCATGCACCACCATGCCTGGCTAATTTTTGCATTTTTAGTAGAGATGCGGTCTCACCATGTTGGCCAAGCTGGTCTTGAACTCCTGACCTCAAATGATCCACCCACCTTGGCCTCCCAAAGTACTGGGATTACAGGCATGAGCCACTGCGCCCAGCCGAGTTCATAAAGTTTTAAAGCTCTAAATATATTCATCTTTAAGAACAATTCTTGGAGGAGAAACTGAACTGAATTAGAGTAACTTAATTTCACTAGGATATTATAAAGATTCATTAACTGAACTTACGTGCTGTTCTTTAAGGCAGTGCTTAGAAAATGGTACATTAAGAAAATGTTGTTTGACATAGTGGAGTAAACTAGAAGGGATTTGGAGGCATCTGTATAGATTTTGTTGAAAAATGTCTTATTTTTATATTAGAAGAAAAACATAACAATATGATTAAATTCATAACAAAAATTCAAATGTATTAAATTTTAAATTTCTACAAAATTTGTAAATAAAATATTTTCCCTTTTTATCTTTTTTTTTTCTTTTCACTGACCACATCTACTTGGACCAAATTTTCAATAAAAACTTTCAGCTTGTTTGTATGTATGTAAGTTTATTTATTTATTTATTTATTTATTTAGATGGAATCTTGTTCTGTGGCCCAGGCTAGAGTGCAGTGATACAATCTTGGCTCACTGCAACCTCTGCCTCCCGGGTTCAAATGATGCTCCTGCCTCAGCCTCCCTAGTACCTGGGACTATAGGTGCATGCCACTATGCCTGGCTAATTTTTGTATTTTTAGTAGAGACGGGGTTTCACTATATTGCCAGGCTGCTCTTGAACTCTTGACCTCAAGTGATTCACCCACCTCGCCCTCCAAAAGTGCTGGGATTACAGGCATGAGCCACTGCGCCTGGGCATAAATTTTAAATATGTAACTTTTAATACTAGTTTTTATGCTTGGTTTGGTTCATACAATTCCTGATAGAAACTTCAAGTAATGATCTCTTCAACTTCTAGATAATCACCAGTGATGAGAAGTTTTCTTTGCATAAGTACATGGTAGCAAGTGGTAGAAGGTATATATTGCCTTTTCTAGATTTTTATATTTTACTATAATAATAGTCGGACATCTTTCTATTAATGAGAGCTTGGATAAATCAGTTTTTATGGATTGTGCTTAGGGTGTGATTATGCCTTAAGTCTCATAGCTCTTCTTTTCCTGTCACTGACAAATGTAATGTTAAAGGGTCTTGTGAGGAAATTTTTAACATTACATTAATAGTGAATCAAACTTTCTTATATCAAGTATAAAAAATGGCTAAGATTTCCCTCAAGCATACACCAGTATTGCTCTACTAGTCTTAATAAATCTTCAGGATTCAAATAATAAACCTGACTAAACATTACTAGTGAGCCACTGTTTTTTGTTTGTTAGTTTTTTTGAAACAGAGTCTCTCAGTCTGTCGCCCAGGTTGGAGTGCAGTGGCACGATCTCTACTCACTGTGACCTCTGGCTCCTGGGCTCAAGCCACTTTTGTGCCTCTTGAGTAGCTGGGACTGCAGATGTGTGCCACCATGTCCAGCTAATTTTTTTTTTTTTTTTTTTTGTAGAGATGGGGTTTTGCCATCTGGCCAGGCTGGTTTTGAACTCTTGAGCTCAAGTGATCCGTACACCTTGGCCTCCCAAAGTGTTGGGATTACAGGTGTGAGCCACCACACCCAGCCTAGTAAACCACTTAAACTTACTTTTTAAAAATTGTCTTTCGTTTTGAATCTATGTACATTTTCAGCACATTAATGTAATTAATGTAGGCCTTGGTATTTTTGAATGAGATCATTCAGGTGATCAGAAATATCAGGTAAGCCATTTTTTTAAAAAATAAACTTTTATTTTGGAATAATTTTATATTTACAGAAAAATTTCAGAGAGAATATAGAGAATCTCCACGTATTCCTTACCAGTTTCCCCCACTGTTAACAACTTCCATTTCCATCTCCGTGGTACATTAAGAAGCTGACTACTTAACTGGCTTGTTGTTAGTAACTAAATTCCAGGTTTTATTTGGATTTCACCAATTTTCCATCAATGCCCTTTCTTTCTTTCAGGATCCGATCCAGTGTACAACATTTCATTTAGATGTCATGTCTCTCCATCTGAGTCTGTGAAAGTTTCTGTCTTTTCTTGTTTTTTTAATGACCTTGACAGTCCAGAGGAGTATTGTGTAGAATGATCCCCATTCAGGGTTTGATGTTTTTCTGCATGATTAGACTATAGTAATGGATTTTGGGGAAAGAGACCATGCAGATGAAACGCCTTTCTCAATACATCTGTATTAGTCAGTTTTCGCACTGCTATAAAGAAATACCTGAGACTGCATAATTTATAAATAAAAGAGGTTTAATTGGCTCATGGTCTTGCAGGCTTCACAGGAAGCACAATGGCTTCTGGAAAGGCTTCAGGAAACTTTCAATCACGACACAAAGCGAAGGAGAAGCAGGCATGTTTTAGATGGTTGGAGCAGAAGGAAGAGAGAGAGAGAGGGCGGAGGTGCTACACACTTTTCAACAACCAGATCTCATAAAAACTCTATCACGAGAACAGCACCAAAGAGGGAATTCCGCCTTCATGAACTTATCAACTCCCAGCAGGCCCCTCCTCCAACATTGGGGATTACGATGCAACATGAGATTTGGGTGGGGACACAAATCCAAACCATATCAGCATCATATCAGAGGTAAGCAATATCACATGACATCACTGGTGATGTTAGTCTTCATCACTTGGTCAATGTAGTGTTTACCATGTTTCTCCACTGTAAAGTTACTATTTTCCCTTTTCCCTAATATTCTTAGGAAGTAAGTCACTAAGTCTAGGCCACCTTTGGGGAAAGGGGATTAAGCTCCACCTCCTGGGGGAGTATATACATACATTATTTGGAAGTCATCTGTAAGGAAAATTTGTCTCCCCTTTTCTGTTTATTTCTTCGGTCATTTATTAACACCAGTGTGTACTTACATATATTTATTTCATACTTTGGGTTATAATCCAATACTACCCTATTATTTTCTTGCTCAAATTGTGCCAGCTTTGATTTTGAGAGCTCTTTTAGATTGGCTCTTGTATCACCTTCATGTGTTTCTATCCTTTTGAGTTTTGAGTACTTTTTGGTACTACAAAATTCTCTGGGTTCATTCTATATTTTCCTTGTCCCAGCCCTAGAAACAGTCTATTCTTGAAGGAGCTCTACTACCTTTTATTGAAGAATGGTATTTAAAAACCAAGATCTGGGTGTTGAGTGTGCTTATTGCTTCTAGGCACTTTTGGCAGACAAAACTACATAATATATGTCTTTATACATATATTATGCATGTATATACACGTCTATAGTTATTTCTATATCTGTATATATATTACACTAAATATGAATTTATAAGGGTGTCTCTGACTCTAAGCAGTAGCACAGAGTTTATTCTTGCTTTGTTTTCTTGCTTTACTGTAATGTCTCTCTTTGATGGGCTGGTAGGCTGCTGAAAGATGGCCATCCCAAGATGTCTACATTATAATTTCTGTAACTTTTAGATGTGTTACTTCACATGGCAAAAGAGACTTCACATATATTATTAGGCTAAATATATTGTAATGTGGGAGTTTATCCTGAATTATCTGGGTGGGTCAATGTGATTACAGGAGTCTTTATTAGAGGGAGGCAGGAGGGTTGAAGACAAAGAAGGCAATGTGATAACTAAAGGGGAGAGGGAGGGAGGGATGGAAGGAGGGAGAGAGAGAAAGAGAGAGAGAGAGATGTGTGGAGAGATACTGAGATTAGAAGATCCTATGCTGCTGGATTTGAAGATGGAGGAACAGGCCATTAGCTAAAGAATGCAGGTGGGCTCTAGAAGCTGGCAAAGTCAAAGAAAACAGATTCTCCAGAGCCTCAGGAGGCAACCTGGACGTCCTTACTTTAGTGAGGCTGATTCTGGACTTCTGACTTCCAGAACTACAGGATAATAAATAAGTGTTTGTTGTTTTAAGCCACTAAATTGGTGGTAATTTATTGCAGCATGTATTAGTCCATTCTCACACTGCTATAAAGAACTACCTGGCCAGGCGCGGTGGCTCACGCCTGTAATCCCACCACTTTGGGAGGCCGAGGTGAGCGGATCATGAGGTCAGGAGATCGAGACCATCCTGGCTGACATGGTGAAACCCCGTCTCTACTAAAAATACAAAAAATTAGCTGGGCGTGGTGGCGGGCACCTGTAGTCCCAGCTACTCAGGAGGCTGAGACAGGAGAATGGTGTGAACCTGGGAGGCAGAGCTTTCAGTGAGCTGAGATTGATCGTGCCACTGCACTCCAGCCTGGGCAACAGAGCACGACTCCATCTAAAAACAAACAAACAAACAAAAAACTACCCGAGACTGGGTAACTTTTAAAGAAAAGAGGTTTAACTGACTCACAGTTCCACAGACTGTATAGGAGGCATGGCTGGAAAGGTGTTAGGAAACTTACAATCATAATGAAAGGGTGAAGGGTAAGCAAGCACATCTTCACATGGCAGAAGAGAGAGAGAGCAAAGGGGGAAGTGCTACACACTTTCAAACAATCAGATCTAGTGAGAACCCACTATTACGAGAAGAGTAAGGGGGGAATATCCCCCCATGATCCAATCACCTCCTACCAGGTCCCTCCCCCAACACTGGGAATTACAACTCGACATGAGATTTGGGTGGAGACACAGAGCCAAATGATATCACAGCAGCAGTGAGAAACTGAGGAACCTGGATTCTACCATCTACCAATCATTTACTTATTTGTTTAACCATAGTATACTTTTGAAGCTGTTTTAGATGCAGTTTCAGAATTGCTAACCACACCACTATAAAGAAATCAACCAACTAAAGCACAGTATTTATGTACAATTGCTTTTATCTTTAGGCTTACAATTTCCAATCAAAGCACCCTTTTTTGAAGTTACTTAGATTAGTGCCTCTTTTCCCTACCCCTGTCAGTGTAGATATGTCACTTATTTGTGATATGGTTAGATTCATTTGTCACAGTCTTTATCCCATCTTTGGATTCTCCTACATCTTGGTTTATTCTTTTCTAGATGCATACATTAAAATTCACTTTTTGTGATGCACAGTTCTATGGGTTTTGACACATGCATGGAGTTATGTATCTACTACCCACCCCAGTACCATGAAAAATAATTCCTTCACTCTAAAAGTTTTCCTGTGCATTTTCTTTGTCGTCAACCACTCCCTTCTTTCTTTTTTTTTTCTTTCTTTTTTTTTTTGAGATGGGGTCTCACTCTGTCACCAGGCTGGAGTGCAGTGGCATGATCTTGGCTCACTGCAACCTCTGCCTCCCGGGTTCAAGTGATTCTTCTGCCTCAGCCTCCTGAGTAGCTGGGACTACAGGCATGCGCCACCATGCCCAGCTAATTTTTGTATTTTTAGTAGAGATGGGGTTTCACCATGTTGGCCAGGATGGTCTTGATATCTTGACCTCGTGATCTGCCCACCTTGGCTTCCCAAAGTGCTGGGATTACAGGTGTGAGCCACTGCATCCGGCCTCCCTTCTTTCGTATCCCTTGGCAATTACTACTGTGTTTTCCATCCCTATAGCTTTGCTATTTCCAGAATATTATTGTATGAATGGAATCATACAATATGTAGTCTTTTGGATTATTCTTTCACTTCTAAAATGCATTTAAGATCATCTATGGCTGTGTTGTTACATGATTCAGTGGCTCATTCCTTCTTGTTGCTGAGTAATATTCCATTGTATGGATATACCACAGCTTATCTATTTCCTTGTTGAAGACATTTTAGTTGCTTCCAGTTTTTAGTGACTATGAATGAAACTGGTATATAGATGTTTGTATATAGATTTTTGTGTGGACGTGTTTTAAAATCACTTGGGTAAATACTTAGAAATATGATTGCTGGCTATATGGTTAAGTTTTATACTTAGTTTTATAAGAAACTGCCACACTGTCTTCCAGAGTGGCTGTATCATTTTGCATTCCCACCAACAATGATTGAGAGTTTGCTATTCTGCATCCTTGTCAGCATTTATTATTGTCAGTCTTTTGGATTTTAGCCATTTTAATGGGTGTGTAGTGGCAATTCATTGTAGTTTTAATTTGCATTTCTTTAATGACATGATGTTGAGCATCTTTTCCTGTGTTTATTTGCCATTTGTATATTACAGTATGTACACCAAACTCCCATGACATGCAAGTTACCTATATAACAAACCTGTACATGTACCCCTGAACCTAAAATAAAATTAAAAAATAAAATAAAGCAGGTTGCATATATACAAAAATAATTGCTATTTTAGCAATAGCTGTGCATTCATCAAGTTGATGGAAAATAATTTGCTAATTTTATTCTGTGGTCTAGTTTTTTTTCATTTTTTAAATTGTAAAATACATATAGCAGAAAATTTACCAACTCTACCACCTTTAAGTGTACAATTCAATGGTGTTAAGCAAATTCATACTGTTGTACAACCATCATATGTTCTAGTTATTTAATACATTGAGCTATGGAGTCATTAAAAAGTAGTAGTTGAGCTATCTTCACTGCCACTGATTCATCCAAGATTTGCTGGGAATCATCTTTGATACAGTCTTTAACTAATGACTCAGAATTGTATATTTTTTTTAGGTTTAGCAACTCGAATGCTTAGGTTTAGCAAGAGATAATGCTCAAATATGTTCCATAAGAACGCATTCCATATGTTCACATGGAATAATGAGCCTTTACTTTAAAAAATTTTTTAATTCAATAATATTTGCTTAAAAAATTCTTTGGTTTTGAACTTAGTTCTATGTTTTGTATGCAAAAGATGCTTAATTTTTGATGGTTTCATTGCATCATTAGCCAATATATCTCTGCAAAATAACACACTGTGGTTTTAGTACTTCACACTCAACTATAGCTATGTAATTAAAAATACATGATGGTTCATACTTTTGAGTAAAACTAGTATGGATTAGTCTTCATTTCTTGGGAACCATTTCATTGTTATCATTTGGTTTTTTACAATGACTACATTCAGAAAGGATGTATCTTTTCTTGAAAAAGAGTCTAGTAAAGTTTATTTTGTCATAAATAAATTAGGATTAAAAATAAATAACATTATATTTCCAAAATTTGTACTATTAATTAAAAATTTAAAAGGATCATGAAAATAAGCTATAAAAATAAAGTATATGTTTTCTCAATTTTTATTTACTTTTGATTATAGTTTACAAGCCAACTTTAAAATATTACATTTTAATGCAGTTCGGCTGTGCATGACTAGTATAAATGGATAGTACTACAATACTCAAACTTGTTTATATCTTGTTCAAGGAGAAGAGACAACTGATCATGTGCTTGGATGTTACCACAATGTTGAATTGCTATAAAAGTTTCTAAAGCTTTCTCTCAATTTCTGTTCTTTTCTCATTGCAGACCATACTTTGAGAAACACTGTCTGAGATTAGGTCACTGTCCTATCCTCTTTTGACTGCTGCAATACTCTTATAATCTGTCCCCTCCCTTTACCCTTGAACTTTCTTCTCCAGTGTGTTCTTTGGCCTGTCGTGGTGGCTCATGCATATAATCCCAGCACTTTGCTAGGCCGGGGCAGGAGGATTGCTTGAGCCCAAAAGTTCAAGACCAGCCTGGGCAACAAAGTGAGACCTCATTTCTACAAAAAATACAAAAAATTAGCTGGATGTGGTGGTGTGTGCCTGTAGCACTGGCTACTTGGGAAGCTGAGGCGGGAGGATCACTTGAGCCCTGGAGGTCAAGGCTGCAGTGAGTTATGATGATGCCATTGTCCTCCAGCCTGGGCTACAAAATGAGACCCTGTCTGAAAAAACAACAACAAAAGAAACCTTGACCTTTATTCTCCAGTGTGTTCTTTATCCTGTGGTCATATTGATCTTTCAAAAATGTAAATGATTATATCATTTCTGAGTCAAACCTTTCAAACATTTCTCATTGGTCTTAGGATAAAGTCCAAAGTTCTCATTTTGATGTATATTACCTTCAGTGAGCTGGCCGATGCTTACCCCTGTTATGTTTTGACATTTCTTCCTTACACTGTATATTCCAGCCAAAACGAACTAATTTTAGTTTCCTGAATGCTTACTCACTTTCATTTCTGATCTTTTGTAAATATTGTTCCTTCTCTTCCATCTCAGTTCATCAGATAATTCCTATTCACCCAGTAGGTGTCAGCAGCTTAGATGTTACTTCTTAACAATTTCCCTGTCACCTCCCCATACACCCTTAGATCTTGATTGGGTTATGTGCTCCTCTCATGTGCTCTGACAGCATTCTATACTTACTCTGTTATAGCATTTCCCACACTAAATTAAAATTGGTTTTTCACTTATCTGTTTCCCCTCCCTTACACTATATGTACCATGAGACATACTGCATTTTGAGGAAACGTGAGTGTAGGCAACAGTAGAAAATTCACTTTGTTCAACTTTCTTATCTTACAGATAAGGGAGCTGAGACCAGAGAGGTCAGGTGTCCTGTGTAAGGACACGTAGCTAGTTGGTGTTGAGCTGGGATTGGAAACCCCCATTATTTGATTGCCTGTTCACTGTTTGTTCAGACATGTTGCACTTCCTGAGTTCTTATGAGGTAAAAGATTAAATTGTTTTCAACATAATAAGGTATAAAGGTGGGAACATAGACTTTAGATTTTTCTTTTTTGAGACAAGGTCTCCTTTGTTGGAGTGCAGTGGCGTAATCACAACTCGCTGAAACCTCAACCTCCCAGGATTAAGCAATCCTCCCACCTCAGCCTCCCAAGTCGCCACCATGCCTGGCTAATTTTTTTTTTTTAAAGATGTAGGTCTCACTATGTTGTCCAGGCTGGTCTCCAACTCCTGGCCTCAAACGGTCCTCCCTTTTCAGATTACAGGGAAAAGCCACTGCACCCAGCCTGGAATGCTTTAATACTCAGTATCAAAGTTTTTTTTTTTTTTTTTTTCCCTGGTCAGCAGTTAACTAGAAAATTCTATTAACCAATATACCCCTTTTCCTTTCTTTCTTTTCTCTCTCTCTTTTTTTTTTTTTTTTTTTTTTCTGGAGACAGGGTCTTGCTCTGTTGCCCAGATTGGAGTGCAGTGGTGCGATCACAGCTTACTGCAAGCCTCAAACTTCTGGGCTGAAGAGATCCTCCCATCTCAGCCTCTTAAATAGCTGGGACTGCAGGTGTGTGTATCATGCCCAGTTAATTTTTGATTTTTAATTTTTTTCTTTTTTTGCAGAGATGGGGTCTCACTATATTGCTTAGGCTGGTCTCAACTCCTGGACTCAAGTAGTCCTCCTGCCTTGGCTTCCCAAAGTGCTGGAATTGCAGGCATGGGCTGCCATACCTGGCCTATACTCCTTTTCATATTACTTTTGGGTGGGTTGAGGTTTCTCCTGTTGCATTCTTAGGTGTATCATGGAAGCATAATGGCCATTAGAGGTCAGTAGAGCACAGGTAGATAGGTAAGACCAGGTTCTGTCCTACAGTAGAAAATTTGCAGAGCTAAGATCTTTTTCCAGATTTATTTGGAGAACAAACTTAGATAAACAAAAAAATACTTTATTGAGATATGATTGATATGTAAACATTTGTATGTATATAGTATATACAGCTTGATGAGTTTGGAGAGAAGTAGACATCCATGAAATCATTGCCACATTTAGGCCGTGAACATATCCATCAACCTCAGAAGTTTCTTCCCATCCACTTATTAGTCATTATTTTGTGATAAGAACATTTAACATAAGATCTACCCTCTTAGCAAAATTTTAAGTATACAAAGCAATATCGTTAACTATAAGCACTCTGCTATATATTAGATCTCTAGGACTTATCTTGTATAACAGAAACTTTGTACCCTTTGACTAATACCTCCCTATTTTACCCTCCCATTAATCCAGGCAAGCACCGTTCTACTCTCTGCTTCTATGAATTTAACTATTTTGCATTCATCACTTATGTGGTATTAGTCCCGTGTCTGGCTTATTTCACTTAGTATAATGTCCTCCGGATGCATTCATGTTGTTGCAAATTGTGAAATTTCTTTCCTTTATAATGCTGAATACTGTTCCGTTGTGTGTTTATACCACATTAAAAAAATCCATTCACTCATCGATGAACATTTGGGTTGCTTCCATGTTTTGGCCATTGTGAATAATGCTGAAATGAACATGGAAATGCAGATATCTCTTCGAGATCCTGATTTCAATTCCTTTGGATACATAACCAAGAAGTGGAATTGCTGGATTATATGGTAGTTTTATTTTTAATTTATTGAGGAACTTCCATAATGTATTCTATAGTGGTTGTGCTAATTTACATTTCCACCGACAGTATATGAGGGTTCCCTTTACTCCCATCCTTGCCAACACTAGTTATCTTTGGTCTTTTTGGTAGTAGCCATGCTAACATATGTGAGGTGATATCTTATTATGGTTTTGATCTGCAGTTCCCTGATGGAACATTTACTCATATATTTCAGTAATTTTTCGTATATTCACAAGGTTGTACAACCATCACCACTATCTGTTTCCAGAAAATTTTTATCACCCCCAAAGAAACTGAGTACCCATTAGCAGTAGTCATTTCTCATCCTCTCCTCCTAGTCCTTGGCCACTACTAATGTACTTTTGGTCTCTAAATGTTAGGGGCTAAATATTTGTCTTAGTTTGTTCAGTTTGCTATAAGAAAATACCATAAACTGGGTAATTTATAAAAAACATAAATTTATTTTTGACAGCTCTGGAGATGGGGAAGTCGAAGATCAGTGCACCAACAGATTTGGTGTCTGATAAAGGTCCATTTCTTAGTTCATAAATGGTGCCTTCTTGCTATGTCTTTATGTGGTTGAAGGGGCAAATGAGCTCCTTTGGCCTATTTTATAAGGGCACTAATCCCATTCAGGAGGGGTCCACTCACATGACTTAATCAAAGCCAAGGGCCCCACCTCCCAGCACTATTGCTCTGGGGGTTAGGATTTCAACATATGAACTTGGGAGGGGACACGGACCTTCAAGCCATAGCAGTTGTCATTTCACTTTCTTGATGGTATCCTTTGAAGCACAAAAATTGTTATTTTGATAAGGTCCAACTTACCGATTTTTTCCTTAGTTTCTTGTGCTTTATGTGTCATATCTAAGAAACCAGTGCCTAATCCTAGGTTGTGAAGGGTTTTGTAGTTTTAGCTTTTGCATTTAGGTCTTTGATCCATTTTGAATTAATTTTTGTAAATGGTGTAAGATAGGTATCCAACTTCTTTCTTTTGCATATGGATATCTACTTGCCCCAGCACCATTTGTCCCATACTATTTAGGGCATCTAATTTACCAGTATTTAGCATAATTAAAAATGCACATTTCCTGTGTTCCATAAATTCTTCCTCTAACTTATGGAATATCAATGTAGCTCTATGAGGCCATATTCAAGGATATTAATTACAGCATTGTTTTAATTGTAAAATATAAGATACAATATATTATCATTGAGTAATGAATAAATGATGAAACATTCATATAGTGGAACACAATGTATCTGTTAAATGGAAAAATTATATGAGCTGATTTTGAAAGCTACCATGATATTTTACAGAGTTAAATAATTTTTTTAAAGCTGATATTTATTGAACTGTACTGTTGGCCCGGCATAGTTCTAAGTGCTCTATAAGTATTAAGTCATAACAAACCAACAACTCTAAGTGTTATTATTACCCTATCTTACAGATGAAGTTTGTAGCATTTAAGCAACTTGTTTGCCAAAGTCACATAACTAGTAAGCAGATAAACCAGGACACAAGTCTGACTCAAAGTTGGCAGTCTAATCAATCTCTTTATGGTTGCCAAATCTATATTGAATCTATATCTATATCTATCTATGTGAAGGGGTGGCCTGCCCCTCCACACCTGTGGGTATTTCTAGTCGGGTCGGATAAGAGACTAAGAAAAGAAATAAGACACAGAGAAAAAGTATAGAGAAACAACAGTGGGTCCAGGGGACCAGTACTCAGCACACCAAGGACCTGCACTGGCACCGGCCTCTGAGTTCCCTCAGTTTTTATTATTATTTTCATTATTTCAGCAAAAAGGAATGTAGTAGGAGAGCAGGGTGATAATAAGGAGAACGTCAGCAAAAAAATGTGAACAAAAGAATCTATGTCATAATTAAGTTCAAGGGAAGGTACTATGACTGGACGTGCATGTAGGCCAGATTTATGTTTCTCTCCACCCAAACATCTCAGCGGAGTAAAGAATAACAAGGCAGCATTATTGCAAACATGTCTCGCCTCCCACCATAGGACGGTTTTTCTCCTATCTCAGAATTGAACAAATGTACAACCGGGTTTTATACCAAGACATTTAGTTCCCAGGGGCAAGCAGGAGACAGTGGACTTCCTCTATCTCAACTGCAAGAGGCTTTCCTCTTTTACTAATCCACTGCAGCACAGACCCTTTACGGGTGTCGGGCTGGGGGACGGTCAGGTCTTTCTCATCCCACGAGGCCATATTTCAGACTATCACATGGGGAGAAACCTTGGACAATACCCCGCTTTCAAGGGCAGAGGTCCCTGCGGCTTTCCACAGTGCATTGTGCCCCTGGTTTATTGAGACTAGAGAATGGCGATGACCTTTATCAAGTATACTGCCTGAAAACATTTTGTTAACAAGGCACGTCCTGCACAGCCCTAGATCCCTTAAACCTTGATTTTATACAACACATGTTTTTGTGAGCTCCAGGTTAGGTCAAAGTGGCTGGGGCAAAGTGGTTGGGTCAAAGTGGCTGGGGCAAAGCTACAAATTAACAACATCTCAGCAAAGCAATTGTTTAAAGTACAGGTCTTTTTCAAAATGGAGTCTCTTATGTCTTCCCTTTCTACATAGACACAGTAACAGTCTGATCTCTCCTTTTTTTTCCCTATACTATATATACATATATCTAGTATATATACATACATATATATTATACTTGTATATTATATACACATGTATATTATATATACATATATGAAGAGATTTTACATATATATAAACTTCATATATAAAATATACAAATATGTATAAGATATATAATTATAGATAAATTTATATAAAATATATATCCATCCCAACTGGTTTTTAAATAAGCCATCTTTAAGTACATAGGTTTCCATGAGGATTGCAAAATATCTAAGAGATAACCAGAAAAGCATCCGTAGTCAGGTTTGAAAGACAGGAGGGAGAAGAGAACAACGTGTACTCAGAGCCTCCTATATGTGTCTTTCTGTGCTATGGCTCTTACAGAAATGATCAGATTTAATTCTTACGATATTGTTACAAGGCATGAATTATACCCATTTGATAAAATAAGAACTTAAGAATTTAAGTGTTAAATATCTTTCTCAAGTTGCTTGGCAGAAGATCAGGTGAGGCTCTCCAGGTTGAAAGAACAGCCTAGGCTGGGCACGGTGGCTCATGCCTGTAACCACAGCACTTTGGGAGGCCGAGGTGGGTGGATCACCTGAGGTCAGAAATTCAAGACCACCCAGGCCAGCTTGGTGAAACAGAGTCTCTACTAAAAATGCAAAAATTATCCAGGCATGGTGGGTCACGCCTGTAATCCCAGCACTCTGGGAGGCTGAAGTGGGTGGATCATGAGGTCAAGCGATCGAGACTATCCTGGCCAAGATGGTGAAACCCCATCTCTCCTAAAAATACAAAAATTAGCTGGGCGTGGTGGCATGCACCTGTAGTCCCAGCTACTTGGGAGGCTGAGTCAGGAGAATCGCTTGAACCCAGGAGGCGGAGGTTGTGGTGAGCCGAGATTGCGCCACTGTACTCCAGCCTGGTGACGGAGTGAGACTTTGTCTCAAAAAAAAAAAAAAAGAATAGCCTAAGAAAATGTGAAAAGATAGAATGGAATAAATAAAGTAATTGGCCAGACTAGAGCTGAGGGCTCATGTTGCAAAGAAATGGAAAACAAATGAAATAGACTTAGTGGGGATGTATTACGAAGGGTGTTGAGTGCCAGACAGAGGGATGTAGATGTATTGACTCTGAGGAGCAGAGAGGAAAATTGGTGAATATGGGAGTGAAGATGGACATCTTCTGAATTGCTTGAATTTGTTACAACAATCACATATTATTGTTGTAAGTAAAAAAATTAGATAGAGATATTTAAAAAACATGTTTGAGGCCTTACTGTTTGCTGGGTATTGTGCTACTATTGATTCCCATCAGACAAAGACTTCTAGGAACATACCTGTAGTTGAACAAAGTTGAATTTATTGTCTTGTTGTAATGAGGAAGAAGATATACAATGATGAACCATGGGGCATGTCAGGAGGGCATCTCATGTAGAAATTCCATTTTATCATTCTAATAAAGACAGGCTTTGAAAACTCTTAAGTGGATGTTGACGACCAGTTAACTAAGGTTTAGAGTCAGTGTTGAAAACGTATTTAAGCTGGGCACACTTCCAGGTAAAATATACAACCTCTAACTACTCAGACTGAGGACTGAAAGACTGCTAAAGAACTGACAACATCTCGACCTTTTTCTTCATTAGAACTTGTAAGTATGGCACATCTTTGGTTCACAAATTTTGACGAATTCTCATTCCAAACAGGACATTTCTCAGAGCGAGTTTCATGTCCTTATTACGAAGACTATAGATCAGAGGATTAAAAAGAGGAGTCATTACTGAATATACCAGTGTGAGGATCTTCTGCAATAAAGTTGAGATGCCATATGTAGGACTTACGTACATTACCATGACTGTCCCATAGAAAAGAGATACCACAACCAAATGAGAACCACAGGTAGAGAAGGCTTTTCTCCGACCAGCTGCAGAAGGGACCTGAAAAACAGCTGTTAGTAACAGGATATAGGATCGAAGAATGTACATACTAGTGAAAAAGAGGACAAGGGAGCTCTGAGTATAGAAAATACATTCAGTTATGGGAGCTGGGGCACAGGATAGAGCCATCAATGGGTCTATGTCACACAGGAAGTGATCAATGATATTAGGACCACAGAAGGGGAGTTGGGAGATGAAGAAAATGGGAATTGGGTATCCAAGGAATCCAATAAGCCAACAGAAAGACACCAGCTTACCACAGAACCTTCCAGTCATGATGGCAGTGTACTGCAGTGGGTGGCAGATGGCCAGGTATCGATCATAAGCCATTACTGCCAGAAAGAGACATTCAGTTGTTCCCAGTGAAAAGAAGAAATAGAACTGGAGGAAGCACCCAGAAAATGAGATGGCCTTGGTCTTGGAGAGAATGTTGGCTAGCATGTTAGGAACAGTGGAGGACACATACCAGATCTCAAGGAAGGCAAAGTTTCCCAGCAGAAAGTACATGGGGGTGTGTAGTCGTGGGTTGCATCTCACTGCATAGATGATGGCTCCATTTCCCAGCAAGGTCAAGACATAAATCACCAAAAACAATGAGAAGAGGAAAATCTGAATCTTCCAGCAACCAGGGAATCCCAGGAGAATAAACTCTGTCGCGATGTGTGTTGCTGACCTGTTCATGGGTCTTAAGTCTACGAAGAAGAAAGACATGAGTGTAATCCAAGTCTTTTGCAGTGTAATCCAATTGCTTGCTACATATCTCAAGGATTTTATCGAGAAGAGAACTTGAGGTATACAGGAAAATACATGAGATAATCTGAGACCAGGTGGGAATATGTCCAACCAGATTTTGAATTGATTTTGGTTCTCTGTGTTATTTTGCTAGAATCCAATGCAATCCAATGCAGCTAGAATTTTCTACACTGTAGGGAAAAGAAAGAGAGATCAGACTGTCACTGTGTCTATGTAGAAAGGGAAGACATAAGAGACTCCATTTTGAAAAAGACCTGTACTTTAAACAATTGCTTTGCTGAGATGTTAATTTGTAGCTTTGCCCCAGCCACTTTGCCCCAGCCACTTTGACCCAACCTGGAGCTCACAAAAACATGTGTTGTATAAAATCCAGGTTTAAGGGATCTAGGGTTGTGAAGGACGTGCCTTGTTAACAAAATGTTTTCAGGCAGTATACTTGGTAAAAGTCATCGCCATTCTCTAGTCTCAATAAACCAGGGGCACAATGCACTGTGGAAAGCCACAGGGACCTCTGCCCTTGAAAGCGGGGTATTGTCCAAGGTTTCTCCCCATGTGATAGTCTGAAATATGGCCTCGTGGGATGAGAAAGACCTGACCGTCCCCCAGCCCGACACCCGTAAAGGGTCTGTGCTGCGGTGGATTAGTAAAAGAGGAAAGCCTCTTGCAGTTGAGATAGAGGAAGGCCACTGTCTCCTGCTTGCCCCTGGGAACTGAATATCTCTGTATAAAACCCGATTGTACATTTGTTCAATCCTGAGATAGGAGAAGAACTGCCCTATGGTGGGAGGCGAGACATGTTTGCAGTAATGCTGCCTTGTTATTCTTTACTCCGCTGAGATGTTTGGGTGGAGAGAAACATAAATCTGGCCTACGTGCACATCCAGGCATAGTACCTTCCCTTGAACTTAATTATGACATAGATTCTTTTGCTCACATGTTTTTTGCTGACGTTCTCCTTATTATTACCCTGCTCTCCTACTACATTCCTTTTTGCTGAAATAATGAAAATAATAATCAATAAAAACTGAGGGAACTCAGAGGCCGGTGCCGGTGCAGGTCCTTGGTGTGCTGAGTGCCGGTCCCCTGGGCTCACTGTTGTTTCTCTATACTTTGTCTCTGTGTCTTATTTCTTTTCTCTCATCCCACCTGACTAGAAATACCCACAGGTGTGGAGGGGCAGGCCACCCCTCCAGACACTAGTGGCAGAACCAGACATACGTATTTTCTTTCTTTTCCTTGGATGCTTGAGAAGACCTTTTCAGCTTTTGATTTGTTTTTCTAATGTTGATTATGGGTTTTCTAGCACAAGTTCATCAATTTTCTCTTATTTAGCACAAGTTGTTAGAAAAGACATTTTGAGGATAACTGATATAAAATTGGGTTGGATGTTTGAACAAAACAAAATAGATTGACTGCTGCATGGAGATACAACTCCATGATAATATTTTAAAAACATCTGTAGCGATCGGCAGTGTTTATTTTTATGTTTTTTACACATACTATACAAAAAGGAACTATCTTACTTTTTGTAATCAGATACCATGTAGATGAAATAAAGAAAATTATGTTTTCAATACAAAAATTTAGTTTATTTAGTGAGCTTTTTCGGTGGTGAAAACAAAGGGATTTTCTAAAAGAATCTGAGATGAAATGGGGCTTCGTCTGCAATCCTATGTATTAGAATTTTGTTTACTGAAAGGAAGGTAAGGACCTTTTCAAATATTTGACTAGGTATGTACTTTTCAGTAGCAACAAGTTTATGTATTTAAGAATTAAATAAAATATATAAATGTGTTTAAACAACAGTAATCTTATACTTGATTAATACTTAAAATGTGCTGATTAAGTCTTAAAACGGTGGTAGTTTTGGCTGGGCATAATGTCTTATGCCTATAATTCCAGCAATTTGAGAGGCCAAAGTGGGCAGATCGCTGAAGTCAGGAGTTTGAGACCAGCTTGGCCAACATGGTGAAAACCCTTCTCTGCTAAAAATACAAAAATTAGCTGGGTGTAGTGGTGCATGCCTGTAATCCCAGCTACTTGGGAGGCCAAACAGAAGAATTGCTTGAACTCAGGAGGTGAAGGTTGCAGTGAGCTGAGATCGCACCATTGCACTCCAATCTGGGTGACAGAGCGAGACTCCACCTCAAAAAAAAAAAAAAAAAAAAAAAGGTAGTTTCAATATTGGGTTTCTTGTTAAGTTTAGATCTCTTGTCTTGTTTATTGCAGGTCACCAGTCATAACTTTGTCAGAAATGTAAAAGAAAAATGTGAAAGGCAACAAAGAACACAGAAGTTGAAGGAAGGATCAGGTATTCTTGGGAACGAAGATTTGAATTTCAACATCACTGGTTCTTTGGTAGTTTTTAAGGACGCATAAAAGGGGAAATTTGGAGCATCTGAGTTCTAAAGTTGTCCAGCTTTCCAATCAATGCTGAATTTAAAAGACATTTGTTTACCATCTTCCTTGAATGAGGTGCTCAATAGGTGATTTCCAGATTGTTGTTTACGAAGCATAAATACATCCCTTTCTCTGCTATACACAGGTCAGAGAACAAGTCCAGGCTCAGGCTTAAATTGGGAGCCAGAATTGTGAGATCTGAGCCTCCCGCCCCTTGTTCTGAATGCCTGCTTGATGAGAATAACAGTTTAGGACATTCTCCATCATACACTGACAACTTTACACTACACTTCGTCTTCTCTACTACCCTACTCTGTAAGTGCTTTATTAGCAGCAACATTGTTTTTTCTGAAGCCTTTGGAGAAGTGTAGATAAGTAATGGAATGATCAAAAGCTGGGGAGCTTAATAGAAAGACCCGAGTAATCAATTTCAGAGTTTTCGCATTGACGGAATAAACTTTCCACAAAGTTCTATATAACACCACCCTCCAAAGTCTCCAAAATGCTGTCTGGGAATAGTTAGGTAATTAGAATAGAATCTTCATTATTTTACGCCACAAACATACTGTTTCTCCTGTTTTTTGAGATATATCATTATTTGAGCTACAATCCTAGGAGACCAGCTCTTTCGTTTTCTTTCTTTTTTTTGAGACGGTCTCACTCTGTTGCCCAAGCTGGAGTGCGGTGGCGCGATCTCGGCTCACTGCAAGCTCCACCTCCCGGGTTCACGCCATTCTCCTGCCTCAGCCTCCTGAGTAGCTGGGACTAGAGGCGCCCGCCACCACCCCGGCTAAGTTTTTGTATTTTTAGTAGAGACGGGGTTTCACCGTGTTAGCCAGGATGGTCTCGATCTCCTGACCTCGTGATCCGACTGCCTCGGCCTCCCAAAGTGGTGGGATTACAGGCATGTGCCACCGCGCCCGGCCGAAACCAGCTCTTTCATGTACTGTACTCCTTTCCAGTACTAGAAACTACCAACCAACCAATCAACCCACCAGTCCACCCACCCTAAGTGTGATAGCTTGATTTAATAGCCTTCTGTTGAATGCCCCTCACTTAGTATATTGTCTTCCCAGGTGTCCTGAGAGAAGGAACATACCACCTGATTACTCCTGGAAAGTAAGATTGTTTTCAGAAAGATGGTTGTTAATAACCATAAAATTATAGAAGAAATGGTATAATGATCTAACTTCATTTTACAAATGAGGCTCAGAGAGGGGCACGACTTTTTACCCAATGAATATGTGTTGTGGATTCACATATGGAACTTTTATACTATACTATTATACTGCCTCCTTTGAGTCTTTGCACAGAAACAGTGCCTAATCAGATTTATAAAGTCGAGACTCTGTAGTATATCATAGCAGTGGTTTCTTACCTACAATCATGGCTTTTCTGGCTCAGTTAGGAGACAGCGGTGCGCACGGCAGAATTGAGCATAACCTCAGCATCAAGCATCTCGTCTTCATTGGCTCTGTTGAGGAAAACGCCAGGTGAGGGGATTATATGTGGTTTATTGCCCTGCCTTCATTCCTGGAGACTCCAGAGGCTTTTCTCAGAATTTGCTGAGAGGTTTAACATGCGAATCCGTGTTAAATCTATGTTTTCTCTCAGGGATTACTGTAAAGCCCTGTGTTTCTCCCCATATGGTCTCAGTAGCATCCCCAAGTTTCCCTGGAGTGTGTTCTCTTTCCAACACTTGGGGCTCACCTAGAATTTAGTATATTAGCTTGTGAGTATATATATATTATATATGTATAATAAATATAATATATTATATATAATATATGTTATATAATGTATATTTATATATTATGTATGTATATATTATATATTTACATTATATATAATGTATATTTATATATTATATATAAATATATATTTGTATAATATACATATTATATATATTTGTATAATATACATATTATATATATTTGTATAATATACATATTATATATATTTGTATAATATACATATTATATATATTTGTATAATATACATATTATATATATTTGCATAATATACATATTATATATTTTTGTATATATACATATTATATATATTTTTGTATAATATACATATATATTTTTGTATAATATACATATATATTTTTGTATAATATACATATATATTTTTAGAATATACATATTTATTTTTATAATATACATATTATATATATTTTTTATAATATACATATTATATGTATTTTTTATAATATACATATTATATATATTTTTGTATAATATACATATTATATAATTTTCTATAATATACATATATATTTATAATATACACATTATATATATTTCTAATATACACATTATATTTATAATATACATATTATATATTTATACATATTATATATTATATACTATATACTATATACTATATAATATAATATACATTATATTATTAATATAACAATATTAATAATATATTAATTATTATATTAATATATTATTTATCATTTATAATATTATTTATAATCTAATTAATATAATATTAATTATATATAATCATAATATAATTATACATAATTAATTATATATAATCATAATATAATTATACATAATTAATTATATATAATCATAATATAATTATACATAATTAATTATATATAATCATAATATAATTATAATATAATTATATATAAGTAATTATATAATTATAATATAGTATAACTAATATAATTTCTCTTATTTATAATATAATTAATTAATTATAATAATATATTAATTAATTAATATAATCTATAATCTATAATATATAATATAAAATATGTCTAATAATATATAATATGTATATAATCTATACTATATGTATATTATATATAATATATACTATGTATATAATATATACAATATGTATATAATATATACCATGTATATATTATATACAATATGTATATAATATATACCATGTATATAATATATACAATATGTATATAATATATACCATGTATATAATACATACAATATGTATATAATATATACTATGTATATAATACATACAATATGTATATAATATATACTATGTATATAATATACACAATATGTATATAATATATACTAAGTATATAATATACACAATATGTATATAATATATACTATGTATATAATATACACAATATGTATATAATATATACTATGTATATAATATACACAATATGTATATAATATATACTATATGTATATTATATATAAATACATACTATGTATATTATATAATATGTATATAATATGTAAATATATAAAATGTATATAATATATAAATATATAATATGTATATAATATGTATATAATATATAAATATATATTTGTATATAATATGTATATAATATATGAATATATATAAAATGTATATTATATATATTCATATAGAATACGTGTATAATATATAAACATGTATTCATATAGAATACGTGTATAATATATAAACATGTATTCATATAGAATACATGTATAATATATAAACATGTATTCATATAGAATACGTGTATAATATATAAACATGTATTCATATAGAATACGTGTATAATATATAAACATGTATTCATATAGAATACGTGTATAATATATAAACATGTATTCATATAGAATACGTGTATAATATATAAGTATGTATTCATATAGAATACGTGTATAATATATAAGTATGTATTCATATAGAATACGTGTATAATATATAAGTATGTATTCATATAGAATACGTGTATAATATATAAGTATGTATTCATATAGAATACGTGTATAATATATAAGTATCTATTCATATAGAATACGTGTATAATATATAAGTATCTATTCATATAGAATACGTGTATAATATATATTTATATATAATATGTATATTATATATATTTATATATATTTATATATAATATGTATATTATATATATTTATATATATTTATACATATTTATATATACTGTGTATATGATATATATTTATACATATTTATATCTACTGTGTATATGATATATATTTATACATATTTATATCTACTGTGTATATGATATATATTTATACATATTTATATCTACTGTGTATATGATATATGTCTATACATATTTATATCTACTGTGTATATGATATATGTCTATACATATTTATATCTACTGTGTATATGATATATGTCTATACATATTTATATCTACTGTGTATATGATATATGTCTATACATATTTATATCTACTGTGTATATGATATATGTCTATACATATTTATATCTACTGTGTATATGATATATATCTATGTATATTTATATCTACTGTGTATATGATATATATCTATGTATATTTATATCTACTATGTATATGATATATATCTATGTATATTTATATCTACTATGTATATGATATATATCTATGTATATTTATATCTACTATGTATATGATATATATCTATGTATATTTATATCTACTATGTATATGATATATATCTATGTATATTTATATCTACTATGTATATGATATATATCTATGTATATTTATATCTACTATGTATATGATATATATCCATATATATTTATATCTACTATGTATATGATATATATCCATATATATTTATATCTACTATGTATATGATATATATCCATATATATTTATATCTACCATGTATATGATATATATCCATATATATTTATATCTACCATGTACACGATATATATCCATATATATTTATATCTACCATGTACACGATATATATCCATATATATTTATATCTACCATGTACACTATATATATCCATATATATTTATATCTACCATGTACACGATATATATCCATATATATTTATATCTACCATGTACACGATATATATCCATATATATTTATATCTACCATGTACACGATATATATCCATATATATTTATATCTACCATGTACACGATATATATTCATATATATTTATATCTACCATGTACACGATATATATTCATATATATTTATATCTACCATGTACACGATATATATTCATATATATTTATATCTACCATGTACACGATATATATTCATATATATTTATATCTACCATGTACACGATATATATTCATATATATTTATATCTACCATGTACACGATATATATTCATATATATTTATATCTACCATGTACACGATATATATTCATATATATTTATATCTACCATGTACACGATATATATTCATATATATTTATATCTACCATGTACACGATATATATTCATATATATTTATATCTACCATGTACACGATATATATTCATATATATTTATATCTACCATGTACACGATATATATTCATATATATTTATATCTACCATGTACACGATATATATTCATATATATTTATATCTACCATGTACACGATATATATTCATATATATTTATATCTACCATGTACACGATATATATTCATATATATTTATATATACCATGTGTACAATATATTCATATATATTTATATATACCATGTGTACAATATATTTATATATATTTATATATACCATGTGTACAATATGTATTTATATATATTTATATATACCATGTTTACAATATGTATTTATATATATTTATATATACCATGTGTACTATATGTATTTATATATATTTATATATACCATGTGTACAATATGTATTTATATATATTTATATATACCATGTATACTATGTATATTTATATATATTTATATATACCATGTATACTATGTATATTTATATATATTTATATATACCATGTATACTATGTATATTTATATATATTTATATATACCATGTATACTATGTATATTTATATATATTTATATATACCATGTATACTATGTATATTGATATATATTTATATATACCATGTATACTATGTATATTGATATATATTTATATATACCATGTATACTATGTATATTTATATATATTTATATATACCATGTATACTATGTATATTGATATATATTTATATATACCATGTATACTATGTATATTTATATATTTATATATACCATGTATACTATGTATATTGATATATATTTATATATAGTATGTATACTATGTATATTGATATATATTGATGTATACTATGTATACTATGTATATTGATATATATTTATGTATACTATGTATACTATGTATATTGATATATATTTATGTATACTATGTATATTATGTATATTGATACATATTTATGTATACTATGTATATTATGTATATTGATACATATTTATGTATACTATGTATATTATGTATATTGATACACATTTATGTATACTATGTATATTATGTATATTGATACACATTTATGTATACTATGTATATTATGTATATTGATACATATTTATGTATACTATGTATATTATGTATATTGATACATATTTATGTATACTATGTATATTATGTATATTGATATATATTTATATATACCATGTATATTATGTACATTTGTATATTATATATATTTATATGTGTTTATATATAATAGGTATATTATATATATTTATATATAATAGGTATATCATATATATTTATATATAATAGGTATATCATATATATTTATATATAATAGGTATATCATATATATTTAGATATAATAGGTATATTATATATATTTAGATATAATAGGTATATTATATATATTTAGATATAATAGGTATATTATATATATTTAGATATAATAGGTATATTATATATATTATATATATTTATATAGAATAGGTATATTATATATATTTATATATATTTATATAGAATATGTATATGATATATATTTATATAGAATATGTATATGATATATATTTATATGTATTGATATAGAATATGTATATGATATATATTGATATAGAATATGTATATGATATATATTGAGATATATTGATATAGAATATGTATATGATATATATTGAGATATATTGATATAGAATATGTGTATGATATATATTGAGATATATTGATATAGAATATGTGTATGATATATATTGGGATAGATTGATATAGAATATGTGTATGATATATATTGGGATAGATTGATATAGAATATGTGTATGATATATATTGGGATAGATTGATATAGAATATGTGTATGATATATATTGGGATAGATTGATATAGAATATGTGTATGATATATATTGAGATAGATTGATATAGAATATGTGTATGATATATATTGAGATAGATTGATATAGAATATGTGTATGATATATATTGAGATAGATTGATATAGAATATGTGTATGATATATATTGAGATAGATTGATATAGAATATGTGTATGATATATATTGAGATAGATTGATATAGAATATGTGTATGATATATATTGAGATATGTTGATATAGAATATGTGTATGATATATATTGAGATATGTTGATATAGAATATGTGTATGATATATATTGAGATATGTTGATATAGAATATGTGTATGATATATATTGAGATATGTTGATATAGAATATGTGTATGATATATATTGAGATATGTTGATATAGAATATGTGTATGTTATATATTGAGATATGTTGATATAGAATATGTGTATGATATATATTGAGATATGTTGATATAGAATATGTGTATGATATATATTGAGATATGTTGATATAGAATATGTGTATGATATATATTGAGATATGTTGATATAGAATATGTGTATGATATATATTGAGATATGTTGATATAGAATATGTGTATGATATATATTGAGATATGTTGATATAGAATATGTGTATGATATATATTGAGATATGTTGATATAGAATATGTGTATGATATATATTGAGATATGTTGATATAGAATATGTGTATGATATATATTGAGATATGTTGATATAGAATATGTGTATGATATATATTGAGATATGTTGATATAGAATATGTGTATGATATATATTGAGATATGTTGATATAGAATATGTATATGATATATATTGAGATATATTGATATAGAATATGTGTATGATATATATTGAGATATATTGATATAGAATATGTGTATGATATATATTGAGATATATTGATATAGAATATGTGTATGATATATATTGATATATATTGATATAGAATATGTGTATGATATATATTGAGATATATTGATATAGAATATGTGTATGATATATATTGAGATATATTGATATAGAATATGTATATGATATATATTGAGATATATTGATATAGAATATGTATATGATATATTTTGAGATATATTGATATAGAATATGTATATGATATATATTGAGATATATTGATATAGAATATGTATATGATATATATTGAGATATATTTATATAGAATATGTATATGATATATATTGAGATATATTTATATAGAATATGTATATGATATATATTGAGATATATTTATATAGAATATGTATATGATATATAGATATATATTTATATAGAATATGTATAATATATATTTATATATATTTAGATATAATATGTATATAATATAAAAATATATTTATATATAATATATAAAAATATATGTAATATATAATATATAAATATATAATATATAAATATATATGTTATATATAATATATAAATATATATCATATAACATATATGATATATATTTATATATAATATATAAATATATATCATATAACATATATGATATATATTTATATATAACATATATATTCATATATAACATATAAAGATATATATTATATATAATATATATAATTATTATTAATTTTAATATATTGGCTAGAATTAGGACAGCAGAGGAGCTGGGGAATTACCACACAAATTTCAGAAGGCTTCTATGGTAAAGAGATTGCATTCCTTTAAGGAATCATCCTCTGTGGGGATCAGAGAAATAAATGGTAGTTTTGCCTATGACTCTAATTCTGAAACTGAGACATATTGATGAACACATCTTTTCTGCGTAGCTTAAATGAAGTGCTTTAACACAGAGAAACAGAAAACTATATTCTATTGGTCAGTTAAAAATTAAATTCACTAAATTTTCTTGAAGTTTTTCACTGTAAAGACCACGTGGTTGGTATTGAGAAGGGGCTGTGTTGAGTGACCTTGATGATGTGTAATTAATGTGCAAGGAATTCCAAAATTGTTTATGTACAGAAGTCATGTAATCGACAAATGTAGTCAAATTGTCAGTTTCCACTCATTTCACTTTCTAACAGTGGAGAATTTGAAACTAGTGCAAATTAGAAATAGATTTAGCTTTGGTGTTTTGAAAAATAATTAGCCTTTTGTTTTTCTCCTGAAAAATTGTGGTTTCTCCCTGGGCTCCTCTTAATCTACTTCTTCAAAGATGACTCCTAGGGAAAGATGACAATGATGAGCAAGGAGAAAATCTTCACTGATGGCTATTGGGGCAGCTTGTAAGTGAAATTGAGATTCAGTGACAATCTGTGCTAGGAGTTCTCAAATTTTAATGTGCATATGAATCACCTGGACGTCTTGTTAAATTGCAGCGTCTGATTCAGAAGCCTGGGACCTGAGAGTGATTTTCTGACCTGCTCTTAGGTAATGCTCACCTTGCTGGTTCACAGGCCACACTTTGTATCAATGGCCTAGGCCAGTCATTAGAAACACCTGGGGGGACTGTTTAACGCTTTCTTTGGCTAGAGTCACACAGTAAAAAAGAAAAAAAACCTCCTGATATCCAGGTATTATGGCAGACAAATTAAATAAAAATCTTTAGATTGAGCCCCTGCATCAGTATTTTCTTTACTTAGAGATATGATTTGGAGTTTTGTCCCCTCCAAATCTTATGCTGAAATATGTTTGAGGTGGGGCGTAGTGGGAGATGTTTGGGTCATGGGGGTGGATCCCTCATGAATGGCTTGGTGCCCTCCCTGCCGTAATGAGTAAGTTCTCACTCTATTAGTTCACGCTAGAGCTGATGATTTAAAAGAGCCTGGCACTTTCTCTCTTCTCTCTCTCTCACCACCATGTGACACACCTGCTGTCCTTTCACTTTCTGCTGTAAAAGCTTCCTCACAAGAAGCTGAATAGATGCTGGTGCCATGCTTGTATAGCCTGTGTAATCATGAGTCAAATAAAACCCCTTTTCTTTATAAATTACCCAGCCTCAGGTGCTTTTTTGGTTTGTGATAGGGTCTTGCTCTGCCGCCCAGGCTGAAATGGTACAATACTTGGCTCACTGCAGTCTCAACTTCCCAGGCTCAATTGATCTTCCCACTTCAGCTCTCAAGTAGCTGAGACTACAGGTGTGTGACACCATGCCTGGCTAATATTTTTAGTTTTTTGTAGAGACAGACTCTCACTATGTTGCCAAGGCTGATCTCAAACTCCTGGGCTCAAGTGATCCTCCTGCCTCAGCCAACCAAAGTATTGGGATTACAGAAATAAGCCACCACACCTGGCCTCAGGGTAGTTCTTTTATCAATTCTGGGAGTTTTCTGAAAGAGTCTTTAGTGTTTTCTAGGTAAACAATCATATTATCAGCAAACAGCGACAGTTTGACTTCTTCTTTCCTGATTTGGATGCCCTTTACTTTTTTCTCTTGCCTGATTGCTCTGCCTGAGACTTCCAGTACTATGTTGAAGAGGAGTGGTGAGAGTGGGCATTCTTATCTTGGTCCAGTTCTCAGAGGGAATGCTTTCAACTTTTCCCCACTCAGTATTATATTGGCTGTGGGTTTGTCATAGATAGATTTTATTATAATGAGGTATGTCCTCTGTATTCTGATTTTGCTGAGCGTTTTAATTATAAAGCAATGCTGGATTTTGTCAAATGCTTTTTCTGCATCTATTGAGATGATCATGTGATTTTTGTTTTTAATTCTGTTTATGTGATGTATCACTTTTATTGACTTGCATATGTTAAACCATCCCTGCATCTCTAGTATGAAACCCACTTGATCATGGTGGATTATCTTTTTGATATGTTGCTGGATTTGGTTAGCTAGTATTTTGCTAAGGATTTTTGCATCTATGTTTATCAGGGATATTGGTCTGTAATTGGCTTTTTAAAAAATTTTCTTTCCTGGTTTTGGTATTAGGGTGATACTGGCTTCATAGAATGACACAGGGAGGATTCCCTCTTTATCTTGTGGAATGGTATCAATAGGATTGGTACCTGCTTTTCTTTGAATGTCTGGTAGAATTCAGCTGTGAGTCCCTCTGGTCCTGGACTTTCTTTTGTTGATAATTTTTTGTTACTGTTTAAATCTTGCCAATTGTTATTGGTCTGTTCAAGGTATCGAATTCTTCCTGATTTAAGCTGGGAGGGTTGTATCTTTCCAGGAATTTACCATCTCCTCTAGGTTTTCTAGTTTATGCACATAAAGGTGTTCATAGTAGCATTAAATGGTCTTCTGTATTTCTGCGATGTCAGTTGTAATATCTCCTGTTTCATTTCTAATTGAGCTTATTTGGATTTTCTCTCTTCTTTCCTTGGTTAATCTTGCTAATGGTGTATCATATTTTATTTATCTTTTCAAAGAAACAGCTTTTTGTTTCATTTATCTTTTCTATTTTTTTCCTGTTTCAAATTCATTTAGTTCTGCTCTAATCTTGGTTATTTCCTTTCTTCTGCTGGATTTGGGTTTGGTTTGTTCTTGTTTCTCTAGTTCCTTGAGGTTTGACCTTAGATTGTTTGTGCTCTTTCAGACTTTTTGATGTAGGCATTTAGGGCTATGAGCTTTCCTCTTAGCATCACCTTTGCTGTATCCCAGATGTTTTGATAGGTTGTGTCACTATTGTTGTTCAGTTAGAAGAATTTTAAAATTTCCATCTTGATTTCATTTTGACCCAGTGATCACTCAGGAGCAGCTTATTTAATTTCCATTATTGGCATGGTTTTGAAGGTTCCTTTTGGTGTTGATTTCCAGTTTTATTTCACTGTGGTCTGAGAGAGTGCTTGATATAATTTCGGTTTTCTTAAATTTGCTGAGGCTTGTTCTGTGGCCTATCATATAGCCTATCTTGGAGAAAATTCGATGTGCTAATGAATAGAATGTATATTCTGCAATTGTTGGGTAGAATGTTCTGTTAATATCTGTTAGTTTCATTTGTTCCAGAGTATAGTTTAAATCTATTGTTTCTTTGTTGACTTTCTGTCTTGATGACCTGTCTAGTGCTGTCAGTGGAGTATGGATGTTCCCTGCTATTATTGTGTTGCTGTCTATCTCATTTCTTAGGTCTGTTAGTAAGTGTCTTATAAATTTGGGAACTCCAGTGTTAGGTGCATATATATTTAGGATTGTGATATTTTCGTGTTAGACAAGGCCTTTTATCATTATATAATGTCTCTCTTTGTCTTTTTTTAACTGCTGTTGCTTTAAAGTTTGTTTTGTCTGATATAAGAATAGCTACTCATGCTCGCTTTTTGTGTTCATTTGCATGGAATGTCTTTTTCTACCTCTTTACCTTCAGTTTAGGTTAGTCTCTTGGAGGCAGCAAACAGTTGGTTGATGACTTCTTATCCATTCTGCAGTCTTTTAAGTGGAGCATTTATGTCATTGACATTCAACGTTAGTATTGAGATGTGAGATGCCATTCCATTCATCGTGCTATTTGTTGCCTATACCTTGTTTTTTGTTGTTGTTTTCTAATTGTGTTTTCTTTCCATATACGTTGTGTTCTAAGATACATGTACAGAACTTGCAGGTTTGTTATATAGGGATACATGTGCCATGGTGGTTTGCTGTACCCATTAACCCATCATCTACATTATGTATTTCTCCTAATGCTATCTCTCCCTTAGCCCCCCACCCTCAACAGTCCCCAGTTTGTGATGTTATCTCCCTGTTTCCATGTGTTCTCATTGTTCAGCTCCCACTTATGACTGAGAACATGTGGTGTTTGGTTTTCTGTTCCTGTGTTAGTTTGCTGCGAATGATGTTTTTCAGCTTCATGTTCCTGCGAAGGACACTCAGTCATCCTCTTTTGGCTGCAAAGTATTCCATGAGGTGTATGTGCCACATTTTCTTTATCCAGTCTATCATTGATGGGCATTTGGGTTGGTTCCAATTCTTTGCTATTGTGAACAGTGCTACAATAAACATATGTGTGCATGTGTCTTTATAGTAGAATGATTTATAATCCTTTGGGTATATACCCAGTAATGGGATTGCTTGGTCAAATGGTATTTCTGGTTCTAGATCCTTGAGGAATCGCCACACTGTCTTCCACAATGGTTGAACTAATTTACACTTCCATCAACAGCATAAAAGCATTTCTATTTCTCCACATCCTCTCCAGCATCTGTTGTTTCCTGACCTTATAATGATCACCATTCTAACCAGCATGAGATGGTATCTCATTGTGGTTTTGATTTGCATGTCTCTTATGACCAGTGATGAAGAACTTTTTTCATATGTTTGTTGGCTGCATAAATGTCTTCTTTTGAGAAGTGTCTGTTCATATCCTTCACCCACTTTTTGATGAGGTTGTTTGTTTTTTTCCTTGTAAATTTGTTTAATTTTCTTGTAGATTCTGGATATTAGCTCTTTGTCAGACGGATAGATTGCAAAAATTTTCTCCCATTCCATAGGTTGCCTGTTCACTCTGATGATAGTTTCTTTTGCTGTGCAGAAGCTGTCTTGTTTAATTAGATCCCATTTGTCAATTTTGGCTTTTGTTGCCATTGCTTTTGGTGTTTTAGTCATGAACTCTTTGCCCATGCCTATGCCTGAATGGTATTGCCTAGGTTTTCTTCTAGGGTTTTTATAGTTTTAGATCTTATGTTTAAGTCTTTGATCCATCTTGAGTTAATTTTTGTATAAGGTGTAAGGAAGGGGTCCAGTTTCAGTTTTCTGCATATGGCTAGCCAGTTTTCCCAACACCATTTATTAAATAGGGAATCCTTTCCCCATTTCTTGTTTTTGTCAGGTTTGTCAAAGATCAGATGGTTGTAGATGTGTGGCATTATTTCTGAGGGTTCTGTTCTGTTCCATTGGTCTATGTATCTGTTTTGGTAGCAGTACCATGCTGTTTTGGTTACTGCAGGCTTTCAGTATAGTTTGAAATCAGGTACCATGATGCCTCCAGCTTTGTTCTCTTTGCTTAGGATTGTCTTGGATATACAGGCTTGTTTTTGGTTCCATATGAAATTTAAGTTAGGTTTTCCTAATTCTGTGAAGAAAGTCAATGGTGGCTTGATGGGGATAGCATTGAATCTATAAATTACTGTGGGCAGTATGGCCTTTTTTACAATATTGATTCTTCCTATCCATGAGCATGGAATGTTTTTCCATTTGTTTGTGTCCTCTCTTATTTCCTTGAGCAGTGGTTTGTAGTTCTCCTGGAAGAGGTCCTTCACATGCTTTGTAAGTTGGATTCCTAGGTATTTTATTTTCTTTATAGCAATTGTGAATGGCTGTTCACTCATGATTTGGCTCTCTGTTTGTCTATTATTGGTGTATAGGAATTCTCATGATTTTTGCACATTGAGTTTTGTATTCCGAGACTTTGCTGAAGTTGCTCATCAGCTTAAGGAGATTTTGGGCTGAGATGATGGTGTTTTCTAAATATACAATCTTATCATCTGCAAACAGAGACAATTTGACTTCCTGTCTCTTCCTACTTGAATACTCTTTATTTCTTTCTCTTTCCTGATTTCCCTGGCCAGAACTTCCATTACTATGTTGAATAGGAGTGGTGAGAGAGGGCATCCTTGTCTTGTGTCAGTTTTCAAAGGGAATGCTTCCAGCTTTTGCCCATTTAGTATGATATGGCTGTGGGTTTTTCATAAATAGGTCTTATTATTTTGAGATTTGTTCTATCAGTACCTAGTATATTGAGAGTTTTTGCACGAAGGGGTGTTGAATTTTATTGAAGGCCTTTTCTGCATCTTGAAATAATCATGTGGTTTTTATTGTTGGTTTTGTTTATGTGATGGATTACATTAATTGATTTGCATATGTTGAGCCTTGCATCCCAGGGATGAAGCTGACTTGATCATGGAGGATAAACTTTTTGATGTGCTGCTGGATTTGGTTTGCCAGTATTTTATTGAGGATTTTTGCATCGATGTTCATCAGGGATATATGCCTGAAATTTTCTTTTTTTGTTTTGTCTCTGCCAGGTTTTGGAATTAGGATGATGCTGGCCTCATAAAATGAATTAGGGAGGAGTCCCTGTTTTTCTATTGTTTGGAATAGTTTCAGAAGGAATGGTACCTTCTCCTCTTTGTATCTCTGGTAGAATTTGGCTGTGAATCTGTCTGGTCCTGGGCTGAAAAATGAAGCATTCACTTGATTGCTGTACATCTTTGACTATTTTCTAGAGTTATGATAAAGCTGATTTGGACAGTTTTTGACATTTTTCTCCATGTTTCTGTACAGGAATGTGTCTTTGGAATTTCCTACTATACCATTTTCAGTTATATACACACGTAAGTGGTAAAAATAAAGAAAAGCAAGTGACAATTGAGACAAATACTCCCCCCGCTTTTTGGTACATAGTAAGATGGATATGGCTGCGGAGTGACCCACTTGAGGAGGCAATCTGTCCCTTTGCAGAGCTCCAGCACTGTGCTGGGAGATCTGCTGCTCTCTTCAGAGACAGCAGGCAGGAACGTTTAAGTGTGTTGAAGCTGTGCCCACAGCCACCCCTTCCCCTGGGTGCTCTGTCCTTAGGAGATGGAAGTTTTCTCTATTAGCCCGTGACTGGGGCTGCTGCCTCTCTTTCAGAGATGCCCTGCCCAGAGAGGAGAATTCTAGAGAGGCAGTCTGGCTACAAAGGCTTTGCTGAGCTGCGGTGAGCTCTGCCCAGTTTGAACTTCCTGGAAGCCTAGTTTACAGTGTGAAGGCAAAACTGCCTACTCAAGCCTCAGTAATGGCAAATGCCCCTCCCCCCACCAAACTTGAGCATCCCCGGTCAACTTTAGACTGCTGTGCTTGCAGTGAGAATTTCAAGCCAGTGGATCTTAGCTTGCTGGGCTTTGTGGGGTTGGGATCCACTGAGCTAGACCACTTGCCTCCCTGGTTTCAGCCACCATTCCAGGTGAGTGAAGGGTTCTGCCTCGCTGGTGTTCCAGGTGTCACTGGGGTATGAAAAAGCAAAACAAACAAACAAAATAACAAACTCCTGCAGCTAGTTCGGTGTCTTCCCAAATGGGCACCCAGTTTTGTGCTTGAAACCCAGGACCCTGGTGGTGTAGGGAATCTCCTGGTCTGTGGGTTGTGAAAGCCATGGGAAAAACATAGTATCTGGGTCAGAATGCTCTGTTCCTCACTGCATGGTCCCTCACAGCTTCCCTTGGCTAGGGGAGGGAGTTCCCTGACCCCTTGCACTTCCCAAGTGAGGTGACGCCCCACCCTGCTTCAGCTCGCTTTTGGTGGGCTGCACCCACTGTCTAACCAGTCCCAATGAGATGAGCCAGGTACCTCAGTTGGATATGCAGAAATCACCTGCCTTCTGTGTTGATCTTGCTGGGAACTGCAGACTGGAGCTGTTCCTATTTGGCCATCTTGCTAGCCCTCATATTTTTGTTTTATAGGTCCTGTGAGATTTATGCTTTAAAAAGCTTCTGTTTTGAGGTGTTTCCAGGATTTGTTTCAAGATTTAGAACTCCTTTTTGCAGTTCTTGTAGTCTTGGCATTGTAGTGGCAAATTCTCTCAGCACTTGTTTGTCTGAAAAAGACTGTATCTTTCCTTCATTTTAGAAGCTTATTTTTGCTGGATACAAAGTTCTTGGCTGATAATTGTTTTAAGGAGGCTGAAGATAGGGCCCCAATCCCTTCTAGCTTATAGGGTTTCTGCTGATAAATCTGCCGTTAATCTGATAGCTTTTCCTTTATATGTTACCTGGTGCTTTTGTTTCACAGCTCTTAAGATTGTTTCCTTCATCTTAACTTTAGATAACCTGATGGCAATGTGTATAGATGATGATCTCTTTGCGATGAATTTCCCAGGCATTCTTTGAACTTCTTATATTTGGATGTCTAGATCTCTAGCATGGCCAGGGAAATTTTCCTCCATTATTCCCCAAATATGTTTTCCAAACTTTTAGATTTCTCTTCTTTAGGAATGCCGATTATTCTTAGGTTTGGTCATTTAACATAATCCCAGACTTCTTGGAGGCTTTGTTCATATTTTCTTTTCTTTTTTTTTGAGACAAAGTTTCACTCTTGTTGCCTAGGCTGGAGTGCAATGGCATGATCTTGGCTCACCACAAACTCTGCCTCCTGGGTTGAAGCGATTCTCCTGCCTCAGCCTCCTGAGTAGCTGGGATTATAGGCATGTGCCACCACACCTGGCTAATTTTCTGTTTTTAGTAAAGACAGGGTTTCTCCATGTTGGTCAGGCTGGTCTTGAACTCCTGACCTCAAGTAATCCACCCACCTCGGCCTCCCAAAGTGCTGGGATTACAGGTGTGAGCCACTGCGCCCAGCCCATATTTTCTTATTCTTTGTCTTTGTTGCATTAGGTTAATTCAAAAACCTTGTCTTTGAGCTCTGAAGTCATGTCTTCTGCTTGTTCAATTCTATTGGTGAGATTTTCCAGAGCATTTTGCATTTATATAAGTGTGTCCATTGTTTCCTGAAGTTTTCATTATTTGTTATTTATGCTATCTAATTCATTGAAAATTTCTCCCCTCATTTCTTGCATCCTTTTTTTGACTTTCTTAAATTGGGCTTCGCCTTTCTTTGGTGCCTCCTTGATTAGCTTAATAACTTCTTCTGAATTCTTTTTCAGGTAAATCAGGGATTTCTTCTTGTTTGGATCCATTGATGGTGAGCTGGTATATTTTGGTGTGTTAAAAAACCTTGTTTTGTCATATTAACAGAGTTGGTTTTCTGGGTCCCCTCTCATCTGGGTAGGCTCTGTCAAGGAAAGGTCTATGGTTCAAGGCTGTTGTTCAGATTCTTTTCTCCCATGGATGTTTCCTTGATATAATACTCTCCTTCTTTTCCTAGGGATGTGGCTTCCTGAGATGTGAGCTGTAGTGATTGCTCTCTCTCTTCTGGATCTAGCCACCTAGCATGTCTAGCATGCTCTGGGCCAGTACTGGGTGTTGTCTGCACAGAGTCCTGTGATGTGAACCATCTGTGGGTCTCTCAGCCATAGATACCAGCACCTGCTCTGGTGGAAGTGGCAGGGGTGGGGGAAAATGGACTCTGAGGGTCCTTAGCTTTGGCTGTTTAATGCACTATTTTTGTGCTGATTGGCCTCTTGCTGGAAGGTGGCGCTTTCAAGAGAGCATCAGCTGTGGTAGTATGGGGAGGAACAGGTGGTGGGTGGGGCCCTAGAACTCCCAAGAGTATATGCCCTTTGTCTTCAGCTACCACGGTGGGTAGGGAAGGACCATTAAGCGGGGACAGGGCTAGGCGTATCTGAGCTCAGACTCTCCTTAGGCAGGTCTTGCTGCAGCTGCTGTGGGGGTTGGGGGTGTGGTTCCCAGGTCAATGGAGTTATGTTCCTAAGAGGATTATGGCTGCCTCTGCTGTGTCATGCAGTTTTCAGGGAAGTGGGGGAACGCCGGTAGTCACAAGCCTCATCCAGCTTCCACTCAACTGAAAAGGCTGGTCTCACTCCCACCATGCCCCTTCCCCCAACAACACCGAGTCTGTTTCCAGGCAGTGGGCAAGCAGGGCTGAGATCTTACCCCAGCCTACCCACCTTCCAGCTGAGAAAGTAAGTAGAGCTGTGGAGTCTGCACACCGGATTCACATCCTCCCTCGAGTTCTGGGCAGGAGACTTCTTCATTAGTTTAAATTGTTACAAAGTTCATCTGGAGGTTTCCTTCTGTGGCCCCTCCCCAGTGCATCTTGCAGCCCTCTCTGAGGGCCCCTGTAAGGCAAGGCAGAAATGGCTGGCTAGGGGACCCAGTGAGCACACAGGGCTTTTCCTGCATCTTCCTCTACCGCTGTATTTCACTCGGCTCTCTAAATTGACTCAGCTGCAGGTAAGGTCAGTATCTTCTCCCATGATCTAGACCTTCACGTTCCATGGTGAGGGTTTGTTTTCAGGGGTGGACAATTCCCCTTTCCCACTTCCGCAGCTTGGGCACTCACAGTGTTTGGGGTGTCTCTTGGGCCCTGCAGGATCAATCTACTTCTTTCAGAGGGTCTATGGGTTCTCTTAGCTTTCCTGATTTATTCCTGCAGTTGTTCTGAAGCAAAAGTTCATGATTCGAGCCTTCATATGCTGCTCTGTCGGTCTGAGTGGGAGCTGCAATCTAGTCCTGCTTCCTGTCCGCCATGATGTCTCCAATCTGCATAATGTTTTTGAAGTTTATCTGTGTTGTATTGTGTATCAGTACTTAATTCCTTTTCTGTGACTGAATAATATTGCATCATTTGGATATACCACATTTCAAAATATGTTCATCAGTTTATGGATGTTTGGGTTCTTTTGGCTATTGTGAATAGTACTCTATGAACATTCATGTATAGGTTTTTATTCCAACATCTGTTTTTAATTATTTGGGGTATATACTTAGGAGTGGAATTGCTGAGTCTTATGGTAATTCTATTTTTAACTTATTTAGAAACTGACAAACTGTTTTCTAAAGTGGCTGCATCATTTTACATTCCCTCCAAGAATATATGAGAGTTCCAATTTTTCGTATTCTCATCAACACTTGTTATTTTCAGCTTTTTAGAAAAATTATAACTATTCTAGTGGATATGAAGTGGTACCTCATTGTGGTTTTGATTTGCATTTCCCTAATAACTAATGATATTGAGCATCTATTCATGTACTTTTTGACCATCTGTATAGCTTCTGTGGAGAAATGTCTATGTAAGTCCTTTGCCTATTTAAAAATTGGGTTATCTTTTTGTTGTTGAGTTGTAAGAATTCTTTACATATTCTGGACACCAGACACTTACCAGATATATGACTTGCAAGTGTGTTTTCCCATTCCATAGGTTGCCTTTTCACTCTGTTGATACTGTCTTTTGATGCACAAAATTTTTAAAGTTTTGATGAAGTCTATTGATTGACTGATTGATTGAGACAGGGTCTTGTTCTGTCACCCAGGCTGGAGTTGGTACCATCATAGCTCACTGAACCCTGGAACTCCTGAGCTCAAGGGATCCTCCTACCTTAGCCTCCTGAGAAGCTGGGACTACAGGCACATGTGCTTGGCTAATTTTTAAATTTTCTTGTAGAGACAGGGTCTTGCTTTGTTTCTCAGGCTGGTCTTGAGCTCCTGTCTTCAAGTGATCCTCCTGCCTCAGCATCCCAAAGTGCTGACATTAGAGGCATAAACCCGGCTCACTTATTTATTTTTGAATTTGATTTCTTACACTTTTCATCTTATACCTAAATAACCATTAACTAATTCAAGGATACAAAGGTTTAAATCTATGTTTTCTTCTAAGAGTTTTATAACTTTGGCACTTATATTTAGGTATTTGATTAATTTTGAGTTATTTTTTATATGGGATAAAATAAGAATCCAATTTCATTCTTTTGCACATGATAGCCAGTTGTCCCAGCATCATTTGTTAAAGACTATTCTTTCTCCATTGAATGATCTTGGTGCCCTTGTTAAAAATTAATTGACCACAGATATGCAGGTTTATTTCTAAACTTCCAATTCTGTTCTGTTGATCTATATGTCTGTTTTATACCAATACCACACTGCCTTGATTCCTGTAGCTTTGTAGTAAGTCTTGAAATCAGAAAGTATGAGTCCTTTCACTCTGTTCTTTTTCAAGATTGTTTTGGCTATTTTAGGTCTTTTGATATTCCCTATAAGTTTTAGTATTGGCTTTTGCTTTTCTGTGAAAAAGCCCATTGGAATTTTGATATAGATTGCATGGAATCTGTAAATAACTTTGAGAAGCATTGCGATCTTAATGATGTTATGCATTCCAATCCATGAACATGAGATGTTTATGTATTTACTTGTCTTAAATCTATTTCACAATGTTTTGTAGTTTTTATGTCTGGTACCACTTTAATTAAATTAATTCCTAAATATTTAGCTATTTTTGATGCTATTAGAAATGAATTTGGCTTTTTTTTGAGATGGAATCTCACTCTTTTTTTTAATATTAGAAGGATTTATTTCAAAAACAATTTTAAGAAATATACAATCAGTAAATTTGAAATAAACCAATCTATAAAACTTTGATTCATACACAACTTTTGGAAAACATCTTGCATTATTCAAAGTTATACCTTTGTGGATTTAATTAATACCCAACACATACAGCAATTCTTTTTTTTTTTTTACATTCCTTTTTTTTTATTGTACTTTAAGTTTCAGGGTACATGTGCACAACGTGCAGGTTTGCTACATATGTATACATGTGCTATGTTGGTGTGCTGCTCCCATTAACTCATCATTTAACATTAGGTATATCTCCTAATGCTATCCCTCCCCCCTCCCCCCACCCCACAACACACCCCAGTGTGTGATGTTCCCCTTCCTGTGTCCATGTGTTCTCATTGTTCAATTCCCACCTGTGAGTGAGAACATGCGGTGTTTGGTTTTTTTGTCCTTGCGATAGTTTGCTGAGAATGGTTTCCAGCTTCATCCGTGTCTCTACAAAGGACATGAACTCATCACTTTTTATGGCTGCATAGTATTCCATGGTGTATATGTGCCACATTTTCTTAATCCAGTCTATCATTGTTGGACATCTGGGTTGGTTCCAAGTCTTTGCTATTGTGAATAGTGCCACAGTAAACATATGTGTGCATGTGTCTTTATAGCAGCATTATTTATAATCCTGTGGGTATATACCCAGTAATGGGATGGCTGGGTCAAATGGTATTTCTAGTTCTAGATCCCTGAGGAATTGCCACACTGATTTCCACACTGGTTGAACTAGTTTACAGTCCCACCAACAGTGTAAAAGTGTTCCTATTTCTCCACATCCTCTCCAGCACCTGTTGTTTCCTGACTTTTTAATGATGGCCATTCTAACTGGTGTGAGATGGTATCTCATTGTGGTTTTGATTTGCATTTCTCTGATGGCCAGTGATGATGAGCATTTTTTCATGTGTCTTTTGGCTGCATAAATGTCTTCTTTTGAGAAATTTCTGTTCATATCCTTCACCCACTTGTTGATGGGGTTGTTTGTTTTTTTCTTGTAAATTTGTTTGAGTTCATTGTAGATTCTGGATATTAGCCTTTTGTCAGATGAGTAGATTGCAAAAATTTTCTCCCATTCTGTAGGTTGCCTGTTCACTCTGATGGTAGTTTCTTTTGCTGTGCAGAAGCTCTTGAGTTTAATTAGATCCCATTTGTCAATTTTGGCTTTTGTTGCCATTGCTTTTTGTGTTTTAGACATGAAGTCCTTGCCCATGCCTATGTCCTGAATGGTATTGCCTAGGTTTTCTTCTAGAGTTTTTATGGTTTTAGGTCTAACATGTAAGTCTTTAATCCATCTTGAATTAATTTTTGTATAAGGTGTAAGGAAGTGATCCAGTTTCAGCTTTCTACATATGGCTAGCCAGTTTTCCCAACACCATTTATTAAATAGGGAATCCTTTCCCCATTTCTTGTTTTTGTCAGGTTTGTCAAAGATCAGATAGTTGTAGATATATGGCATTATTTCTGAGGGCTCTGTTCTGTTCCATTGGTCTATATCTCTGTTTTGGTACCAGTACCATGCTGTTTTGGTTACTGTAGCCTTGTAGTATAGTTTGAAGTCAGGTAGCACGATACCTTCAGCTTTGTTCTTTTAGCTTAGGATTGACTTGGTGATGCGGGCTCTTTTTTGCTTCCATATGAACTTTAAAGTAGTTTTTTCCAGTTCTGTGAAGAAAGTCATGGTAGCTTGGTGGGGATGGCATTGAATCTATAAATTACCTTGGGCAGTATGGCCATTTTCACGATATTGATTCTTCCTACCCATAAGCATGGAATGTTCCTCCATTTCTTTGTATCCTCTTTTATTTCATTGAGCAGTGGTTTGTAGTTCTCCTTGAAGAGGTCCTTCACATCTCTTGTAAGTTGGATTCCTAGGTATTTTATTCCCTTTGAAGCAATTGTGAATGGTATTTCACTCATGATTTGGCTCTCTGTTTGTCTGTTATTGGTGTATAAAAATGGTTGTGATTTTTCCACATTGATTTTGTATCCTGAGACTTTGCTGAAGTTGCTTATCAGCTTAAGGAGATTTTGGGCTGAGACGATGGGGTTTTCTAGATATACAGTCATGTCATGAGAAAAACCAATGTTAGTTCTTTTTAAATATTTGGTAGACTATACCAGTGAAGTAATGTAGTCCTGGTTTTTTTTTAGTTGGATGTTTTTTGATTCTTGATTATAGTTTTTCACTTGTTATAGATCTGTTCATATTTTCTATATATTTTTTGAGTTAGTTTTGGTAGTGTCCTTATACATCTTGTTTTAGGTTATCTAATTTGTTGACATATAATTGCTCATAGTATTCTCTTATAATCCCATTTATATGTAAGAACAGTATTAATGTCATTTCTGGCTTGCTAGAATTCTTGGTTGACATTTTTTTTTTCTTTTAGCACTCTAATATGTCATTCCACTGCCTTCTGGTCTCCATGGTTTCTGATGAGAAATTGGCTGTTAATCTTATTTGGAATCCCTTGTTGATAGTCACTTCTCTTTTGCTACTTTCTAGATCTCTTTAAGCCTATTTATGTGACGCTTATTGAGCTTCTTGGATATATAGTTTCACGTCTTTCATCCACCTTGGGAAATTTTTTTTTTTTTTGCCGGAGTCTTGCTCTGTTGCCAGGCTGGAGTGCAGTGACACAATCGCGGCTCACTGTAACCTCCACCTCCAGGGTTCAAGTGATTCTTCTGCCTCAGCCTCTCGAGTAGCTGTGACTACAGGTGTGTACCACTATGGCCAACTAATTTTTGTATTTTTAGTAGAGACTGGGTTTCACTATGTTGGCCAGGATGGTCTCAATCTCTTGACCTCATGATTCACCTGCCTCTGCCTCTCAAAGTGCTGGGATTACAGGTGTGAGCCACTGTACCCAGCCAACTTTGGGAAGTTATAAGGGTTTTTTTTGTTGTTGTTGTTGATGTTTTTGAGACAGAGTCTCCCTCCATCACCCAGGCTGGACTGCAGTGTTGCAATCTCAGTTCACTGCAACCTCCACTTCCCGGATTCAAATGATTCTCGTGCTTCAGCCTCCCAAGTAGCTGGGACTACAGGCATGTATGCCACCATGTCTGGCTAATATTTTTAGTACTTTTAGTAGAGACAGAGTTTCACAGTTTTGACCAGGCTGGTCCCAAACTCCTGGCCTCAAGTGATCTGCCCACCTCAGCTTCCCAAAATGTTGGGATTACAGGCATGAGCCACTGCACCTGGCCAACTTAGGGACGTTTTTGACCGTTATTTCTTGAAATATTCTTTCTGTCCCTTTTCTCTCTTCTCTTCTTCTAGGATTCCTATTGTGTGTACAGGGTACAACTGATAGTGTTCCACAGGTTTCCTAGGCTATGTTAGTTTTACTAAATGTGTTTTTATTTCTGTTCATCAGACTGGATCATCTCAAATAACTTATATTCAAGTCAACTGATTCTTATTTCTGCCTGCTCAAATCTACTGTAGAATCCCTCTAATAAATTTTTCACTTCAGTTATTGTGTTTTTTTGCCCCAGAATTTCTATTTGATATCTTTTTATAATTTTTATTTTGAGGAGAGGTCTTTCTCAGTTGCCCAGGCTGGAGTGCAGTGGCACAATCACAGCTCACTGAAACCTCAACCTTGCAGGCTCAAGTGAATGTCCCACCTTAGCCTCCCAGTTGAGTAGCTAGGACCACAGTCATGTGCCACCATACTTGACCAACTTTTTTATTTGTAGTGCCAAGGTCTCACCATGTTTCCCAGGTTGATCTCAAATTCCTGGGCTCAAGCAGTCCTCCTACCTTGGCCTCCCAAAGTGTTAGGATTACAGGCATGAACCACTGCACCTGGACTATAATTTTTATTTTCTTACTGATATTGTCTATTTGGTGAGATTCCCAGAAATAATTTGACAGCTCTTCACAGTCCTTATTCCTCAAAATAACTAACTCCCCAGGTTTTCCTCTAGGCTTTTAAGTGAATCCATTTTTTATATCAATTGATATCTTTGCTCCCAGGGCGCAGTGGGTAGTTTATTTGCCTCTTAATGTTTTTGAAGAATGCTCTCCTTCTAGCTGTTTCTTTGCCCTGAGATAGTTCCAACTTAGATGAAATAAAGGCAAGCCCTATATTGTAATTTTTCAGGGAGCTCCTAGATAAGTCAAAAGAGACAAACAACTTCTGAGAACAAGGAACCCATACTGGGAACATGGACTGCTCTCTTCAAGATGACTGCTGAGCTGAGGAGGAGGGGATATGGCAAGGGTAAATTAAAATGCCACAGAGTTATACCATGTTTTAGTCACCTTTTATTTGATGAAGGATTCACTTGATTGCTGTACATCTTTGACTATTTTCTAGAGTTCTGATAAAGTGGATTTGAACAGTTTTTGACATTTTTCTCCGTGTTCCTATAGAGGAATGGATCTTTGGAATTTCCTACTGTACTATTTTCAGTTATATACATACATAAGTGGCAAAGATAAAGAAAAGCAAAGGATAATTGAGACAAATACTCCCTCTACTTTGGTACATAGCAAGATGGATATAGTTGAGTAGTTATTCAGAGGGGGCATCCAAAGTGTGGTAATATTCCCGTTTTTTTACTTGGGTAAAGAAGGGCATAGGCATTTCTAAATTTTATATTCTTTAAACTTGCACCTATATATTATATAGACTTCTGTATGCATGGTATATTACATAATTTAAAAAAAGGATTTATTATAAATTTAGTGTTGTCTTTAACAAGACCCTTCATAGAACTTTAAAAAAAATACCTTGAACTTATGTTAAAAATACCACTCTAAAAATGTATGTCTAGTAATAGGGGAATAATTAAATAAGTTGCAGTTTATTCATACATCAGGACAATATTCAACTATGCATATCTATTTGACCTTATAGAAGGTTGCAACATTTTAAGAGAAGAAAAATGCAGTTATGGAATACTTTCTATATTATAATCTGTTAAAGAAAAATAAAACCATTATATATGCATGCATTTGAATGCTTGTCTATGCATAGAAATTTACATTAGTAGTAAACTGTTACCTGCAGGAAGTGGGATTATGAAAAGAGGGTGGACAATTTTACCTTTAATTTTATACGTTGTGTCTTTGTTCTCATTAGTTTCAAAGAACATCTTTATTTCTGCCTTCATTTCATTATTTCCCAGTAGTCATTCAGGAGCAGGTAGTTCAGTTACCATGTAGTTGTGCAATTTTGAGTGAGTTTCTTAATCCTGAGTTCTAATTTGATTGCACTGTGGTTTGAGAGACAGTTTGTTGTGATTTCTGTTCTTTTACATTTGCTGAGGAGTGCTTTACTTCCAACTATGTGGTCAGTTTTGGAATAAGTATGATGTGGTGCTGAGAAGAATGTATATTCTGTTGATTTGGGGTGGAGAGTTCTGTAGATGTCTATTAGGTCTGCTTGGTGCAGAGCTGAGTTCAAGTCCTGGGTATCCTTGTTAACTTTCTGTCTCGTTGATCTGTCTAATATTGACAGTGGGGTGTTAAAGTCTCCCATTATTATTGCGTGAGAGTCTAAGTCTCTTTGTAGGTCTCTAAGGACTTGCTTTATGAATCTGAGTGCTCCTGTATTGGCTGCATATATATTTGGGATAGTTAGCTCTTCTTGCTGAATTGATCCCTTTACCATTATGTAATGGCCTTCTTTGTCTCTTTTGATCTTTGTTGGTTTAAAGTCTGTTTTATCAGAGACTAGGATTGCACCCCTGCTTTTTTTTGCTTTCCATTTGCTTTGCTTGTTAGATCTTCCTCCATCCCTTTATTTTGAGCCTATGTGTGTCTCTGCATGTGAGATGGGTCTCCCGAATAGAGCACACCAATGGGTCTTGACTCTTTATCCAATTTGCCAGTCTGTGTCTTTTAATTGGAGCATTTAGCCCATTTACATTTGAGGTTAATATTGTTATGTATATGTGTGAATTTGATCCTGTCATTATGATGTTAGCTGGTTATTTTGCTCATTAGTTGATGCAGTTTCTTCCTAGCTTCGATGGTCTTCACAATTTGGCATGTTTCTGCATGTCTGGTACTAGTTGTTTCTTTCGACATTTAGTGCTTCCTTCAGGAGCTCTTGAACAAAGACACAACGTGCCAGAATCTCTGGGACACATTTAAAGCAGTGTGTAGAGGGAAATTTGTAGCACTAAATGCCTACAAGAGAAAGCAGGAAAGATCTAAATTCAACACCCTAACACCACAATTAAAAGAACTGGAGAAGCAAGAGCAAACAAATTCAAAAGCTAGTAGAAGGGAAGAAATAACTAATATCAGCTTAGAACTGAAGGAGATAGAGACACAAAAAACCCTTCAAAAAATCAATGAATCCAGGAGCTGGCTTTTTGAAAAGATCAACAAAATTGATAGACAGCTAGCAAGACTAATAAAGAAGAAAAGAGAGAAGAATCAGATAGATGCAATAAAAAATGATAAAAGGGATAACACCACCGATCCCATAGAAATACAAACTACCATCAGAGAATACTATAAACACCTTTATGCAAATAAACTAGAAAATCCACAAGAAATGGATAAATTCCTGGATACATACACCCTCCCAAGACTAAACCAGGAAGAAGTTGAATCTCTGAATAGACCAATAACAGGCTCTGAAATTGAGGCAATAATTAATAGCCTACCAACCAAAGAAAGTACAGGACCAGACAGATTCACAGCCAAATTCTACCAGAGGTAGAGGTACAAAGAGGATCTGGTATCATTCCTTCTGAAATTATTCCAATCAATAGAAAAAGAGGGAATCCTCCCTAACTCATTTTATGAGGCCAGCGTCATCCTGATACCAAAGTCTGGCAGAGACACAACAAAAAAAGAATTTTAGACCAATATCCCTGATGAACATTGATGTGAAAATCCTCAATAAAATACTGGCAAATCAAATCCAGCAGGACATCAAAAAGCTTATCCACCATGATCAAGTTGGCTTCATCCCTGGGATGCAAGGCTGGTTCAACATACACAAATCAATAAATGTAATCCATCACATAAACAGAACCAATGACAAAAACCACATGATTAACTCAATAGATGTGGAAAAGGCCTTTGACAAAATTCAACAGCCCTTCATGCTAAAAACTCTCAATAAACTAGGTATTGATGTAACATATCCCAAAATAATAAGACCTATTTATGACAAACCCACAGCCAATATCATACTGAATTGACAAAAACTGGAAGCATTCCCTTTGAAAACTGGCACAAGACAGGGATGCCCCCTCTCACCACTCCTATTCAGCATAGTGTTGGAAGTTCTGGCCAGGGAAATCAGGCAAGAGAAAGAAATAAAGCATATTCAATTAGGAAAAGAGGAAGTCAAATTGTCCCTGTTTGCAGATGACATGATTGTATATTTAGAAAACCCCATAATCTCAGCCCAAAATTTCCTTAAGCTGATAAGCAACTTCAGCAAAGTCTCAGGATACAAAATCAATGTGCAAAAATCACAAGCATTCCTATACACCAATAACAGACAAACAGAGAGCCAAATTATGAGTGAACTCCCATTCACAATTGCTACAAAGAGAATAAAATACCCAGGAATCCAACTTACAAGGGATGTGAAGGACCTCTTCAAAAGATCCAAAAACCACTCTCAACAAAGTAAAAGAGGACACAAAAAAATTGGAAGAACATTCCATGCTCATGGATAGGAAGACTCAATACCATGAAAATGGCCATACTGCCCAAGGTAATTTATAGATGCAATGCTTTCCCAATCAAGCTACCAATGACTTTCTTTACAGAATTGGAAAAAACTACTTTAAAGTTTATATGGAAGCAAAAAAGAGCCCACATTGCCAAGACAATCCTAAGCAAAAAGAACAAAGCTGGAGGCACCACGCTACCTGACTGCAAACTATACTACAAGGCTACAGTAACCAAAACAGCATGGTACTGGTACCAAAACAGAGATATAGACCAATGGAACAGAACAGACACCTCAGAAATAACACCACCCATCTACAACCATCTGATCTTTGACAAGCCTGACAAAAACAAGCAATGGAGAAAGGATTCCCTATTTAATAAATGGTACTGGGAATACTGGCTAGCCATATGTTGAAAACTGAAACTGGATCCCTTCCTTACACCTTATATAAAAATTAATTCAAGATGGATTAAAGACTTACATGTTAGACCTAAAACCATAAAAACCCTCAAAGAAAACCTAGGCCATACCATTCAGGACATAGGCATGGGCAAGGACTTCATGACTAAAACACCGAAAGCAATGGCAACAAAAGCCAAAATAGACAAATGGGATCTAATTAAACTAAAGAGCTTCTGCAGAACAAAATAAACTACATCAGATTGAACAGGCAACCTACAGAATGGGAGAAAATTTTTGCAATCTACCCATCTGACAAAGGGCTAATATCCAGAATCTACAAAGAACTTAAACAAATTTCCAAGAAAAAAACAAAAAAACCCATCAAAAAGTGGGCAAAGGATATGAACAGACACTTCTTAAAAGAAGACATTTATGCAGCCAACAGACACATGCAAAAATGCTCATCACCACTGGCCATCAGAGAAAGGCAAATCAAAATCACAATGAGATACCATGTCACACCAGTTAGAATGGCAATCGTTATAAAGTCAGGAAACAACAGATGCTGGAGAGGATGTGGAGAAATAGGAATGCTTTTACAGTGTTGGTGGGAGTGTAAACTAATTTGACCATTGTGGAAGACACTGTGGCGATTCCTCAAGGATCTAGAACTAGAAATACTATTTGACCCAGCCATCCCATTACTGGATATATTCCCAAAGGATTATGAATCACGCTACTATAAAGACACATGCACGTGTACGTTTATTGTGGCACTATTCACAATATCTAAAACCTGGAACCAACCCAAATGCCCATCAGTGATAGACTGGATTAAGAAAATGTGGCACATACTCTGCCTGGCCACCCCGTCTGGGAAGTGAGGAGCGCCTCTGCCCGGCCACCCCGTCTGGGAAGTGAGGAGCACCTCTGCCTGGCCGTCACCCCGTCTGGGAGGAAGTGAGGAGCGCCTCTGCCCGGCCGCCCCGTCTGGGAGGTGAGGAGTGCCTCTGCCCGGCTGCCACCCTGTCTGGGAGGAAGTGAGGAGCACCTATGCCCGGCTGCCCCATCTGGGAGATGAGGAGCACCTCTGCCCGGCCGCCCTGTCTGGGAGGTGAGGAGCGCCTCTGCCTGGCCGCCACCCCGTCTGGGAGGAAGTGAGGAGCGCCTCTGCCCGGCCACTCCGTCTGGGAGGTGAGGAGCGCCTCTGCCCGGCCGCCCCGTCTGGGAGGTGAGGAGTGCCTCTGCCCGGCCGTCACCCCATCTGGGAGGAAGTGAGGAGCGCCTCTGCCTGGCTGCCCCATCTGGGAAGGGAGGAGCGCCTCTGCCCAGCCGCCACACCGTCTGGGAAGTGAGGAGCGCCTCTGCCCGGCCGCCCTGTCTGGGAGGTGAGGAGCGCCTCTGCCTGGCCGCCACCCCATCTGGGAGGAAGTGAGGAGCGTCTCTGCCCGGCCGCCCCCTCTGGGAAGTGAGGAGCGCCTCTGCTCGGCCGCCCCGTCTGGGAAGTGAGGAGCGCCTCTGCCCGGCCGCCCCGTCTGGGAGGTGAGGAGTGCCTCTGCCCGGCCGTCACCCCGTCTGGGAGGAAGTGAGGAGCACCTCTGCCCGGCTGCCCCGTCTGGGAGATGAGGAGCACCTCTGCCCGGCCGCCCTGTCTGGGAGGTGAGGAGTGCCTCTGCCCGGCCGCCACCCCGTCTGGGAGGAAGTGAGGAGCACCTCTGCCCAGCCGCCCCCTCTGGGAAGTGAGGAGCGCCTCTGCCCGGCTGCCACCCCGTCTGGGAGGAAGTGAGGAGCGCCTCTGCCTGGCCGCCACCCCGTCTGGGAGGAAGTGAGGAGCGCCTCTGCCTGGCCGCCACCCCGTCTGGGAGGAAGTGAGGAGCGCCTCTGCCTGGCTGCCTCATCTGGGAAGGGAGGAGCGCCTCTGCCCAGCCGCCACACCGTCTGGGAAGTGAGGAGCGCCTCTGCCCGGCCGCCCAGTCTGGGAAGTGAGGAGCGCCTCTGCCCGGCCGCCCGGTCTGGGAAGTGAGGAGCGCCTCTGCCCGGCCGCCCCGTCTGGGAAGTGAGGAGCGTCTCTGCCCGGGCGGCCCCGTCTGGGAAGCGAGGAGCGCCTCTGCCCGGGGGCGGCCCCGTCTGGGAAGCGAGGAGCGCCTCTGCCCGGCCTCCCTGTCTGGGAGGTGAGGAGCGCCTCTGCCCGGCTGCCCTGTCTGGGAGGTGTACCCAACAGCTCCGAAGAGACAGCGACCATCGGGAGCGGGCCATGAGGACGATGGCGGTTTTGTTGAAAGGAAGGGGGGGGGAAGTGTGGGGAAAGGAAGGAGAGATCAGATTGTTGCTGTGTCTGTGTAGAAAGGGGTGGGCATAGGAGACTCCATTTTGTTCTGACTAGGAGAAATTCTTCTGCCTTGGGATGCTGTTGATCTATGGCCTTTCCCCCAGCCCCATGCTCTCTGAAACATGTGCTGTGTCAACTCAGGGTTAAATGGATTAAGGGCGGTGCAAGATGTGCTTTGTTAAACAGATGCTTGAAGGCAGCATGCTCTTTAAGAGTCATCACCACTCCCTAATCTCAAGTACCCAGGGGCACAAACACTGCAGAAGGCCGCAGGGTCCTCTGCCTAGGAAAACCGGAGACCTTTGTTCATGTGTTTATCTCCTGACCTTCTCTCCACTATTATCCTATGACCCTCCCATATCCCCCTCTCTGAGAAACACCCAAGAATGATCAATAAATACTTCATAAATTAAAAAAAAAAAAAAAAGAAAATGTGGCACATATACACCATGGAGTACTATGCAGCCATTAAAAAGGATGAGTTCATGTCCTTTGCAGGGATATAGATGAAGCTGGAAACCATCAATTTCAGCAAACTATCGCAAGGACAGAAAACCAAACACCACATGTTCTCACTCATAGGTGGGAACTGAACAATGAGCTTGGAGGTAGGGGAACATCACAAACTGGGGCATGTCGTGGGGTGAGGGGCAGGGGGAGGGATAGCATTAGAAGGAATACCTAATGTTAATGATGAATTGATGGGTGCAGCAAACCAACATGACACATGTATACCTATGTAACAAACCTGCATGTTGTGCACATGTACCCTATAACTTAAATTATAAAAACAACACAACTTTATACTCATCTTTGTTGTTGGAAAATTGTATGAGAATCCTGTGTTATTTTATAATAGAAATAATATCAAAATATAGGTTTGAAAACAGACAAGTTCTATAAATATTAAAAAATCTAATCATTTAATGGTTTTATGACTAAAATTGTTTAATTCTAAAGAGAGTTGATTCAAGAACTAGCTCATTATCCAATTCCACAAATTGTTTCTTTCCATGCATGCTTACTACGAATCAAGTTTATGCTAGTTGCTGGGGATAAAAAGATAAGACACTGTTCTTATCTTCAAAAGCCTAGTTGCGTAGGGGAAGAGACCCTGACACATAACAGACCTCATAGTCTTATAGGTACCATAAATGGAATATGAGCTTGTGTATTCTAGGTATATCAAGAAGAGAAATGCAGTCTAGCTTTGGGATGTGAGAATGGCCTTCAGATAGAAATCATGTCCGAGCTGAATATTAACAAGAATAGGTGTTTGACAGGTGACGCTACATATTTGACATCTAATAAGTTGCAGCAGTAGGATACTTTGAGTTATTGAGAGCAGTACGAAATATTTTCTGCCCCTTTTCAACTAATGAGTTCAGCTGAGCCACTGAAATATTAGGGCTGACTTAAGGCAAGACTGTGATTGGTAGTTCAAGCTTATCTTTAGTACCATCCTAAGCAGATTTTTAAATTCATTTTCCCATTCTTTTTAGGCCCTTCTACTCACCTTGAAGCATAGTGTTTTCCAGTTGCCCAAGGAAGCTTTCCAGGAGAGTCCCTTGGTCTTTCAGGTAGGAATTTTCTTCCTCTCAGGCTACCACAACATTTAAGCCTTTGTGCTACAACTATTTTATTGAATGATTTGTACTTGGAGGATATTAACATAAAAGGAACTTGATTTTCCCCCACCATGTCTATTGTAAACACTTTTTGATGTCTGATTTATTTCCACCTATGGATACTATCTTGGGCTGGTATGATAGCTGTTATAACTACTTTTGGTTTTAATATATGACCCCTTATCCAGGCATTAGAGAATCTAGCACATTTGTTTCTCAGTATACATGAGGGATTGGTTCCAGGACCTCCTGTGGATACCATAATCCACAAGCTCAAGTTCCTTATATAGAATGGTGTAGTATTTGCATACAACCTACACTTTATTGTACATCCTCCCTTATAGTTCATTTATTTTATTTTTTATTTTCTTAGAGCAGGGTCTGTTGCCAGGGCTGGAGTGCAGTGGCACAATCATAGCTCACTGTAACCTCCTCCCATATACTTTAAATCATCTCTAGGTTACTTAAAATTCCAATGCAATGTAAATCGCTGTTATACGGTATTATTTAGGGAACAGTGGCAAGAAAAAAAGTCTGTACATGCTCAGTAAAGATGCATTATTACCCAAATATTTTCAATCTGAGGTTGGTTGAATCCATGGATGTGGAACCCATAGATGACCGAAAGCTAACTGTATTGTCTAAAACTAAAATTTTAATTTTTTATCCAAATTAAAACTCATTCCTCTAAACTGGATCTGATTTAGGCTTGATCTGCTTGTTTCTCTCTGACCTTTCATTTCTCTTTTCCTACATTACTCTGTTGACTCTGGTTAGTCTAGGTTTGGGGTGGGAAAGAAGTAAAGGCAGAAAGTTTTTTTCTTGACTTAGATATTGTTGCCTTATAGGTTTAACAATAGTCTAAATGTTGTTTTTCTTTTTCATGAAATATTTTCTTTTTCTGAGGTGGTCTGTCCAAACTGCAGGTTCTCTGATGTGGGCAATGCTTCACTGGCTGGCTCCATATGACTTCTTTTAACCCTGGATTTGGATGACCTACTCTGTAGAGACTTTTGAAATGGCCTTACTTTTCCAAGTAGCACTTTTGGGTAGGGTTCCTTTTAAGACAGCAAGAAGGTTACTTTCCACAGGGTCTAACTAGGTCAAATGTGGGTATTCTATATTTGTTCTGTTATGAGTGGGAGTTTAGTTTGTTCTTGCTACAGCCCATCTCCTTTTACTATCTCTTAGAGTCATTGCTTTCACAGTCTTTACATTTCTTTCAGGTACAAATGAAGGACAGTCAAGGTGCCTCTCAAATTTCAGGGGACAAGGTCAAGCCCTCTAAGTTGTTCTTTTGATGTGACCCTCACTTCACTTAGCTGGACTGCACATTAACCAGTCTCTCTAAATCTAACTTCTAGTTTCCCCTTGTACATTGTTGATGAGGATGATGAACTAAGAATTGTGAAACTGAATTTACAATCTCTAAGTGTATCTTAGTTTATATAATGATGTGTCACCAAAAATCTAGGTCAACAGGCATATTATGTTTTTTAAAAGAAGTGATAGACAACTATGTAAGCAAATAATCAATTGGATTAATAAGTCTTAATAAAATTGTGTGGATGGAGACTGCGCACCAAAGTAAAAACCTTTCTGGAAATAGATATTAAGATTTTTTTTTATTATTATACTTCAAGTTTTAGGGTACATGTGCACAATGTGCAAGTTTGTTACATATGTATACATGTGCCATGTTGGTGTGCTGCACCCATTAACTCTTCATTTAACATTAGGTATATCTCCTAATGCTATCCCTCCCCACTCCCCTCACCCCACAACAGGCCCCGGTGTGTGATGTTCCCCTTCCTGTGTCCATGTGTTCTCATTGTTCAATTCCCATCTATGAGTGAGAACATGTGGTGTTTGGTTTTTTGTCCTTGCAATAGTTTGCTGAGAATGATGGTTGCAAATCAAAACCACAATGAGATACCATCTCACACCAGTTACAATGGCGATCATTAAAAAGTCAGGAAACAACAGGTGCTGGAGAGGATGTGGAGAAATAGGAACACTTTTACACTGTTGGTGGGACTGTAAACTAGTTAACCATTGTGGAAGTCAGTGTGGCGATTCCTCGGGGATCTAGAACTAGAAATACCATTTGACCCAGCCATCCCATTACTGGGTATATACCCAAAGGATTATAAAACTTGCTGCTATAAAGACACATGCACACATATGTTTATTGCGGCACTATTCACAATAGCAAAGACTTGGAACCAACCCAAATGTCCAACAACGATAGACTGGATTAAGAAAATGTGGCACATATACACCATGGAATACTATGCAGCCATAAAAAATGATGAGTTCATGTCCTTTGTAGGGACATGGATGAAGCTGGAAACCATCATTCTCAGTAAACTATTGCAAAGACAAAAAACCAAACACCGCATGTTCTCACTCATAGGTGGGAATTGAACAATGAGAACACATGGACACAGGAAGGGGAACATCACACACTGGGGACTGTTGTGGGGTGGGGGAGGGAGGAGGGATAGCATTAGGAGATATACCTAAAGTTAAATGACGAGTTAATGGGTGCAGCACACCAACATGGCACATGTATACATATGTAACTAACCTGCACATTGTGCACATGTACCCTAAAACTTAAAGTATATAAAAAAAAAGTTTCTAAAAAAAAAAAAAAAAAGGTTGGATGCTAAATTTAAATCATAGCATTTCATATATTTATTTGTTTATTCAAGAATTTAATTTAACACGTTTTTTCACCATTTATTATATTGCCAGCAGTGTGTTGAGTTCTGGTGTTATAATGGTGAATATACAAAATAAAATTCCTCCCCTTTTGGAACTTAGGTTTTATAAAAGCAATCAAGATTACAACCTACATCTGCACAGTCATGTGCATAGGCTGGGGGTTCCTTGAGCTGTGGATTTTTGCAGCATGTCCAACTGCATGCTGTGGGTCTGAAAAAAGATATTTATTCCAGTTAGAAATAACTGGAATAAATCTTTGTAGTACAGGGGACATGATAACAAATTTTATTTGGCATAAATTAGATATTTTGGACTTTTCAAGGCAGTAGGCAGAGAATGAGACATGAATTAATTTATCCTACTCACAGGCCAGGAAATTTTTGGTACTGAGAAAAGAAATATAATTCCAACTGATGATAATTGATCTAGAACCAGACCTCATAATTGACTCCTCCCTGCTTATTATTATTAATTATTTTTGAGACAGAGTCTTGCTATGTGGTCCAGGCTGGAGTGCAGTGGCATGATCTCCCTGCACTGCGTGATCACTGTAACCTCTGCCTCCTGTGTTCAAGGGATTCTCATGCCTCAGCCTCCTGAGTAGCTGGGATTACAGGCTTGGGCTACCACAGCCGGCTATTATTTTTTATTTATTTATTTTTTTTTTGGAGACAGAGTCTCACTGTATCCCCCAGGCTGGAGTGCAGTGGCATGATCTCAGCTCACTGCAACCTCCGCCTCCCGGGTTCAAGCAATTCTCATGCCTCAGCCTCCCAAGTAGCTGGGATTACAGGTGCCTGCCACCATGCCCAGCTAATTTTTGTATTTTTAGTAGAGACCAGGTTTTGCCATGTTGGTCAGGCTGGTCGTGAACTCCTGACCTCATGTGATCCACCTGCCTTGGCCTTCCAAAGTGCTGAGATTTCAGGCGTGAGCCACTGTGCCCGGTCCCCACCTGCTCATTATTTGACTTCATAATGTTCAAGACCTTGGTGACATTATTTCAAACGCAATGAAATTTTAATTATCTATGGAATATAGGGTCAGAGAAAGATGAATAACTAAACTTCACAGATAATTAAAAAAATCTCACTGCATTCATTTCTATTGCCTCCATCACCAAAGTACATTTATTAGGAACTCAAATAGTAAGTTTAAATTCACCTCTTTTGTCTTTCTGTTCACCTCAAGTGAGAGTACAAATGGGCAATTGGAGAGAAGAGGAGGAACAAAGCGCTTGGGCAACACATTCTATGTGAACTGACAAGGGAGCCACATCCTCCTCCACAGGCCCATCCGCTTGCTGGGAATTTAAGACACTTGTCCAGGGAAGAGCACTTTTAGGATTATAAGTGCTGGGGCTCTTCTCTTAAGTATTTATGTTTTAAAAGTTAATCTGTAGGTGAATCCAAAGGAAAGGAGTGTCTGCTGTTCTACTTCTTTCTCGAGAGGTTTTCCCTTGCCATTTGTCACTTGCCAACAACTCTGAAAAAAATAACAGCTTGCTTTAATTGTTCCAGCTGAAGAAGAGTCTGTCAATAAAAACTTCAGTGACTAATTTACAAGTTAAGAGGTATAAGACTCAGGATACATTCTAACTGAAGGGAATTTAATGGTCCCCCCAAATAAGCAAGACATTTGAACATTATTTTCCCTAACTGAGTTGTATAGTGGGAACTCTGAGATACCTGAGTGAGCCCTTAATGTGAATATATCACCCAGGCATTCTTTAGGAGTATGTTGGGAGAAGAGAAGTGAGGGGTCAATGTTCCTGCAAAGAACTAAGGAACAAAGAATTCACAGATTTGCAGAAGAACCACGTATTCTTGGCATCTGGCAGCACTGGACGGACAGGAACGGTGGTGTACTGCTGCAGGCAGACTTTCCTTACATACCTAATGGCATTTTTGGCTCCAAGAGGAAGATGTGAGACAAACTCAAGCTGCAGGAATCTCGTCATTTACACAACCAAAAAGCTGAGTCATGGTTGGAGAGTGTTATTTGTGGTTCCAGAAACTTGCTTCCTTTAGTATTCCGAACCAAATGAAATGTGTTTTTCACATCAGCAATTATTAAGAGTTTACAAGTCTCTTCTGAATAGGATCCATAGTTTCCCAGTGTTCACTGGCAGGCACCTACTTCCTTTGCCTGTATTTCTGAGCATGTATCGAATTCCTTCTATATCTGTTTATAGTTTATGTTTTCCCCAGTGGTTTGACTAGTGAGACACAGAAGTCAGGATAATTATCTAAGAGATACCATAAACACTTTCCCCTTTGTGGAGATATCCTCCCTTTAAGGAACTGATCTACCTGGGGATGTGGGGTGGGAGGTTAATGGAGGAGGAGGAGAGACAAAGAATATGTGTGTACATGTGTGTATCTGAGTTTATGTATTTGTGTATATTTGTGTGTGGTTTTCTCTCCAGAATAAACTTTATTCTTTTTTAAAAAAATTCCATATAATTAACAAACATTTGTCAGTTATGCATCAACCATGCACCTACTATGTGTCAGACTCTGGGTTAAACATTGAGTATACACAGACAGGAGCCAACAAGGTCAAGACTTCACAGAGATTACGTACTTGTTTTGGGCTCAAATAAAAAGATATGAAGCAAATCTTTATTGCATAAGGGAACTAGACTTGCTTCATACTTGGTGCTTAACCTGCAAACACTGAAAAAATTTTATCTATATATTGTTTGCTTAATTTTGTTATAGTGAACATAAAATAAAGAATCTCCTGGCCGGGCGCTGTGGCTCACGCCTGTAATCCCAGCACTTTGGGAGGCCGAAGTGGGCGCATCACTAGGTGAGGAGATTGAGACCATCCTGGCCAACATGGTGAAACCTGTCTCTACTAAAATACAAAAAATTGCTGGGCGTGGTGCACGCCTGCAGTCCCAGCTACTTGGGAGGCTGAGGCAGGAGAATCACTTGAACCCGGGAGGTGGAGGCTGCAGTGAGCCGAGGTTGAGTCACTGCACTCCAGCCTGATGACAGAGCAAGACTCCATCTCAAAAAAAAAAAAAATCTCCTTTATCAATTTTAAGTATAGCTCAAACATAGGTGTTTGAAAAAGTTCAGTTATCTGTAAAGGCAGATTTGTAATTCTGTTGATTGACATGATACAATATTAGTGAAAATGAAAGTTGGCACTGTAAATGGTTATGAATTCTTTCAATGATATAAGGGGAAAGAGAACAAACAAACTGAGATGAGAACCTGAGATTAATATAAACATTGCAAGAGCTCAAATAGAGAACATGACTGAGCTTAAGGGTAAGGCTGTTTAAGTGTAGAGTGGATTCTTGAAAATGTAATCCCTGTACTAGCAGTATTAGTATCACTTGAGACCTGTTAGAAATACATGTTCTCAGTACTTACCTAGATCTAGTGAGCCAGAAACTTGGAATGTGGAGCCCAGTTGTCTGTCTTAACAAACTTTCTAGGTGTTTCTTTTCCTTTCCTTTCTTTCTTCCTTTTTTTTTTTTTTTTTTTGAGATGGAGTTTGTTGCCCAGGCTGGTGTGCAATGGTGTGGCCTCGGCTAACTGCAACCTCCACCTCTCAGGTTCAAGCAATTCTCCTGTCTCAGCCTCCCAAGTAGCTGGGATTACAGGCATGAGCCCTCATGCCAGGCTACTTTTTGTTGTATTTTTAGTAGGGATGGGGTTTCACTATGTTGGCCAGGCTGGTCTTGAACTCCTGACCTCAGGTGATCTACCTGCCTCTGTGGGCGGCAAGCCACCCAGGTGCCAAGGCAAGAGACCGAGGACACGAGCTGTTCCAGTATGATAAAATATAAAACAAGAATAGTTATACTAGATATAGATCTTAGATATGATTATATATGAATATCATTAATCATTAGTTGGTAGCAATTACTCTTTATTCCAATATTATAATAATCCTCACTCTATAATCATAACCTAGGAAAAACCAGTCCATACAGAGATACGAGCTGAGGGGACATAGTGAGGAGTGACCAGAAGACAAGTGTGAGCCTTTTGTTATGCCCAGACACGGCCACCAGAGGGCTCCTTGGTCTAGCGGTAACGCCAGCATCTGGGAAGACGCCCGTTGCCAGGCGGACCGTGGTCTAGCGGTAGCCTCAGTGTCACGGAAAAACACTGGCTACTTAGCAGACCGGGAAAGGGAGTCTCCCTTTCCCCGGGGGAGTTTAGAGAAGACTCTACTCCTCTACCTCTTGTGGAGGGCCTGACATTAGTCAGGCTCGCCCGCAGTTATCCGGAGTCCTAACCGTCTCCCTGTGATGCTGTGCTTCAGTGGTCACGCTCCTAGTCCACCTTCATGTTCCATCCTGTACACTTGTCTCTGCCTTCTAGATAGCAGTAGTAAATTAGTGAAAGTACTAAAAGTCTCTGATATGCAGAAATAATGGCATAAGCTATCTTTCTCTTTGTCTCCTCTCTCTCTCTGCCTCGGCGGCCAGGCAGGGAAGGGCCCCCTGTCCAGTGGACATGTGACCCACGTAACCTTACCTATCATTGGAGATGGCTCACTCTCCTTTATCCTGCCCCTTTGTCTTGTATCCAATAAATATCAGTGCAGCCTGGCATTCGGGGCCACTACCGGTCTCCGCAACTTAGTGGTAGTGGTCCCCCGGGCCCAGCTGCCTTTTCTTTTATCTCTTTGTCTTGTGTCTTTATTTCTACACTCTCTCATCTCTGCACACGGGGAGAGACCCACTGACCCTGTGGGGCTGGACCCTATGCGCCTCGGCCTCCCAAAGTTCTGGGATTACAGGCATGAGACACCATGCCTGGTCTCTAGGTGTTTCTAATGCACATGGAAGCCTGAAAGCCACTATGGATGATCATAAAACATTAGAGTCCGGGTTAGGAATGTTTGAAAGCACTTCTAAGTGTGGGAGAGATTTCAGTAGAACTGGGAATTAATTAAACATATTTGGGAGACAAGGTTAAGAATGATATTTGAAGGGATAATTGGCCCATGGAACTAAGTTGCAGGTGATATTGTATGTCAGGCTAAGACTTAGGTATTTAGAAAAGCGTTACTAGATTAAATATCTAGAGGAGCTTTTGAAAGAGGTCTGGGATAGGCAGAAAATGGTGGAGAAGATTATTCAGGCATTGTATGAAATGGGGTGACCTGGGTTAATAACAGGGAGCACTTGGGTGGGAACAGAGTTGAACTTAAACAGAAGGTGGTAAGAAAATATAGAGAAAATCATGACGTAGAAAGTATGAGTCTTAGTTTGAATATTTTCACTTATTAGCTGTAAGAGCTTGGTGTGCTCTAGTTTCCTCAAATATTAAAGCCATGTTTATCCTCCCTGTGTAACTCATAGGGCTAATAAGAGGATTAAATGAGATAATAGACTTGAAAATGTTTTATAAATGTCTATATAATTATAATTATGATTAAGTGTCATTAAAGAGCCCCAGAGGCATTGTCTCTTAATTAATGTCATGGAACCATTCCAGAATTAGAATTTCTTAGGGTCTAGAGGACTTCCTATTCCTCTGGGGCAACTAGAGGACTCTTTTCCCCTCCCCAAATATATATTCTCAAATAGGTTACAGATACAAATTCCTTTAAAAAGAAATGAGCAGGGAGCCGTGGTGCGCATCTATAATCCCAGCACTTTGGGAAGCTGAGGCAGGAGGATCACTTGAGCCCAGGAGTTTGAGAACAGCCTGGCCAACATGGTAAAGCTCTGTCTCTACAAAAAAAAAAAAAAAAAAAAAAGAAAGAAATACAAAAATTAGCTGGGCATGGAGGCACACGCCTGTAGTCCCAGTTACTCAGACAGCTGAGTTGGGAGGATCATGTGAGCCTGGGGAGGTTGAGGCTGTATAGTTAGCTGTGATTGCATCACTGCATTCCAGCCTGGGTGTCAGAATGAGACCCTGTCTTGAAAAAAAAAGTATGAAAAACCAAAACTTTCTAAATTTGACAATTAGAAATAAGGGTTTTAAAATGCCCATTTCTCTCTCTAGTGTATTGCCAACAAAACAGTCAGGGGGATAGTTCTTTTATAATGTAAATAAGATTATGTTACTTCCATGCTCAAAACCTCCCAAATGCTTCTCATCTTATGCAGAATTACATATAAAACATGAATAAAATAAATTGAAGAAGACACAAATAAATAGAAAGACATCTTGTGTTCATGAATTAAAAGCACTAATATTGTTAAAATGTCCAGACTACCCAATGTGATTTCCAGAGTCAATGTAATCCCTATTAATCCCTGTCATACCAATGACAGCCTTCAGAGAAATAGAAAACACAGCCCTAAAATCCATATGGAATCACAAAATCCCTCGAATAGCTAAGGCAGTTATGAACGGAAAGAACAAAGCTGAGGCATCACACTGATTTCAAACTATACTACAAAGTAATAGTAATTAAAACAGCATGTCAGTTAAAATTAGTGTAAAAAATGACTCATCAACCAATGGAAAAGAATAGAGAGCTCAGAAGTGAACCTGTGCATGGTCAATTGATTTCTGACAAAGGTGTCAAAAATACACATTGGAAAAAGGACAGTCTCTTTAATAATGGTATTGGGAAAACTGTATATTCATATGTACAAGAATGAAATTGGATTCTTATTTCACTCTATATACAAAAATCAAGTCAAAATAGATTAAAGACTTGGACATAAGACCAGAAACTCTAAGCAATGAGAAGGAAACATAGGGGAAACACTACCCAATATTGGTTTGGGCAATGATTGTATAGATTTGACCTTAAAACACAGACAACAAAAGCAAAAATAAACAAATAGGATTGTGTCAGTATAGCTCTAATCTGCAAAGGAAACAATTGATAGAATGGAGAGATAACTACAGACTGGGAGAAAGTATTTGAGGCCATACATCTGATAGGGGTTAATATCCAAATCCATAAAGAACTCAAACAACTCTATAGAAAGAAAACAAATAATCAGATTAAAAAATGGGCAGTGGCCCTGAATAGACATTTCTCAAAAAAAGACATACAAATGGCCAACAGGTATATGAAAATTGCTCACCATCACTAATAACTAGGAAAATGCAAATTAAAACCACAATGAGATTTCACCTCACAGCTATCAGAATGGCTGTTATAATAAAAGACAAAAGATAACAGGTGTTGGTGAGAATGTGAAGAAAAGAGAGCCCTTGCACACAGTTGCTGAGAATGTCAATGAGTACTGTCATTATGAAAAACTGTATGGAGCTTCCTCAGAAAACTAAAAATAGAATTACTATATGATCCAGCAATCCCAGTTTTGGGTATTTACCTAAACGATTTGAAAGCAGTATGTCAAAGAGATGTCTGCTCTCCTATGTTCCTTGCAGCCTTATTCACAATAGCTGAGTTATGGAATCAACCTAAACGTCCATCAGCAGATAAATGGATAAAGAAAATGTGGTGTATGTACACAATGGAATACTATTCAGCCTTAAAAAGAGGGAAATTTTGTCATTTGTGACAACATGGATGGAACTGGAGAACATTATGCTAAGTGAAACAGCGCAAGCCCAGAAAGACAAATATACCACATGTTCTCACTTATTTGTGGAATGCCCAAATTTCAAACTCAAGGAAGCAGGACAGTAGAATAGTGGTTACCAAAGGCTATGGGAAGTGGGGTGTGGATAATGGTGAGACAGTGATGGACAAAGGGTGCAAAGCCTCTGGCAGGAGGAATAAGTGTTTTTTTGTTTTTTTTTTTTGGCGATATATTGCCCAGGGTGGTAAACATAGTAAATGATAATGTGTTATAAATTTTAAAATTGCTAAGATAATAAATTTCAAATATTCTGGGTTTTTTTTTTTTTTTTTTTGAGAGAATCTCACTCTGTCACTGAGGCTGTAGTACAATGGCGCAATCTTGGCTCACTGCAACCTCTGCCTCCCGAGTTCAAGTGATCCTTGTGCCTCAGCTTCCTGTGTAGCTGGGACTACAGGCATGCACCACCATACCCAAATAATTTTTGTATTTTTAGTAGGGAGGGGGTTTTACCATGTTGGCCAGGCTAGTCTTGAACTCCTGGCCTCAGGTGATGTGCCTGCCTCGGCCTCCCAAAATGCTGGGATTACAGGCATGGGCCACTGTGCCCGGCCATAGATTTCAAATATTCTCACTACAGAAAATATTTGAGGTGGTGGATATGTTAGCTGATTCAATTATTCTGCATTATATTCATAAATCATAACATCACTTTGTTCCCCATACAAATACACAACTAATTTGTCAATTTATAATTTATATTTTTATTTATAATTATATTTATAATTATAATTTATAATTTATAATTTATAATTATATTATAATTATATTTATATTATAAATTTGTCAATTTATAATTTTTAAAAAAGTTATTACTATAGTTTACAAGGTTGCACAGAATTTGGAATGCTGTTCACTCCGTGACTTCGTCTCTAATACTCTTCCCCTTAAACTTTTTTTTTTTTTTTTTTTTTGAGATGGAGTTCTGCTCTGTTGTCCAGGCTGGAGTGCAGTGGTGTGATCTTGGCTCACTGCAACCTCTGCCTCCTGGGTTCATGCCATTCTCCTGCCTCAGCCTCCTGAGTAGCTGGGATTACAGGCTCGTGCCACCACACCCAGCTAATTTTTGTATTTTTAGTAGAAATGGGGTTGCACCATATTGGCCAGGCTGGTCTCGAATTCCTGACCTCATGATCCAGCCTCCTCAGCCTCCCAAAGTGCGGGGATTACAAGCATGAGCCACTGTTCCCGGCCTTAAATTCTTTACTCCAGTCAAACCAACCTCCTTGCTACTTGGCTACAATCCTGCTTCCAGATCTTAAAGATAATTTGCTTCCCTCTCTTTGGAATGCTCTTCCCTCACTGTCTGCATGGATCATTCCCTCACCCACTTCAGGCATTTGCTTAAATGTTGCCTTCTCAGTGTAGCCTCTCTGATCATCCTGTTTAACAATGGCAGCTCTTTTCTTTCTTCCACATTTCCTGTCCTCTTTGCCCTTTTTGCATAGCACTTACTACTCTCTGATATGCTATATATTTTACTTATTTTTTTAATCATCTGTTTCTCCCTTAGTTGAGTGTAAACGCTAGGTGGATAGTAGTTTTGACTCTTTTGGTCGTAGTATATATCTAGTGCCTAGAACATAACAGGTATTCAATTAATATTTGTTGAATGAAAGAATGACCACGATTTTACTATTTTATGTGATGTTAAAACACATGCTGCTTACGTAAGCATTAAACTTTCAGTCTGTCCCTTGTCTGTAAGACTTTCGACCATCAAGAGCCAAGGGGGCAAAAAAACTGCTCTGTTACTAAATCCTTTTAGTTCTGTATTCATTGGGCATTTAAATTTGATTCTTTATTGACTTTAAAAATATTGAACAGTCTTAAGAAATACCTTAAGTATAACTGCTCTTCTATCTTCCACCCCTGTCTCCAGTAATCAAAACTATACAGTATGAAATAGGACAGATAAAATACCCTCACATATCATCTACTGGAGTCACCTGTGCTGAAAATATGATTGTTTCATTTGGAATGTAATATTAATCAACTATGGTTTAGCTCTGCCAGATTAGTTAAGAAATAAAACAATGAGGGACCTTGCTGAGAAAATATCTTCTTTAAAGTGTGTATTGGAGAAGTAGAATCAGAAAATCAGGTCTTTCTTAGTTAATCTTTTATGTCTGAACAATGGTTTGCTTGGTCTCATGTAGATGACTTTATTCTCATTCTATCCTCAGGACTTTCTTCAACGCAGCCTTCATCTCCTTGTTTCGTAAGCTGTAAATCAGGGGGTTTAAGAAGGGGGTCACCACAGAACAGAACAAAGTTATAATCTTCTGAATTGCAGCTGGGTTATCAGTTGTGGGGCTCACATACATTGCCAATAGGACCCCAAAGAATAAACACACCACTGTCAGATGAGATCCACAGGTGGAAAAGGCTTTCTGCTGGCCAGCTGCTGAAGGGATTTTTAATACAGCTATCGGTAAAAGCATATAGGAGCCACAGATGTACAGAAGAGTGAGAATGATAATGAGGGAGCTCAGGATATAGAAGATAATCTCAGTGATAGGAGCTGGGGCACAGGACAGAGCCATCAGTGGGTCCATGTCACACAAAAAGTGATTGATGATGTTGGGCCCACAGAAAGGCAGTTGAGACAGTTGCGCAGTGGAGACAGAGTAACTGAGGAATCCAAACACCCAGCAAAAAGACATCAATATGTAGCAGAGTTGTGGGGTCATGATGGTTGGGTAGTGCAATGGGCGGCAGATAGCAAGGTACCGATCATATGCCATGATGCAGAGGAAGTATGCTTCTGTTGTACCAAGGGAAGCAAAAAAGTAGAACTGGAAGAAACAGCCAACAAAAGAGATGGTTTTTGTCTCTGAGAGGAAGTTGACTAGCATGTTGGGTACAGTGGAAGTAACGTACCAGATTTCAAGGAAAGCAAAATTCCCTAGGAGAATATACATTGGGGTATGAAGTCGTTTGTCCAATCTCTCAGCACAGACAATGGTCCCATTTCCTATTATGGTAAATACATAGATCATAAAGAACAGGGAGAAGAGGAAACTTTGCATCTCCTGACAACCAGGAAAGCCAAGGAGAACAAATTCTGTCACAGTGCTTGTCTCTGAATTGTTTGTGAATTCCAGGGCTGTAGAGATGACAGAAAACACCACTTATACAAATAGTTTTGTTTTCTGAAAAACTTGTAGGAAATCTATGCAAGCTATATATGTTGGCTATTTGGCAATTAGTTTGCAATAACCCATCCACTGACTCCTAACTTTTATTCAGAAGCTGCAAATCAACAATGCTAATGATCCCAAATTTCTTTTTTTTTTTTTTTTGAGGTGGAGTTTTGCTCTTGCTGCCCATGCTGGAGTGCAATGGCGCAATCTCAGCTCACCACAACCTCTGCCTCCTAGGTTCAAGCGATTCTCCTGCCTCAGCCTCCTGAGTAGCTGGGATTACAAGCATACACCACCATGCCTGGCTACTTTTGTATTTTTAGTAGAGACGGGGTTTCTCCATGTTGGTCAAGCTGGTCTCGAACTCCTGACCTCAGGTGATCCATCTGCCTCGGCCTCCCAAAGTGCTGGGATTACAGGAGTGAGCCACTGTGCCTGGCCCCAAATTTCTTTAAAATTAGGGTTATAACAATAGAATCTACATTATTCGGATATTTGTCATCAGTGGGTGATTTTTAAGAATTCTCCCTTCCCTTTGAAATTTTGAAAGCTCAGAACCATTATCCTCTATGAAAGCCAGCAAAGTGGCTGTTTGTATTTCTTTTTCCCACCCATAGTTAATTATTTCTAATAGAACACCTGTTAGTTTGACTTAATTTTTAAACCAAGAATTAGGAGTAAAATAACTACTTTTTCTGACATCTTTCCCAAGGTGGAAAATACTTGACATACTTCTCAGATACTTGAGAGCTATGACTGGCCATTATTCACTCTCTATTAGTGAATTTTAAGTCTAAGCATAGAATCCAAGAGAAAATATCATGGCAATATTTTTCTGGAGAGTAGAGAGTTAATAGTTACCTGAGATTGTTCCTTGAATTTACTTCACACTTTTAAACTTCCCTGTAAATGGAATTTCTACTACCATAAACAAATGCAGTGTTTTGAATCATTTAAACATAAATCTCTCATTAAAATAAACAATTTGTTACAATATATTGTTCTGCTACAAGAATTCATTCTTGTACTGTTTCATGTTACAGATTGTTTCGACATCTCAACTGTAATCTCTACTGCCCACCTACAAGAAAGTCAGAATCTAGATAAGTTTGGAAGGTCAATGATCAAAAGTCAAACAGAATGAATAGGTAAAGAAGTGTGGTATATGCACACAATGGAATACTATTCAGCTTTTAAAAAAGAAGGAAATCCTTTCATTTGTGACAACATGGATGACCCCAGGGACATGGTGGTAAGTGAAAAAAGCCAGGCTCAGGAAGACAAATACTGCATGATTTGACTTATATGTATATGTGGAACCTAAAAAAGTTGAATTTATAGCAGCAGAGAGGAAAATGGTGGTTACAGGGACTGGGAGGTTGGGGAGATGTTGGTCAAACGATACAAAACTTCAGTTAGATAGAAGAAATAAGTTCAAGAGCTCTATTGTATAACATGGATAACTATAGTTAATAATGTATTTTTTTCTTGAAAATTGCTAAGACAGTAGATTTTAAATGTTCTCACCACAAAAAAGTGGTAAGTATATGAGGTAATGCATATTCATTAGCTGGAGGTAGCCATTATACAATGTATACATATTTCAAAACAACACGTTACACATAATAAATATATACAATTTTTTATTTGTTAATTAAACAAAGTCAGACATAAATAAACATAGCTCTAAATGTTGCTAATGGTAAATTCTTGCTGAACACAAATAATATTTTCTTTCACTTGGTGATGAAAGAAAATATATACGTAAAAAATATTCAGTAAGGCTTCTCCAAATGAAAGGATATTTATTAATGTTAAGTTTTTCAATGCATTTCAAATGATCTAAAATGCTTATGTCTTGTTATTTAAATTTATTAATGCTATACTGTTCAAAATTTACCAAAATACTGTAATTGTTTTTTATAATTATAAACATAAAAGGTATAGAAAAAGACAACAAAAATCTACCTCCCAGGGAAAACAAATTTTAACTCTTTGGAGGAGTGTGTTCTTCTCTTCTTTATAATTAAAATGGAATTTTTCAAAATTAATTGTTTTATAATTTGTTTTTAAACTTAATCTATTTGTCTTTTTTCCATGTCAAAAATATAGCTCTGAATCATCAACTCAATGGCTTCCTTGTTCTTGTCTATGGTTTCAATCAACCCTCTAATGATAGATTTAGGTTGTGATCAATGTTTTCTATTATAATCACCACTGTGATTAATATTCTTGGACATATATCTTAGTACAGTTTGACCCATAAAGCCTGAGCTCATCAAGATTTAAAAAATTAATAATTACACTTGTCAATATAGGATGTCTTAGATTTTGATGATGATTTTAGATATCCTTTTGATACCTATCATATATTAAAGTCAGCAAGACAAAACTCTGTAACATATAAGATAAATTTCCTGTTTAATATTTACATAGCATGTTATATATTTTTCTACTAGAGCATGCACCATAATGACCAAATCATATGGTTTTGTGTTACCCTCTAGACTGAAAATGTCTATAATTCACAAATGATCTTTAATTTATCTTTCATTTCTCAGATGACTCAGTTTCTGGTACGCAGTAGGCACTTGTTGAATAAATTAATGGTTGGGTGAATTTCAGGCTTGCCAAGCCTGCCACCAAAAAGCTAATCTGAGTTTATGAACATCACCATTACTGAGTCCTCAGTCTGAACATCACTGGGCAGTCTTGTGTAACTTGTCAGTTTGGTCACATTTAGAAAAATCACATTTAAACCTTGTGATCCACTAATTCCACCTTGCCTCATGACCCTGTCATTTGTGAGCATCCACTCTAAATATTGGCCTCTCTAGTCATTTATATTTTCAAACATGTAGTCACCATTTTGCTCAGTATTTATCTTTATTCCATCTTTTTCTTTGTAAGAGCTCCCACTTTGTACTTGCTTCTTAGTGAATGGCTCCACTCTTCGTTCACCAATCCAGTTAGCATTTGCTAAAGCCAGAAACTTGAGAAGCACTGAGGGAACCTTTTAATTCTGTCACCTCCCATATGCAGTCAATCTCCAAATCCTGTTGATTTTCCTTCTCGAAGTGTGTGTATAGATATAGATATATATAGATGTATATACGGATATATACATAGATATAGATATAGATATGTATATAGATACAGATGACTATATAGATATAGATATATACACATACACACAAACACATACACACACACACACACACACATTTTTTTGAGACAGAATCTCATTACCTCACCCAGGCTGGAGTGCAGTGGTGCAATCTCTGTTTACTGCAACCTCTGTCTCCTGGGTTCAAGCAATTCTCCTGCCTCAGCCTTCTGAGTAGTTGGAATTACAGGCATGCACCACTACGCCTGGCTAGTTTTGTATTTTTAGTAGAGATGATGTTTTGTCATGTTGGCCAGGTTGGTCTCGAACCCCTGACCTCAAGTGATCCACTCACCTCAGCCTCCCAAAGTCCTGGGATTACAGGCATGAACCACCACACCTGGTCAATTTTCCTTCTCAAAGTTTTTCAACACTGTCTTGTGCACATGGCATATCATTGTAAATGCTGGATGTTACCACATAAAGTTGCATAGTCCAGTGGTGGGATACGGCAGCTACACATATGAACTAGAAGGAAAAATGAGCTGTTCCTTAGGAAGAATTGGGAGCATAGTTTTAGGAGGCAAGCACATAGTTTGGTGAGGAAGGAAGAGAACATTCACTGTAGCAGTCTAAGTGGTGACATACCACAGTTGGATTAGGTTCACAACTGGTTGACTCACTCCAGTAATACTTAACAAAGTAATCCTGTGATACAAGGAACTTAAAATAAATGATAAAATCAGATTGACTTGGATTCAAATACTGTACAGCATACTATGTGCCTCTAGGCAAGTTACCATTGTTTTGCTGAGCTTTTGTGAAAGCATTGTTGAAGTACAGTTTCCTAGTACATGTTGTAGTGCCTAGTGCAGTTCCTGGAATATATTAGAGTCTGCAACATTCACAGCTGTTAGTGTTCATAATAATACTACTAATAAATATAATTACAAAGTAACTAGGATGACTTTTTAGCGGAATCATTTAAAAACCTAAATGAAAAACAATAAATTAATTTTTAATTTTTATTTATTTATTTATTTTTGAGACAGCGCCTTACTCTATCACCCATGCTGGAGTGCAGTCGCGGGATCATAGTTCATTGCAGCCTTGACCTCCCAAGCTCAAGCGATCCTACTGCCTTAACCTGAGTAGCTGGGATGATAGACGTATGCCACCATGCCAGGCTAATTACTAAATGTTTTGTAGAGACATGTTCTCATCATGTCTCTAGCCTAGGGAACATGATGAGAACCTTTGTCTACAAACCTTTGGCCCCTCAAAGTGCTGAGATTAGGCGTGAGCCACTGCACCCGTCCAATGAATTTAAATGAACCTGAATGACTAGATTAAAAGGTCATATGTCATTCAAATATGAATATTTCATGTTCATATTATCTCATAGTGAAGCTATGGGCAGCTCCTTTTAGTTGCTCAGATTCATTTTTTCGACCTTCTTGTATATTCTGGCACTTAGAAACATACAGGTTTGTCTGACATAAAGAAGACATAGAAACACAGTAGTGTTAATAATTCAAAATGCAGAAGATAAAGTATTAAAGGAAGGGCATTACATTTCCTGGGATGTGCATAAAAGTAATGGGAATAAGTTATATTTAATCAGGGGCATTGTAGAAAGTAAGTTATTAAGCATGACTTCTGATACCAAATTATGTAATTTATCAAATTTCCAAATAATGAGGCATTCCTTTGCAAATAATTAGGCAAGAACATTTAAGGAAGTGTTCAGCTGAGGAAGATCTGGGTAGCTGGGCACAGGTGTCAACAGTTCATTATAACACTTATTATACTGGAGATGCTGTGCATGAAATCACATGTCTAGAAACAAAAAATTTTGCAAAAATATGTTCATATTATTAAGGCATTTCACTGGAGCTAGGATCCATGTGTAGATGTCTTAGAAAAAGTCAAGTGAATCCTAGACAGGGGAAAAAGTTACTTACCCTTCATGATAGAGCTATGTGCGGACAGTCCTAGGAATACAAACCGAGCCTGTGCCTTCTCATTGATACCTCTCTTTGCCTTATGTGGACTCAAAACCTGGAGCCTGATCCAGAGAATCCTAGGATATATAAAGGTAACTGTTGAAACTCCCTTTTCTCCTTTCCTGAAGTGCTCAAAAGAAACATTTATAGGTAATTCTTTGGGTAACAGTTATAGCCAGAGGAAAGAAGCACACTCCTCCTATGGTCAGCCCTTGAGGTGTGGGCCTCGATTGACAGGGTGGTTATTTTCATCAAGGGCTACATAAAGGACCTCAGTCACCTCTGGGCACCCAGAACTTCCAGTTGTCTCATCCAGCAGAGAAAGGTCAACAGGTGAGTTTTATATATGAATTACTTTTGTGGCAGAATAGTGCCACAAAAGCAGTGGCATATGAACCTCATGAAGAGATTTCAGAAAGAGGGTGCAGGTGAATGAAGAAGTAAGTGTCATTGCGATTCAGAGGTGCAATTAAAGTTTTATCTTGGAGATTATTGTGATGACTTCAGTCTTCCCTTGGGCTGGTTTATGATTCCCTCAAGAGTCCTTGGCATAGCATCCTTTCTTCCATCCACAGTTTTCATGTAGTTTAGGGCAAATTGGACCCCAGAGCAAAGCCAAGAAGCACGTTTTGAAAGGCAATGATGAGATGTCTGTGTGGAATTCAAAATAACTTCTTTTTGTTCTTAGGAAAAGTTATAAAAAACTCATTTCTAGAAAATCAGTTGTATTGTCCTCACTTCTTTTCTAATTTGTGTTGAGTCTTCTTTTTTTCTTAATCTAGCTAAAGTCTTGCTACTTAGTTTATTTTTTCGAATAACAAACTTTTGTTCTTTTTCTAGTTTCTTATGGTATAAAGTTAGGTTTTTGAGTTGAGATTTTTCTTCTTTTATAATGTAAGCCCTTGTAGCTATACATTTCTCTCTTAGCACAGCTTTCTTTTCATCTTGTAAATTTCAGTATGTTGTGTTTTCATTTTTATTTGTCTCAAGATACTTTATAATTTCCATTGTGACTTCTTCTCTGACTCATCGCTTGGTTTAGAGTGTGTTGTTGAATATCCACATATTTGTGGAGTTTTTAGTTTTCTTTTTGTGTTGATTTACCGTTTTATTCCATTGTGATTTGAGAAAGATAGGTACGATTTTAATCTTTCAAAATGATTAAGCCTTTTTTTAAATTTATTATTATTATACTTTAGGTATATCTCCCAATGCTATCCCTCCCCCCTCCCCCCACCCCACAACAGTCCCCAGAGTGTGATGTTCCCCTTCCTGTGTCCATGTGTTCTCATTGTTCACTTCCCACCTATGAGTGAGAATATGCAGTGTTTGGTTTTTTGTTCTTGCGATAGTTTACTGAGAATGATGATTTCCAATTTCATCCATGTCCCTACAAAGGACATGAACTCATCCTTTTTTATGGCTGCATAGTATTCCGTGGTGTATATGTGCCACATTTTCTTAATCCAGTCTATCATTGTTGGACATTTGGGTTGGTTCCAAGTCTTTGCTATTGTGAATAATGCTGCAATAAACATTAAGCCTGTTTTGTGACTTAACGTATGGTCTAGGCTGGAGGATTAAAATATTTTATTTCAAAATTTTGAGTTGTGTCCATTCATAAAATGAAACAAAGGAAAGAGGATGGCAAAGTCTTTTAATAGAAAGCCTACAGCCTGGGCAACATAGAGATACCCAGTTTCTACCAAAAAAAAAAAATTAGCCAGGCATGGTGGCATGTGCCTGTGGTCCCAGCTACTTGAGAGGCTAAGGTGGGAGGATTGCTTGAGCCCAAGAGGTTGAGGCTGCAATTAGCTGTGATCATACCTCTATACTCCAGCATGGTGACAGGGTGAGACACTGTCTAAAAAACCTCCCAAATCCCAAACAACAACAACAAAAAGAAAGGCTAACATCTTTGAACCAAAAAAAAAAAAAAAAAAAACAACACAGAATAGATTGCAGCCAGCGTAATGGGGAAATTGAAGAAAATGGTATGTATAAATTCAAACAAGAGCTAAACTATGGCCACAAACTTCCAGGGATGACTTATTTCTGATTCCCTTCTGAGTGGCATCAGGTCTAGCTCTGGTTCATCCTTACCTGCTTTGTGTGACACCACACCAGCTTTGTGTGACGCGCCCCCACCCCCCAGCACCAGGTTCCTATTTCCATCTCCTTAGCCAGGCGTTGTCGTGAAGCATAAGGATTTGAACTACAGTCAAGTGTTCTCTGAGCATGAATGGCTTTAGTGCTCACCTCTCAGACTTTCATAAAAAAAAAAAAAAAAAGACTTAGCCATTTTCTATTCTCTCTTTAGATTGTCAATGTTTTTAAGTTTTTTTTTAAATTTAGTATTTTTATTTGATCGCAGCAAGATGGTAGATCGAAGCAATTCAACATTTACTAAAATCTGTATTTACTTAACATTTTAAATAATACCTCTCTTTGTTATTCAATTTATATTATTATTATTATTGTTATTTTTTGAGATGAAGTTTCACTCTTGTCACCCAGGCTGGAGCGCAATGGCATGATCTTGGCTCACTGGAACCTCAGCCTCCCAGGTTCAAGCGATTCTCCTGCCTCAGCCTCCTGAGTAGCTGGGATTACAGGCATATGCCACCATGCCTGGCTATTATTTTTTTGTATTTTTAGTAGAGATGGGGTTTCACCATGTTGGCCAGGCTAGTCTTGAACTCCTGACCTCAGGTGATCCAACCACCTCGGCCTCCCAAAGTGTTGGGATTACAGGTGTGAGCCATTGCACCCAGCCTATATTATATTTTATAGTCATACTTGCTTTGTCTCTGGGACCTTAGTAGTAACCACTAGCAGTGGTTGATTATATGATGGTGTAAAATAATTTCTAGAAGCACTTCTATTCTGTAACCTGAGGTGCACTTGCAAAAAGACAATGCCTATGCTGTGCTTACAACCTCTTTCACGCAAGTTCCATACTTACACACATGCAGCTTCTTGTGAGCTTCCACGGTAATAGGCCTTCCCCTCTCACTGAACTTTTGCTACTTAACAAAAAGAAAACCTTCCAATTTTCTTGATCACAAGACTGTGAATCCTATGAGTGAAGAAAATGTGTCTTATATACCTCTGTCTCAAATTTATTTCCTGGCTAAATGTTTGGTACATTGTAGGTGCTGAACAAGGGCAATAAAAATCAATAAATGAAAAATAAGGGAGTTGATGTCTAAAAGTAACTGTGATAAAACTCGTTAAAGTTTTATAGCAGTGTATTTATATAAGCCCTAAGATGAGGAAGATGTATCTCAGGTTTTTTCTAAAGTACGAAACTATTTGATTGAAATTATGTGAAGGGGCTCTGAAGACCCCGCTTCAACATTTCTATCAATAAACAGGCTCCTAAGGAACCCTAGAATTGTGGGAAAAAATGATTTTCCAAATCTAATGATCAGAAAGTTCCCCTAGAAAATTGTTCTTTGTTGGCTGGGTGCAGTGGCTCACGCCTGTAATCCCAGGACTTTGGGAGGCTGAGGTGAGTGGATCACCTTAGGTCAGAAGTTCGAGACCAGCCTGCCCAACATGGTGAAACCCCGTCTCTACTAAAAATACCAAAAATTAGCCGGGTGTAGTCGTGGGTGCCTGTAATCCCAGCTACTCAGGAGGCTGAGACAGGGGAATCGTTTGAACCCAGGAGGCAGAGGTTGCAGTGAGCCGAGATTGGCGCCATTGCACTCCAGCCTGGGCAACAAGAGCAAAACTCCATCTCAAAAAAAAAAAAAAAAGAAAGAAAAAAGAAAATTGTTCTTTGTTTAAAGAACTTACTCATGTAACCAAACACCACCTGTTCCCCAATAACCTATGGAAATAAAAAAATTTAACAAAATATGTTTTATTTATTTCTTCAATGAGTAATATAGGCACATGATAAAGAATTTGAAAGCACAAAAGGAGTTATGAAAAAAAAGTTTCCTTTACTCTCTTGTTCCTTAGACACCAAATTCTTCTCGCCTGAAGCAACCATTGTTATCAGTTTCTTGGAGCTCTTTCAGGAGATATACACATTTCCATGGAAGGCAACTACAATACACTCTGCTATTCACTTTGCTTTTTTCATTTAACAGTATGTCTTGGACATATTATATATCATTGCATATGGAACGGCTTCATAGTTTATAAATTGAAGACATAATATTCCATGGTATAACTCACCATAGCTCATTTTACTAGTCTTCCACTAATGGGAACTGATGTTTTTCTCAATATTTTGCCATTACAACAATGCTGCAGTAAACATTTCCCATGTGTGTAAAAATATCTGTAGGCTAAACACCTTAAAAGTTGACTTGCTGTTTTAAAGGATATGTGCCTTCTAAATTTTGATAGAGGTTGCCTTGTCACCCTATATAGAGTTTGTAAAACTGATACGCCCACCAGCTAAGTGTGAGAACCCATTTCACAATCCTCAGACATACAACGTGTTATCAAACTTCTTGATCTTTGTCAATTGAATAGATAAAAAGTGAGATGTATTTATAGGCTTATTCTACTTTTACCTTTTTATGAATTAGTTAGTGCCCTTTCCACGTTTAAGAATCTTTTTTCTGGATGTTGTTTGTTTATATCCTTTTGCTCATTTTCTTACTGGGATACTGTTCTGTTCTCTTACTATTTTACAGAGCTTCATTTATATTAAGGAAACAAACTTATTGTGATATGACTGGCAAATAAGTGAGAAGTCCTAAAGAGAAATTCAGGGTTACTTTTCAAAGAAAAGGGAACTTGGGCTAGTTAAAAGGGTGGTGGATAGGAACTTTTTTTGGAATTGTTTAAGTCATTATCCTCAGCAAATTTCTCCCTGATTCCCAATTCCCATTTATTTAACCTGAAAAACAGGTATTTGAATTAGTGAAGACACTTCAATCATAGCATGACCTTTCACTCCAGGCCCAGGGGAAAGTTCAAGGAGAACTAGCCCAAGCTTCTAATACAAATTCTGGGTAACTATTTTTACTGATCTACGATTACTGGGTGACTTCCATTAAAAAAAGGCCTAAATCTGTGGTCCTGATTTTATCATTTATTTTACCATAGGTAACCTTTCCCCTGCTTCCTGCAGGGGAAGAGTCCTCAGGGATTCTTTGCTGGTTGCAACGAAAAGAAAAGCAGGTGTGCATCCCAGATTTGTGTTTATGCCAGCCTCTATAACCACCTGTCTCTCTGATTTGTGGGCTTTTGAACACACATGCTACATGATCATCTTCTGAAAGTGAAGGAAGAAGTGAGAATGTATGGAATCTAGATAGAATAGAAAAAACTTTCTGGTCATGACTGAAAAACTTGTACTAAACCCAAAATAATTTCTATCAACAGTAAAATCTGGACAAAATACATAAAACAACCATTTGAAGGCACTCAGAGCAACTGACATAGGCAAGCTTTCATGGGCTACAGTCCAAGATGAAGGGAAGAAAAGGGAGGTGAGTTTCAAATTCATCATGTGTATTTCCCTGAGGATATTTGACCATTTACTGGGTTGGGAGACTATGAGGAAAGGAGGAATAAAGACCGAGCAGAAAGCAGTAGTTTTACTGAACTGAGAAGGTGGAGAATTTGAAAGTTGCCAAAGCACCTGGCGTTTGAGAAATCCTGGAGAGGGGAAGACCACAGAAGCTAGGCTAAAAATATGATGCAATTCCCCTTCAAGGCATTTTTGGATTTCTAAGCTGTGTGTACATGATGAGACCCCAAAATAGCTAGCAGAAACAAAAGCTGAGAGTCTAAAGAGCAAAGCAGAAGTTTCAGGAGTCATGGGGTTCAAGAAGTACTGAAATAGGAGGCTAGGATCAGCTGAAGTGGAGGGGCCTTCTAAACAGTCCAGATTTGTCCCTGAGGTCTCAGAAAGGTTATGTTCCTGCAGTAAGAGTCACACCCTAAGAGTAAAACTAAAACGAGCACAGACCATTTTAAAAACACATTCAAGTGGTGTTTAACTAGAATCAATGTGATCTGCCTCTACTCCATCTACTTGCTAGAACAAAACTTTACCTTCATTACTGCACATATTGTCTTTATAGTTTTTAAAATACAATGCCCACCAGTCAATTAAAAAACATTGAGGCATGTTACACAACTGGGCAAATAATCAAGATCTGAAAGGAGAAATAACAGAAACATGCTCACAGGTATTTTTTAAACCTCAAAATTAAAGACAAGATTAATTACACAAGGACCTTTTTGATTAACATTTTATGTTCCCCAAAATTTCTTCAGAGCTTTTTTCATATCTTTGTTCCTAAGACTATATATCACAGGGTTAAGCAGTGGGGTAACAACAGAATAAAACAGAGTCACAATCTTCTGCTTTCCAGTTTTGTTCTTAGATGGTGGGCTCCCATACATGACCAGTACTGAGACGTAGAACAGTGAAACCACAGCCAGGTGAGACCCACAGGTGGAGAAAGCCTTTCTTCTCCCAGCTGCTGAAGGGACCCTCAACACAGCTCTCACGACCAGAGCATAGGACCCCACGATGAAGAGAAAGAGCATAAAGACAGGCAGAGGACTTAGGATAGAGAAGACAAGCTCTATCACAGGGCCTTTTTTGCAAGTGAGTGTTAGAAGAGGAGCTGGATCACATAGGAAGTGGTCAATAATCCTAGATCCACAGAAGGACATTTGGGAGATGATGACGATAGGAATCAAGAACCAGATGAAACCAAGTACCCAGCAATTGACCACAAGATTGGTGCAGAGACGTCTGGTCATAATGGTTGGATAGCGTAGAGGCCGGCAGATGGCGAGGTATCGATCAAATGCCATAACTGCCAGGAAAAAGCATTCTGTAGAACCCAAGGAGAAGAAAAAGTAGAACTGGAGGAAGCAGCCAGAGAAGGAGATGATCTTGGTGTCAGAGAGGAAGTTGGCCAGCATGTTGGGGACTGTGGAGGTGACATACCAGATCTCCAGGAAGGAGAAGTTGGCGAGCAGGAGGTACATGGGGGTGTGGAGTCTCTGATCCCAGTGCACAGCACAGACGATGGAACCATTGCCCATGAGGGTCAGGAGGTATACAACAGTGAAGAGCATAAAGAGGAGGATCTGCCCCTCCCTGGGGCAAGGGAAGCCCAGGAGGATGAAGCCAGTGAAGGTGCTGGAGTTGCTAGGGCTGTTGAAGATTTTCATGTGTCCGTGAATTGTAAAAGCAGCAGCAATTACTGAATGACAGTGCAAACATAGACAGGGAATCAGATTTATATTTAAATCATTTTGGGAAAGAAAATGCATAAATTTTCTATTGAAATAAAAGTAAAAAGTAAAAAGTAAAAAACAGAATGCAGATATGTCAATAGTCGCTTTTTTTCTTTTAAACTGACATATTGATCTGGATTGATTCTTTGCTCGCATTCACATTTTTACCATAGGCTCACGAAAACTTTTGACCAAAATTGATAAGCTGTCATTTATATTTTATTAGGTGTAAAGCCCTTATAATTTTCAGGCATGTTTACAACACTTTCCTTCAAGAGCCTTTGTATAAATATATAACAGAATATGTATTTATGTATGTTCTTACACAAATGAATTTCATTTTCAGAAGGTGAAATCATTGCAGCTTTTTGTGGCAGAGACTGAGTGAAACTGTGTAGCCATGCAATATGAGACCATAAAACTCTTTGAATTACTTCTTATATGTCACTTTTGACACTGGCCTTATTCTAAATTAAATGGTTAACTTATTAACTTAATAATATCATTCACTTGTTTCATGAGTAACACAGTCAAATCAATTAGAGGGAATTAGCTGTTGTCAGTTTCTTTTGTGTTAGGACAGCAGTCCTAGCCATCCTCAGTAGACCAGGCTGAAAGAATTATTAACTGGCCATGCTGAAACACATCTGTGCTTGCCGTGAAGAATATATAAATTTGCCTAGACTATAGTTAAAGATATAATTCTATTCCAATAATACAAATTATGAATATAATTGATAACATGCAATTCTAAATAACAGTGGGTTTGTAGGCGATATTAGACTAAAGCTGTGGTCCATCTCCCAGTAACAACTTAGGAACATCTCAAGGCAGAGTGGCTTTTGAAGGCTGAATATCTGCATGATGCCTTTCATTTGTTTTAAATGAATTAGAATATCTTTGTGAAACAATCATGTAATCAAGCCTTGGAATTAGTTAGAGCCCTTTCTAAATAAGTGCATAAGTGAGCAAACTAAAGAAAGTCTGTGTCCCTCCTTCTATGTTTAGATCCGCATTTTGCTTTTTGAAGTTGGCACAGGGACCCAGGAAGTTTTAAGGTAGCAGAATCTGCTGCCCCTAAATATGCCACTTTGGCATAAGATTATTTTCAGCTGAAGGCAATTGAGAAAAAGCAGATACAAGAAAAGCTCTCTGTTTTCCCCCTATTATTTGCATAGAAGCAGGATAACTTTGCAAGGGTGGCCTTCCTCTCCCCTCTACCAGAGAGGACAAGGTAAAATTACCAGAGACAACTGTAAACCCTTTCTGCCTGGAGATGGCACCAGAGGAATCTATATAACAATTTTACCAACTTTAGCCTGTATCTTCCATTAGTTTGCCCATAATATTTATTTTCCCACAGTTTCCCACCCTAGAAATGTAAAGTCCTTTTTCTTTGTCTTGTCGCTTCTCTAAAAAATTATTATTCTTTAGTTGAGATGCTATGTAAGCCTAACGTCTAACCACACCTTTGAGTTACTCATCTCCTAGCAGTCCCATGTCTATTTATGATGCGTATGCTCATAAACTTATGTTTGTTTTTCTCTTGTTGATTTGTGTTTTGTCAGTCTTACTTATAAGGCCCCAGCCGAAGAACTTAGATAGGAGAAAAAAAAATTTTTCCTCCCCTGAAGAGTCTACTAATTTCTTAGCAGAATATTTAAATTCTGTATAACTTATAAGACCAAAAACAAGAGATGCCGGCAGCAAGTTGACATCCTTCTCAAGCATAGATGTGAGTGCTTAGAGGTTTATGTTGGAAGAATTCAGTTTTGTTGGTGATGGGGTGAACTGAGGGAGAAATTTTAACACAATCCATAATGATTTATTTATTTATTGAGATAGAGCCTTGCTCTGTCACCCAGGCTGGAGTGCAGTGGCACGATCGCAGCTCACTGCAATGTCCGCCTCCTGGGTTCAAGCAATTCTCGTGCCTCAGCCTTATGAGTAGCTGGGATTACAGGCACAAGCCACCAGCCCGGCTAATTTTTGTATGTTTAGTATAGATAAGTTTCACATCATGTTGGCCAGGCTGGTCTTGAACTCCTGACCTCCAGTGATCTGCTCCCTTCGGCCTCCCAAAGTGCTGGGATTACAGGCGTGAGCCACCGTGCCCAGCCTCATAATTTTTTAAAACACCCTCTAGGTCATTTGTAACTCAGGATTCCCTAATTCCCATGACATGGAGGATGCCTGGAGACAAAAGAGTCTCCACAGGTTCTGCCAGACTCTATTTTAACATATATAATCAAAATAAGGATTTAATGTACTTGGCTCTTGGTGGGAATAGGGTGGAATAGGTTCTGGTAACTGCACTGTAAACTTCCATTTTCTGTAAGTTTTTTTCTTTTCTGCTTCTCTGCTTTTAAAGTCATTTGTTTAGGGGCCCAGAAAACTTCTGAGACTGCATATTTATCTTTTATAAAGGGAATTGAAAGCAGACAGTGGACGGGTCTAATGATTTTCTAAAATAAAGTCACTCTGCACCAGTTTCACTCATGATCAAGGACGTTAAGCATTTAGTCATTTCTATGTCACACCTGTGCCTTTGTAGGGTGTTTTAAAAGTTACATTAGCTTCACATGAGCCATTCATGGCTAATGAATAAAACTAATGAATTACTAATGAATAAAAACACACAAAAAAGAATTCTGCTATGATGTGTGAAGGTCCTTTATGTTTTCTAAAAAAGATTAAGTGTATATGACTAATACTAATTCAGAGGAATATAACTTTATTATGATCAATTAAGAACAACTCTTACTAATAATGCTTAGGCATTTTTGACCAGGATTTTTTTGCTAGTGTTCCTAAAATTTTATTTTAGGGGCAAGCATCTGCTCAACAGTCGAATAATTTGACTTCTTGGATTAAATGTTTAATCAATTTTTTTTCTGATGGAACTTATTTCAGTGTAGTATCTCCTTCTTTTCCTCTACCCTCACATCTCACTCACAAATAATTCCTTTTAGTTTTGTCTCAAAAATAAGTCTCATGTCTGCTCACTTCTCCCCATCTCCACTGCCAGCATCCTAGTTCAAGCCATCCTCTTTTCTCCGCTAGACCATGTGATGCTGCTGTTCTAACTGGCTTCCTGTTTCCACTCTTGACTGTCTGTAACTTGTTTTCCATGCCACAGCCAGAGTAACTCCTTAAAGAAAGAAAATCAGACCAGTTCCTTTCCTTGCACATAGATTTCAATTAGCTTCCCAGTGCTCTTTAAATAAAATAAAACTTTGAAACTGTGATCTTTGATTTGACCCTTCATAATATTTCCAACATCATCTCATGATTCTATTACTCAAACTTTCTCTCTCTCACACACATACACTCACACAATCTGTTGTACAAAGTAGGCACAAAGATGCTCCACTAACACAAGCACTGCAAATATAAATAAGGATTCACTGGGGAAAACACTAGCAAGCAGAGGGTAATAGAGTGTACATCATTCCCTGGGCTCTCCTGGTCCCACTGAGGGGTGTGCATATTTGGACTACACACACACTAGCCAACAATTCCGTACCGAGGGATTCCATCTCTGTTATACTCACACCAGGGTTGGCAAACATTTTCTTAAATAGTTTAGTCTCATGGGCTCTAGAGTCTCTGTCAAAACTACTCAGCTCTGCTGTGTACTGCAAATGCAACCATACATAATATGTAAGTGAACGTATGTGCCTATGTTGCTATAAAACTATTATGTCCACTGAAATGTGAATTTCATATAATTTTCATGTGTCACAAAATCTCATTTTCTATCAATTTTTAAACATATTAAAAATGTAAAATCAATTGTCAACTTGCTGGCCCTACAAAAATAGGCAGCAGGCCAGGTTTGGCACATTGGATATAGTTTGCTAACCCCTACTGTACACATTTGTAGGGAAAACAGAATAAGGAACATGCATTTGACTGTGGAACAACGGAAGCTCCTTGGTGAGGCAAATGCCTTTGTTAGAAACAGAGGTGAACTTGTAACTCCTGTGTTTTAGGAGGCCGAGGCGGGCAGATCACTTGAGCTCAGGAGTTCGAGACCAGCCTGGCCACCATGGCAAAACTTCGTCTCTACTCAAAACACACAAATTAGCCAGGCTTGGAGGCATGCACCACCTGTAATCCCAGTTACTCGAGAGGCTGAGGCACAAGAATTCGCCTGAATCCAGGAGGCAGAGGTTGCAGTGAGCTGAGATTGCACTACTGCACTCCAGCCTTGGCAACAAAGTGAGATTCTGCCTCAACACAACCCCCAAAGCAAAAATCAAAACAACGACAAACAAAACAAAACAAAAAACAAACGGGACTACTAGAGGTGAAAGCTGGAATCAGTCTGTTCTGCTGAACTAACTCAGACCTCTGGGCCAACTTTCAGCTAAATTATGTTTCCAAAGCCATTGGAATTTGCCTCTCTGACTGTTTCCTCTCTACACACACGCATGCACACACATAACATGTACACCCTTCCTCCTCGATACTTCAGCAATAAAACACTGGCCTTCTTTCAATTTCTACAAACAGGCAGGTACTTTCAGGACTCAGGTTTTTTGCTCTTGTCCTTCAAGTCCACTCTTTATCGCCAGTGCCCTGCACAGTCAGAGGAAGATAGTAGGTATTTCTCAAATATTTGTTAAAAAATGATTGTCTACACTGTTATAGACGATATAGATAGACGATACATCGATAGATATTTACCAATTACTTCATTGCACTTCAAAATGAAGGAGAGATGAAATTTGAGGAAATGAAATATATAAGAAAGACTTCAAATTACCCTAGGCTACTAGAGTGTTGTCCTAGACTTGAGAGGAATTCCATTCAAAGGAAGCCATGGGAAATCGAATGTTCTGGGTGATAGAACATGTCCCATCCCAGAGAGTTTCCTCCCGACTGCTAAAGATAATTATGGTCCCACAGCTTTGGATGCAGAATTAGGACAGAGCTAGAGGGAAATTCTAGCTTCAATATTGCAACAAAGTTGCGGAGGGGTTCTAGTGGTCTTTTAACCTCTATAAGCTTCATTTTCTTTATGGGAAATGTGAGTTGGATTATACGATTTTTGATTCCTTTTCATTATGAGATACTACTATTCCAAGTATCCCATAAGTATACATGATATGAAGACTTTATGGATCTAGAGGTGATGTTTGTTGCACTTATCTCTCAGATGAAGATGCCATTTGGGGGCTGGGCTTGGTGGTTCACACCTGTAATCCCAACTATTTGGGAGGCCGAGGCAGGAGATCACCTGAGGTTGGGAGTTTGAGACCAACCTGGCCAACATGTTGAAACCTCGTCTCTACTAAAACTACAAAAGTTAGCTGGGTGTGGTCATGTGTGCCAGTAATCCCAGCTACTTGGGAGGCTGAAGCAGGAGAATTACCTGAACCCGGGAGGCAGAGGTTGTGGTGAGCCATGATCATGCCATTGCACTCCAGCTTGGGTGACAGAGTGAAACTCTGTCTCAAAAAAAAAAAAAAAAAAAGCCAGTTGGGTAGTTTGACATTTATACACGAAGCCAAAATTCCAGGCGAGTTCCCCCTCAGGGCAATTTTTTGACTTTGAGAGTCTAACAAAGCTGCCCTAGAAAACAAGAAGGGTGTGAAAATGATTCTCTGTGTGCTGTCACCATTTGACTCTTGACCTAACTAGATTAACAGCGTGTGACAGAAAAAAGATATTTCTAACAAGAGTGTAATGTTACTCACCTTTTATTACCTAGCTCCTCTGTACAGAGAGCAGCAGCAGTGTTTACCTGGCACAAGGCAAAGCTGGAGCTGTCCAAAGTGGCAGGCAGATTCCCTTAAGTTGGTTACAGAAGCAAGTGTGAATATGGGTACAGTGGTGTTAAAGCTGTGCTTATGTATACAGGATGCTTGGATTGAGTCAATTAACTTTCTAAACAAGAAAACAACAGCTTCACCCTCATTATATCTCAGAAACGTTGGATTAGATCCACTTTAAGTTAGCCAGCTCCCGTGCTATAATACATAATATGAGAGAAAGGCATTTCTCTGATGTTTTACTTTTTTCCCAAGGCTAACTAAAAAGGCATTGTGGATTGGAAGCATTATTGTTCTGATCTCAACAGCACACATCCATCTGCTTCACTTGATTTTGACTACATATTGTTACACCTATTTACTTTCTGCAAAGTCGTTGAAAATAAGAACAGCTTTTCCTTTTATGAGAAGGGGTAGGCAACTAAGGCATAGTAGAAAAACAATGGATTTGAGTAAAGAGCCTAGGACTTGAATTACAAGCTAGGCTTTACCAATCCTGGAAACTTTGTCCATTGCATCGTCTCCTTTCATGGAAAAAAGGGGATCACAAACCTGAAGTTTCTCTGAGAGTGTCTGATTGTCCTGCAGAGGAGAGGTAGTCTTTTCTATGTTAGCCATCAAAGAACGAAGGAGCAGAAATAGGGAGAAGATCTCTTGGTGTTTGCTGAAGGATGGAGGCATTATGAACAGAGCCCTCAGGGAGTGAGCTCTGTTCCTGTGCTCAGTGAGGATCAATTTATCAGCTAGAGGAATAGTGTCAGGAGACTGTTCTGTTCCGGTTCTTTCCTTTCTCTGGGGCCTCTCTTCTCTGGAGATCCTTGGTGCCTCCTGCCTTTGTTTTCCAGTAGAGAAGAAAATATCTTTTCCAGCCTCCAAATTGTCAGGGATGGTATGAGATATAATCAGTCTTCAAGCTCACTCAGAACACCTACCAGGTATCCAAGGGAAAGTCTACCAAAGTAACACAGAGTGTTATGGCTGTGATGCAGAAAGCTGTTCACTGGGCCTCTGGTGAGTGGTGTCAGTTATGGGTTTTGGGGACAGAGTTACCTCTGATTTTTTTGAGAAAAAAGAGATGGCTGGATTTGTGATGAGATCTCAGGCATAGAGGGCAGTGTAATGACAGCAGGAATCCATCTCCTCTCAGGACCACCATGATTTTCTTATAGACCGTTTCCTTTCTTGCTTGGGGTTGAGGCCTGTGACTCTCAAGCAGTTGCTTCTCAGGACACACTTGCCAGGCCCAAGAGAGGCCAGAGCAGGACACTAGCTCTTCCCTAGCAGTTGCATCTGAAGTTGGGCTCTAAGCCTTTCTCATCCCTGATGCAGGTGCAGGTCTTTCAGCACAACTCATTTGCTGTCCTTCTATCTCCAACTATGGAAGAAGTTTTATCTCAAAGACTTAGTTAATTTTACTTCCTTCTTTCAGCAGCTTTGATTTTTTTCTCTGTTGACAGCATTAGATCTAAAATTGGCAAATAAAACCCCTATGATTCAGCTCTAACATATTATTATGTTTTAAAATTTTAACTTTTATTTTAGATTCAGGAAGTACACGTGCAGGTTTGTTACATGGTTATATTGTGTGATGCTGAGGTTTGGGATGTAATTGATCCTGTCACCCAGGTAGTAGGTACCTAGTAGTACCTACTAAGCATAGTACTTAGTAGGTAGTTTTTTAGCCCTTCATCCCTTCCCTCCTCCTCTGATAGTTTCCAGTGTCTATTGTTGCCATCTTTATGTCCATGTGTACTCTCTGTTTAGCTCTCACTTGTAGGTGAGAACATGTGATATTTGGTTTTCTGTTCCTGTGTTAATCTGCTTAGGATAATGATTTTCAGCTGCACCCATGTTGCTGAACAGAACATGATTTCATTGTTTTTCATGGTTGCATATTATTCCATGGTGTATATGTATCACATTTTCTTTATACAACCCAGTGCTAATGGACACCTAGGTTGATTCCATGTCTTTGCTATTGTGAATAGTTCTGTGATGAACACATGAGTGCATGTATGTTTGGGTAGAATGATTTATTTTCCTTTGGATATATATCCAATAATGGGACTGTTGGGTAGAATGGTAGTTATAAGTTTTTTGAGAAATCTCCAAACTGCTATCCACAGGGGCTGACCTAATTTACATTTCCACCAATAGTGTATAAGCATGCCCTTTTTCTCTGCAGTCTCACCCATACGTTTTTTGACTTCTTACCCGTAGCCATTCTGACTGGTGTGAGAGGATATCTCATTGTGGTTTTGATTTGTGTTTCTCTGATCATTAGTGATGTTGAGAGCATTTTTAAAACTATGTTTGTTGGCCACTTGTGTATCTTCTTTTTTTTGGGATGGAGTCTCACTCTGTTGCCCAGGCAGGAGTACAGTAGCACGATCTCAGCTCACTGCAACCTCTGCCTCCCAGGTTCAAGCAATTCTCCTGCCCCAGCCTCCCAGGTAGTTGGGATTACAGGTGTGCACTGCCACACCCAGATAATTTTTGTAATTTTAGTAGAGGCAGGGTTTCACCATGTTGGCCAGGCTGGTCTCAAACTCCTGATCTAAGATGATGCATCCACCTTGGCCTCCCAAAGTGCTGGGATTACAGGCGTGAGCCACCACGCCCAGCCTATCTTCTTTTGAGAAGAGTTTGTTCATGTCTTCTGACCTCTTTTTAATGGTGGTGTTTGTTTTTTGCTTGTTGAATTAAGTTCCTTATAGATTCTAGATATGATACCTTTGTTGGATGCATAGTTTGTGAATATTTTCTCCCATTCTGTAGGTTGTCTGTTTACTCTGCTGATAGTTACTTTTGCGATATAGAAGCTCTTTCGTTTAATTGGGTCCCACTTGTCAACTTTTGTTTTTGCTGCAGTTGCTTTTGAGGACTTAGTCATAAATTCTTTCCTAAGGTCCATGAACAGAATGGTGTTTCGGAGGGTTTCTTCTAGGATTCTTACAGTTTGAGGTCTTACATTTAAATCTTTGATCTACTTTGAGTTAACTTTTGTATATGGTGAAAGATAGGGTCCAGTTTCAATCTTTTGCACATGGCTAGCTTACTATTGCAGTATTGAATTGAATAGGGAATGGTTTCCACCTTGAATAGGAAGTCCTTTCCCCATTGCTTATTTTTGTTGACTTTATTGAAGATCAGATGGCTATAGGTGTGCGGCTTTATTTCTCAGTTATCTATTCCGTTCAGTTGGCCTGTGTGTCTGTTCTCGTATCAGTATCATGATGTTTTGGTTAGTGTAGTTTTATAGTATAGTTTGAAATCCATCAGTATGATGCCACCAGCTTTGTTATGTTTGCTTAGGTTTGCCCTGGTTATTTGAGCTCTTTGGGGTCTATATAAATTTGGAATAGTTTTTTTAATTCTATGAAAAATGACATTGGTAATTTATTTGGAATAGCGTTGAATCTGTATATTGCTTTGGGCAGCATGGCCATTTTAGTGGAAGGATATTGATTCTTCCACGCCATGATCATGGAATGTTTTTTCCATCTGTTTACGTAAAACTGTCGCAGAGTTAACAGAAGACTCTTTTTTTTCCCAGAGGTGTAGATTATCCAGCTATATTTTAATATGTCTTCTCATCTAAGCACTACATTACCTTCTTTCCTGAAAGCAGGAAAGGGAATTTCCATGGGGGCTTCTTAGTCAGCTTTTTGTAGGCTTTCCCGAGGACAGAGGCAGTTGTCTTTGTAATACCAGCTGGGAGAGTAGGTGTGAAAATGTGTTGGGATGGAGATGAGCAAATGTATTTGTCATAGAATTCAGGTTCTGTAAGTTGAGCCTGTCCTTTGCTCCTTGAGGATTCATTTACTGCCTGCAGAAGAACAGTGCTAGGAGACAGCTCTCTACTGGGTATTCCCTTACTCACCCCCATTCTTGTCTGGACACCCAGGGTAAGACATTTGTATTGCAGGAGTTTAATTTTGCCTTCTGATAAGTTGATGTCAATTGTGGGTTCTAAGGACAGATCACCCATTCCCACGAGAAAGGGTAGACTGGCTGAGGGAGTAATGGATCTTAGGCAAGGGGGCTGTGGAATTTCAGTGGGCATCACTCATTCCCCAGGACAACCGTGGCCTCCTTAGTGATATTTCTCTCTCTTCTTTCAATTAGAGCTTCTGGGTCACAACAGTTTCACTGAAGAACCCTGCCTCTCATAGCACACTCACTAGGCCTCAAGGTGCTCCTGGTCAGGGAGCCATAGCAGGGCCATTCTGCAGCAGTGTGCAGAGAAGCTGCAACTGGGGTTTGGGCTTCAAGGTTTCTTCATCCCCAACAAAAGAGCAAGTCTTTTAGTACAACTCATCATCTGTCCTTTCCTACTCCTTGAAGGATTTCTTTTCTTTTTTTCTTTCTCTTTTCTTTTCTTTTTTTTTTTGAGACAGAGTCTCACTCTGTCTCCCAGGCTGGAGTGCAGTGGTGCGATCTTGGCTCACTGCAACCTCCGACTCCTAGGTTCAAGTGATTCTCCTGCCTCAGTCTCCTGACTAGCTGAGACCACAGGCATGTGCCACCATGTGTGGCTGATTTTTGTATTTTTAGTGGAGATGGGGTTTCACCATGTTGGTCAGGCCTGTCTCAAATTCCTGGCCTCAAGTGATCCACCCGCCTCAGCCTCCCAAAGTGCTGGGATTACAGGTGTAAGCCACCACACCCAGCCTAGAAATTTTTATCTTAAACATCTCACTTCGTTTAAGCACCTTCAATGTTTCGCAAGGCCATTGAAAACCTCAAAATCCATATCCTGATTAGTAAGGCCCCTGCAACGTAGCACTGCCCTATCTTTCAAGTCTTGCATCTAGAAAAGACACATCTAGAAAACACGGACACATGCATGGGAGAGGGAACAACACACACCGGGGCCTGTTAAAGGGTAGAGGGTGTGAGGAGGGAGAGGATCAGGAAAATAATGAATGGGTACTAGGCTTAATACCTGCGTGATGTACAACAAACCCGCATGACACAAGTTTACATATGTAATAAATCTGCCTGTACCCCTGAACTTAAAATAAAAATTTAAAAAGATGCCACAGATAAGATAATTTATACAATTATTTAACAAATAAGAATTTTGGATCTCTACAGGGCATTTACCTTGAGATAGAAATAGATGTATATTGTAAATATAAAGGTCCTTTCATAACCCAAAACATATTTCATGAGACTCTATCACTGAAGTAAAATGTGAGAGCTTCTCCAGTGATATATTTATAGTTTGTGACATCTCTTGAGAAATATTTTTCGTATTTTCTCAAGTATATATACTTGTATATATCAAATCTCTATCTCAACTATCTATCTAATCATCTATCTATATTTAAATTAGTAGACTGGATTATCATTGTTATTTGTGTTATATTTTACAGCTTACTCACTTTATTCGAGCAGTTCATTTACCCTTGTAAAATGAATCAATTTAAATAGTAACAAAATAGGAACAATCTGACAGCTTTTTAGGGATACATCTACTCAGGAATATGTGGCAGGAGAAACTGTACAATGTGATTGATAACAATCTTCAGTTTGAAATATTGCTAGCATGGCTTCATCACAATAGTGGTCAGCACTCGGCCATCTGCCACCCACTGTGCTACCTTATCCTCGTGACTGATGAAAATAGAGATCGAATGTTTAAGGAAATTGACCAGCCGAGAGAGACACACCATGAAGTGTCTTTTTTTTTTTCTTTTGAAACTTTCTTTCTAAGTGACATGATGTTGTAGGTTGGGTTCCCTGGAAACAGATCCTCTCATTTGTATGCAGAAGGTTTCTTGTGGAGTTCTCTTGAGAACAATACCTATAAGGGAGTGATGAAAGTAGGATCGGGCAGAAGTTGAATTGTGATGAAGTTGCAACAAAAGTCTCAGCTGATGCCATGTGGAGCTCTGGAACTGGGATGGCCATTTATACTTGTCACCAAGTGTCAGGCCTTTGTACACCAGCATTGACCAGCTGTTGGATTCGAGCTGCCCCTGGGAGGAGGGAAAATCAATGACAAGTCCCTTTGGCTTAGGGCAACTTCTGGCAAGGGATTTAGCTATGATCTAGTCATCAGCATACTATACTTCTGGCAGCTGGGGGAATGCGTGCCTCAGGCCTGAAGGAAAGCTCTGGGCAGCACATTATAACATCCACTACACAACACATGGGCCCGCTGACAGCCTTGCCCTATGCCGATGCCACATCTTAGAACATGCACTATGTAAATTTTCTTATTATCATTCTCAGTATTTTGTATATCCCTGGACCATATACGTTGATCCTAAGAGCTATGCTTCAGCTGCTTTCAGCAGCTAGCCATCAAAATGTCTTTTCTATCAGTGGGTCTCACTTAATGGCGGTGTCTCTGTTCTGTGAAACCATATGATGTTGTGTGTGAATCTCATATCTGACCATTTAGTATAAATGAAGATGATAAATCACAGTATCATAATGATATCCTCCATAAAGACTCTAGTTTTAAACTTCCTTAATTACATCTTACTCAATATGAACTTGAAACCTATCTTCAGCTATTTTTTTACGGAATGAGTATTAGCCAAAGCTCAGGAACAGTTCTTCCTGTCCTGTCAAAGGACCCTGGTTTTCTTAATTATCTATTTCTGGCCTACTATATAAAGTAAAAATATTTGGTATACCTAATCTTATTTTGGAGGGATTTGCATATTGTAAGGTTAAATGCAAAAGCAAGATATAGAGAAGACTATGTGATATAATTTGATTTTTGTAAGATAAACAATGAAAAAGCCTGATATATGATAATAAATATTTATATAGAATTAGAAGCATGGAGAATAGTAAGAAAGAATATACTGGGTTGTTAATGCTGCTTATCTAGCGTAGATGGAAGGTGGTAGAGTGAAAAGTAGACTGGGGAAGAAGTGGTGGTGGTGGGGGGGAAGTAGTAAGGAAAAAACAGAGGAGTCTATAAAAAATCAGCATCTACAGCACTCCCAATTGCACTTGTGAATATGTGTGTGTGTATGAAAGCATACGTGGAAGATGTTCACTAAAATTAATGGTGATTACTCAGAGTGGTGGGATTTTAGATGATATCTAAATATTTTTTATATTATACTGTTTGATAATTATTACAGTGAGTATTATTTATATATTGATAAAAGAGCAAGCTATTTTTTCTTATTGTGAACAAAAAGATCCATTGCATTAAATAAGTCTTTCTTGAATAGAAATAAATGTCACTGTGTCCCTTGGAGTTAAAAAGAAAGCTAAATACTGAATTCATAAAAGAAGGTCAGATACACAAGGCACACTCCAGATAATGTGATTGTCTCAAAGGAAAACAAGTTCTGAGTGTAATATTTTAAATATCAGTATAATATTTGAACTTTAATGTACTTTGAATATTGATTTTCATATTTCAATACCCAAATGACATATTTATTGCCCTCTTTTTCTTTTCATCTATCTATATGTCTCTATTTGTTTGTTGAATTGTAAATTATATTACATCTTTGAGCCACACTTATTTGATTAAAGATGCCCATTAATAAGTCAATAGGTGTGGCTAATTATAAATTATGGTGGATAGTAAATGCTGTATGGATACTTATTCCATGTATCCATAGAACACTTTCATTCTGTATATTGTGATATGCTTCTAAATAGACAGTAACCTGAGGATGGCTTTATGCAGTTTTCAGAACTTGACCTGTTCCCTCATCCCTTAATACTCCTGGCTTTTATCTGTGCTGTTCTTCTACTTGCTCCCATAGCAATTTATAATGGCCCTGGTTTGTAGCATATCTTGCTTCATCTGCCACTGGCCTACCACTGGCTTATGGGCCCCACAAGGGAAGGAACTGTGTTTTGTTCACTTACGTGTATGATTCACCCTCTAGCTCAGGGCCTAGAATACTGAATGAGTCTAATTTTTAAAATAAATAAGTGGCCATGAAGAAGATGATATACAATGATAACAAATGACCAACTGCAGTTTTTCACGGTTTATTTATTCTCACAGGTCCTCAAGGAAGGAGGACCTTTCCTACTTCTTCCGAACAAAGCCAAAGTATTTGAGCGAGATGACACTAAGAGTGTGTCAATTGCCTTCTTTTTTCATTTTCCATCAATAATCAGCTCTCTTCCTAGTTTCCTAAAGGATCAAATAGTTATGAAGAAATGTTTCCCTGTTTCTAATTTTATAGTGAGATAGTGTTAACATTTATTTTTTAATATTAATGTTAGATGTCGTTTAAACGCAATACATGCACATAGAACAACATTTTAAAAATACAGAGACATGTCAAGGGGAATATTTCCTCTCTCTGTCTCCAGAAACCCAATTCTCCTTACTAACAGCAATCACTGTTACTAGTTTCTTCTTCAAGAAACATATTGTGTATTTATGAACATAAATATGTACATATCTGTACAGTCTTTCTTCTTCATATGAAAGAGAGGCAGAGCGCTCCTCCACCTTGCTTTTTAACAATATAGCATAAGGATACATTCATATTAAAAGATACATACAGATTCTCATTTTAAAAAGTCACATAGTATTCCACCCTATGATTATACACTAATTTACCTGATCAGTTCTTAGGGGGAATTTAGATAGATCCAATCTTTTGCTATTAGAAGCAGTAGTCACTATTCTTGTACATGTGCCATTTTTCTTGTGTGAGTATACCAGTAAGATAAGCATCTAGGATTTTGGAGTTGTTGAATCAGAGGAAATGACTTTTAAATTTTGATAATTATTGGCAAGATGTCCTCCATAGATGTTGTACCAATTTATGCTCTACTAGCAAAAACTGCCATGTTTTCCAACTTCATTTTTGATCTTTGTTAATTTTGGGGAAAAACATGTATATTTATTATAGCTTTATTTGCTTTTCAAGCCTTATGATAAAACAGAGTGTCTTTTTACTTGCTTAAAAGCTTTCTACTGTTGGCTTTTTCCAGATATTTGACACTCTTCCTATTGTGCTAATGGTCATGAAGTCTTTGCCTAAGCCAATGTCTAGAAGGTATTTTCCGATGTTATCTTCTAGAATTTTTATGGTTGTGCTAATGGTATATTTCTTACTGATCTGAAGATATATTGATATATCAAAGATATTAATCTTTTGTCTATAATAATATTACCATGAAGAATATTCTGGAAGACAGAAATATAAGCTCAATTAAGAAATAAAGTGAACTTATTGTTGCTGAAAGGGAAATAGAAAACTTTAGGTTTTGCCCTAAGGTTATGACCTTGTCTAACTTGTAAGGGCAAATACAAATAATAAAAAAAAAGGCTTAATTATCCCTGTTGAAAATAAGGGAAGAGACTTTCTTCTCTCCTTTGCATAGAGCATTTACTTTAGAAAACCTGTAATTTTTTTGGAAAGATGTATGTAGATTTTTTTTTCCTTATCTTAGGGATGGGGTCTCAGTCCTGCTCAGCCTGGAGTGCAATGGTGCGGTCATAGCTTGTTGCAGCCTTGAACTTTTGGGCTCAAGCAATTTTCCCACCTCAGTCTTCTGAGTAGCTAAGGCTACAAACGTGTGCCACACCCAGCTAATTAAAAAAAATTTTTTTGTAGAGGTGGATCTCACTATGTTGCCCAGGCTGGTTTGAGCCCAAGCTGGTCTTGAACTGCTCGGGCTCCCAAAGAGCTGGGATTAGAGGTGTGAGCAACTGCACCTGGCCTGTAAATTTTTGCAAAAGCTAAACAAGCCTCTGGCTCGCTTTATGACCCAGGAATGTCTTTCTCAAGGATCTCGAAAAAGGAAGTTAGTGCTCCCATCTCCCAGTTTCTGTGAAAGGGTAGAAACCTAATTTTGGCAGTCTAGTTATTAAATTGCAAAACTATTTCCTGTCATTAAGATATGAATTTATTTTTCCTTTGTATAAAGTCAATGAACAAATACCAATGGCCACTCCAATTACCAGGTGAACCCAGGATGAACTATGTGTGACTTGAGGACTAGTTATTGTTTATTTTGAGAACATGCATGTATTGGGTTGTATTTACTTTGTTATATAAAAGGGTGAGATGTCTTTCTGTCCTTGCAGTCTCTCAGTGGATTGTCTGTGACATGTATCACATTCTGGTTGAATACTTATTCAATAATAAAACTACTTTCTTTCTCTTATACCTTTGTGGAGAAGTTTTCTGGGTTGGTAAGAGATTTGTTTTTAATTATATTTCCCCAACAAACTCAACCCAATATTTTCAATTTACAGGCCTATCATTTGGAAAATTAAAGAGATAGAATACATCTTTGACATCTCTTGTAGCCCTATGAATTCTAGAAGATAAAACACTACAGTGTATAAAGTTCAAAAACAATATAAACAATTTTCTGAGTGATATATTTTTTTAAATAAAGAAGATTCTGTCTCTCAAAATTTTTTAAACTAAGACTTAATTTTGTGTTCTCAGTATTTTCCTCATTGCATGTTTCATTTCCTTGTTCCTCAGACTGTATATGACAGGATTAATAAGGGGAGTAATCACAGAATAGAACAGAGTCACAGTCTTCCGCATTCCAGCTTCATGCCCAGATGTTGGGCTCACATACATGATCATCACTGAGCCATAGAACAGTGAAACTACAGCCAGGTGGGAGCCACAGATAAAGAAAGCCTTTCTTCTTCCAGATGCTGAAGGAATCCTCAACACAGCTCTCAGGACCAGAGCATAGGACCCCATGATGAAGAGAAAGGGAAGAAATAGAAGTAGAGAACTTAAGGTGGAGCTAGTCAACTCTAGTAGAGGGGCTCTGGTACAGGTGAGGGCTAACAGAGGACCTGGGTTATATAGGAAGTGGTCAATAATCCTAGATCCACAGAAGGTCATTTGAGAAATGACACTGATAGGAATCAGGAACCACAAGAAACCAAGTACCCAGCAGCTGTCCACAAGAATGTTGCAGAGACGTCTGGTCATAATGGTCGAATAGTGTAGAGGCCAGCAGATGGCAAGGTATAGGTCAAATGCCATAGCTCCCAGGAAAAAGCATTCTGTAGAACCCAAGGAGAAGAAAAAGTAGAACTGGAGGAAGCAGCCAGAGAAGGAGATGATCTTGGTGTCAGAGAGGAAGTTGGCCAGCATGTTGGGGACTGTGGAGGTGACATACCAGATCTCCAGGAAGGAGAAGTTGGCGAGCAGGAGGTACATGGGGGTGTGGAGTCTCTGATCCCAGTGCACAGCACAGACGATGGAACCATTGCCCATGAGAGTCAGGAGGTATACAACAGTGAAGAGCATAAAGAGGAGGATCTGCCCCTCCCTGGGGCAAGGGAAGCCCAGGAAGATGAAGCCAGTGAAGGTGCTGGAGTTGCTGGGGCTGTTGAAGATTTTCATGTGCCTGTGACCTGTAAAATCACCAGCAATTACCGGATGGCAGTGAAAGGATAGAAGGGAACTCATTTATATTTAAGCCATCTCTGGGAATGCAATAAGCACATCTATCAACAGTGACTCTCTCTCTCTCTCTATATATATATACACACACACACACACACACACACATATTTGATTCAGGGTCTCGCTCTGTTGCCCAGGCTAGAGTGCAGTGGCACAGTCATGGCTCACTGCAGCATGGACCTCTCCAGCTCAAGCAATCCTGCCTCAGCCTCCTAGGTAGCTGGGACCACCATGTGGCATATGCCACCATACCAAGAAAATTTCAAAATTATTTGTAGAGAAGGAGTCTTCCTATATTGCCCAGGCTGGTCTCGAACTTCTGGGCTGAATTAATCCTCATGCCTTGGCCTCCCAAAATGCTGAGATTACCGTCCTGAGCCACCTGTGCCTGGCCAATAGTGACTATTTTTGCCTAATCCTGAAATATTGTCCACTTGGACAATAGTTGTTGGTCTATAAAATATACTACAAGTCAGTATCAGTGAATAAACACAGAAGTTTCCTTATTGTGAATTGTATGGAAACATGCATAATACATAACATCTTAATAAAAGATCATAATGGAAACATCATTGTAACTACCACTGAGGTCAAGAAATAGAGTATTGCATCCTAGAATCTCCTCACATGCCCCATCGCCATCACTTTCTGCCCTTCCCTCCGTCTAATCATAGCACTCTTTCTTCTTTATGATCATCACTTCCTTGTTTTTCTTTACAATTTAATAACTAAGCATGCACCTCTAAACAATAGTACAGTATTAAGTTTTGCTTGTTTTTGTTCTTTGCATAAATGAAATCATACTATTATATATTTGGATGGTTTCTTTATTTAACAGTAACTTTGTGAAAGTCATGTTGTTGCATATATCTGTAATCTGACAATTTTTTACTGCTCTATACTGTTACATTATATGAATGAACCATTACTTTTTAAAAAGATTGAGATAGGGTCTCTCTCTATCACTAAGGCTGGAGTGCAGTGCACCATCTCGGCTCACTGCAGCCTCTGCCGCCCGGGCTCAAGAAATCTTCCCGCCTCAGCCTCTTGAGTAGCTAGGACCACAGGCTCGTGCCACCATGCCCGGCTAATTTTATGGATTTTTTTGTCAGTTGTTTGTTTTTTGGTGGAGACAGGGTTTTGCCATGTTGCCCAGGCTGGTCTTGAACTCCTGAGCTCAAGTGATACTGCCTGCCTCGGCCTCCCACAGTGTTGGGATTATAGTCCTGAGCCACTGCGCCTGACTCAGGCGCATCACTTACTTAAACATTTTACAACAGATAAATATTTTGGTTTACTTCCAGTTTGGGGCTGTTAGGGGTAATGTTACTATTAAAGTGGAAAACTTAAAAGAAATTAAATCTACAGTTTAAGGTTAAGCTAGAATGGGCATGAAGTAGCCCCCTACCCGAAGTAAGAGTTAAGGAAGAATATTAACTGCTCCTCTGTAAGGTCTGTGAAGCATTAACCATATCTCTCCCCCACATATTTTCTAAGTTCTGTAAGCTCCTGTTTTTCTTGCTGTGCAGCTGCAAGGTCACAAGATAGATAAGCATGAGTTGCAAGGCATGTTTTCCCAAGATACAAGCTGAGTCCTAAGAATGTCACCTGATAATTAATTGCTTTGTTCTCGCTTTAGTAAGCCAGCTTCCTGCATCATGTAATTCCCGCCTCAAGGTGCATAAAAGGTGTCCGTTTTCTTTTTCTTTCTTTTTTTTTTTGAGACGGAGTCTCCCTCTGTCGCCCAGGCTGGAGTGCAGTGGCGCGATCTCGGCTCACTTCAAGCTCCGCCTCCCGGGTTCACGCCATTCTCCTGCCTCAGCCTCCCGAGTAGCTGGGACTACAGGCGCCCGCCACCATGCCCGGTTAATTTTTTGTATTTTTAGTAGAGACAGGGTTTCACCGTGTTAGCCAGGATGGTCTCGATCTCTTGACCTCATGATCCACCCGCCTCGGCCTCCCAAAGTGCTGGGATTACAGGCGTGAGACACCGCACCCGGCGGAATGTGTTCATTTTCTTTGTTTGCTGCTCAGACTTTCAGGATGCATGTCCGCTGAGCCGGTGTACACCTAAAATATTCCCTCCTGAACTGCACTTGGTCTCTCCAGTCTCTGATTTCCCGCTACACTATGACCATATAGTTTATCTCTCCTGGTTCACATGTACATGCATTTCTATTAGCTGGATCACAGGAAGTGTGTATCTTCAACTGTAGAAAATTAAGCTAAAGTTTTCTATAATTATTGGACTATTTTTCACTACCATTGGCAGTATATTGGCGTTCTCATTGTCAATATCCTTCTCTAACATTAAGGTCTGTATTTACTAGAGTATTGAGAATGATATATAGATTGCATTTTAACAATTTCTTTCTTTTTTTTCTTTTGGTAATATTACCATGGATAGTTCTCTTCTTGGTAGTACTTTTATTTAAAGTAGGTGGTTATATCAAAACTGTTTTGCTTTCAAGAGAAAATATTGCAGAAGTGATCAAACTGTCCTCAAGCGTGGCTTAGGAGAACATTTCAAGGCATGATGTAATTTATAGCCTCTCTGGGAAGTTCGTTAACTGTCGAGATGAGTTCTGTTATCAATCTTATTATTTAAACCGGACATTCTTTACTGTACCTTTTACTTTTCCTGTATGAAAATTCTCTCTACCAGGGGAGAATTCTTTGAACTGGCTCACTCAACAGCATCTTCCTGAGCATCAAGTTTCAAATAGAATTTTGTCATGGGCTTGAAATCAATTTGAGAAGTTACTTTACCAGAGGTGATTAGGCATTAGCACAGTGCTTTGTACTTAGAAAGCTTTCAATAAATATCCATAAAATGAATGAATAAATACACTTTCTTATTTCCCCGAAAGGGATCACATCTACACAATACTTTTGGGCAAGGCTGACTGAGATTGTGTGTCTGTGGAAGAAAGGACCCTTGGAACTATTTGAAATCACTTTTCTCTTTTGAGATAGTGAACTAACTCACTGATTCATGCTATTTAGTAATGCAGTTTACCAATTTCAGGAGTAAAATGTTCAAATTAATAGTAGGTAGCTGCTTCTCACTTCTGTTAAAATAGTTCCTCAGCCATCAAAGGTAGATGGAGCTGAGGAATAGAATCAGGTTTAATTTTGCCTTGTTGAAACAGGTCTTTGATTTTCTGGGTTGGGAATATGAGTCTGCAAAATCCAGTGGTTACTATTCTAGTTATACAAACAGTGGAACCTGATATTAGTGATCCAATGTTAAGATAGGTTTAGCAGGAAACTTGAAAAGAAGAAAAAACTTTACATTTTTTTGCTTCCTTTCCCAATCACTGTTTGGAAACACCTCAAGGCAGAATGACTTTGGGTGGTTATACTTTTGCAGAATGGCTTTATGTTCTTTTGAGTTAACGGTCTTAACCAGACTGTATTGTTCCTCACCTTTTATTACTCATCTCTTCTGTGCAGAAGAAACTATGATGTTTACCTGCCACAAATCCCAGCTGGACTGAAAAAAAAAGAAAAAGAAAAGAAAGTAAAAAAAAAACAAAACAAAAGAAGAAGAAAAAATCTAGCTGATTCACCCTGCATTTGCTGTAGAGGGCACTGTGAACATGAGCACAACACTGTGTTTTTGTACCCAGGCTGCTTGGACCAAGTTAATTAACAACAAAAACTGCTTAAAAAAATCTGTTTACTCATTAAATTAATCAACCCCAGAAAGCAGGGTGAAGATAGACTGTGACTGAATGAGCCAAGCTGTGTCACATGCAGTGTGATACGAAGGCATTTCCCTGATACTTTAATGTTCCCCCAAAGTTCAGTACAGTAGAAGTCTGGACACCTAACTTGGTTGACCCCTCTCCTCAGCCAGCCCAGAGACGTCTCATGACAACACACTTGCCTCCTCTTGTTTGTTTGCGCAGGTTCAGTGAGGGGGCTGCCATGTCTGTGATGTTGGGCAATCTGTTTCTAGAAAGTACTTTAAAAAGTAAGGATAAGATAATTTTCCAGATTGGGACAAGTGGTAGGCAGCTGTACAAGATAAAAAAGTCCTGGATTTAGAGTCAAGAGTTTTCTTTACTAGTCATAGGAAATTAATACTTTCTTAGTTTTCTTAACTATAAAATGGTCATAATTATGCCTTCTTTAAGGGCCATTGCAAAGATTACTGTATGAAATGGAGAATCTTGACCAGTGCCTGAGCAGTAAGAGCTTAAGAAATATTCATTGTGAATAGTGCCAAAATAAACACACGTGTGCATGTGTCTTTATAGCAGCATGATTTATAATCCTTTGGGTATATACTCAGTAATGGGATGGCTGGGTCAAATGGTATTTCTAGTTCTAGATCCCTGAGGAATCGCCACACTGACTTCCACAATGGTTGAACTAGTTTACAGTCCCACCAACAGTGTAAAAGTGTTCCTATTTCTCCACATCCTCTCCAGCACCTGTTGTTTCCTGACTTTTTAATGATGGCCATTCTAACTGGTGTGAGATGGTATCTCATTGTGGTTTTGATTTGCATTTCTCTGATGGCCAGTGATGATGAGCATTTTTCCACGTGTCTTTTGGCTGCATAAATGTTTATTGTAGCACTATTCACAATAGCAAAGACTTGGAACCAACCCAAATGTCCAACAATGATAGACTGGATTAAGAAAATGTGGCACATACACACCATGGAATACTATGCAGCCATAAAAAATGATGAGTTCATGTCCTTTGTAGGGATATGGATGTAGCTGGAAACCATCATTCTCAGCAAACTATTGCAAGGACAAAAAACCAAACACCGCATGTTCTCACTCTTAGGTGGGAATTGAACAATGAGAACACATGGGCACAGGAAGGGGAACATCACACACCGGGGACTGTTGTGGGGTGGAGGGAAGGGGGAGGGATAGCATTAGGAGATATACCTAATGCTAAATGATGAGTTAATGGGTGCAGCACACCAACATAGTGCATGTATACATGTGTAACAAACCTGCACGTTGTGCACATGTACTCTAAAACTTAAAGTATAATTTAAAAAAAAGACAATAATGCAAGAAATTAGACATTTCTCTCTCCTTTTGTGTAGTTTTTAAAGTCATATATTTAATATACTTTTCCTTTTGGCCCTTTGGATCGGTGTCAGGCTTAGAACTTCTTACATGTGAATAGGGTGCTGTAGTATTAAGTAATTTTAAAATCACATATTACGAAAGATCACGTATGCCTTTATTAAGCCACAATAAGGTAGTGATGATTTTGTTTTTTAATCTTACAATTTAAGGACATTTATCTGCTTTTCACCTCCCCCAGGGAAAGCTTTACAAAAACCCACAGAGGTACCTGTACCATATGAGAAGATGCTACAAGACCAGTCAGCTTTGATAGTACAGGGGCTTCCAGAAGGTGTTGCTTTAAACACCTTGAGAATTATGATCTTGCAACCCTGAAGTGGATTTTGGCGAACACAGCCGGGATTTCATTTATTATTAAGAGGTGAGGTGCTTTCTCCCTTTGTGCCCATCAATGGTTTATTCATATAAATTTGAATATTCAGCTTATGTTAATATATTTTTAAAATTCTCAGTTAACACAATTCATTTAAATTTATGCTGTCATTAATTTCGTGTATTCATGTGTAGTTTTATTAGTTTTGTTTTATTGCAGATCTTTCTTAGGGCCAAAGAAGCATCTAGATTAGTGATTGCTTTGCTTCCTTGATAGCTGGCTGGCTTCCTAATCCTGTTTTCCTAGATTTTAATACACTTTAATGGTTTCTCTTTTATTTTCTTTGAGAATATGATGTAAGACATTTTCAGATGGGCTGCTTAGATATTTATATAATCCAAGAAAAGTTGGTTGAGCTGAAAAAGTAGAGACTTGTTTTTTGTTTTCCGATCAGCTACTTGTTTTCTATGTAAGTTCATAGATCTGCCCCCACTTCCAAGCATTAATTGACATAATGTCACTGAATAGTCCTGGCATCTTTGGGCACAGCATTGGGTGGGGAGGGGATACACAACTGTGTATAAGCGTTACGGCTTTGGCGTGCTCCGAGTCGCATGGAAGGGAGAAAAGTTTGTAAAATGACCATGGCAAGAGCCTCACATCCCTGCTGTAAGAATGGTTCAGAGAAAGTGCTGCGAATGTTCATTAGGGGTTGGATTCTTTTATAGTTCAGGAAGAATTTCATGAGGAAGAGGGCATTTACATGAGCCCTTGGAGAATGAGAAGGATTTCAGCTTCCTTTAGGGAAGTTTAGCCATTTCATTTGAAGAGAAAAAATGATAGAATGGTACTCTTTGGAGCCAATTTTTTTTAGACTTTTGAAAGGAAATAACCAATATCATTGGAATACTCTTCACAATGTAGGGATAAAAGGGAAAATAATACGTACATGAACACACACATTTTGTTCTCTGTTAATCTTTGTTTTATTCTCATTGTAGTGAAAAGATTAATTTTTAGCAACTTTATTGAGGTATAATTGATGCACCATAAAATTCATCTGTCTGAGTATTTAATTTACTGATAGTAAATTTACAGTCTTAAAATTTTTTAAAAATGATTTTACAACCATCATCACAATCTAATTTTAAGATGCTTTTATTACCCCATCTCTGAATTATGATATAGAAATTGAATATATAGTGTGTTTCCTATAGAAATTAGTTTTTTTTTCACTGAGCATAATTCATCTCAGGCTCATTGGGCTTGTTGTGTGTATCAGTAGCTCCTTTTTATTGCTGAGCATTAAGTATTCTATGAACATACCACCTGTTTAATCATCACTTGATGATTCTGTTGTTTTCATTTTTTGCTGTTATGAATAATGCTACAGTGACCATACTTGAGCAAGTTTTTGTCTGAACATATACCTTAATATCTCATACATTGTATATATACCTAGGAGTATAATTACTAGGAATAGGGTACATTTACACTGAACTTTTAAGAAACTGAGCAGTTGTTTTCCCAAGTAGCTGTACCATTATATATTCCAGCAGCACATTATAAGCGTTCAAATTCTCCACATTGCTGCCAACTTACTGTCTTCTTGATGTTACCCATCGTAATAGGTGTGAAGTGGTATCTCATTTTGGTATTTTTTTGTTTTGTTTTATATTTCTCTAGTGACTATTGATGTTGTCTTACCTTACACTTTGTTTTTTTTTGAGACAGAGTCTCACTCTGTCACTCAGGTTAGAGTCCAGTGGCACGATCTGGGCTCAGTGCAGCCTCAACCTTCCCGGCTCAGGTGATCCTCCTGCCTCAGGTCTTGAGTAGCTGGGACTACAGGTGTGCACCATCATACCTGGCTAATTTTTGAATTTTTTTTTTTTTTTGTAGAGATGGAGTTTCCTCACATTGCCCAGGCTGGTGTCAAACTCTTGGGCTCAAGCAATCTACCTGCCTAGGCTTCCCAAAGTGCTTGGATTACAGGTTTGTGTTATCTTTCAATGTCCTTATTGGTCATTTACATATGTTTTTCAGAGTAATGTCTATTTAGATCCTCTTCCCATTTTAAAATTGGGTTTGTCTTTTTATTATTGAGTCATAAGAGTTTTTTACATAGTCTCGATATAAGTCCCTAATTGGTGATTCAAAAAAAATTTGCGTGTGAGACAGTATGTCACCCTTTCATGCAGGCTGTGGTGTAGGATTTGGAAATATTTTCTCCAGTTCTAATAATTCTACATTATTCTTAATATATAAGTTGTCTTCTCCCTTGCTTGGTAGTATCGTTTTGAGGAGAAAAGTTTTTAATTTTGATAGAAACCAGATTATTCTCTTGGCACTTGTGCCTTTCACTTAATTTTTTTTTTTTTTTTTTTTTTTTTTGAGACAGAGTCTCACTCTGTTGCCCAGGCTGGAGTGCAGTGGCATGACCTCAGCTCACTGCAACCTCTGCCTCCTGGGTTCAAGCAATTCTTCTGCCTCAGCCTCCTGAGTAGTTGGGACTACAGGCGCATGCCACCATGCCTGGCTAAGTTTTTGTATTTTTAGTAGAGACGGGGTTTCACCGTATTAGCCAGGATGGTCTCTATCTCCTGACATCGTGATCCACCTGCCTTGGCTTCCCAAAGTGCTGGGATTACAGGCTTGAGTCACTGCATCCGGACTTGACTTCATATTTAAGAAACCATTGCCTAACCCAAAGGCATGAAGATTTTATTTTTTTTTTGTATTTCTTTTTTAAATATTGTTTTATTTTATTTATTTATTTATTTATTTATGTATTTATTATTATTATTATACTTTAAGTTTTAGGGTACATGTGCACAATGTGCAGGTTAGTTACATATGTATACATGTGCCATGCTGGTGTGCTGCACCCATTAACTCATCATTTAGCATTAGGTATATCTCCTAATGCTATCCCTCCCCCGTCCCCCCACCCCACAACAGTCCCCAGAGTGTGATGTTCCCCTTCCTGTGTCCATGTGTTCTCATTGTTCAATTCCCACCTATGAGTGAGAACATGCAGTGTTTGGTTTTTTGTCCTTGCGATAGTTTACTGAGAATGATGATTTCCAATTTCATCCATGTCCCTACAAAGGACATGAACTCATAATTTTTTACGGCTGCATAGTATTCCATGGTGTATATGTGCCACATTTTCTTAATCCAGTCTATCATTGTTGGACATTTGGCTTGGTTCCAAGTCTTTGCTATTGTGAATAGTGCCGCCATAAACATACGTGTGCATGTGTCTTTATAACAGCATGATTTATAGTCCTTTGGGTATATACCCAGTAATGGGATGGCTGGGTCAAATGGTATTTCTAGTTCTAGATCCCTGAGGAATCGCCACACTGACTTCCACAATGGTTGAACTAGTTTACAGTCCCACCAACAGTGTAAAAGTGTTCCTATTTCTCCACATCCTCTCCAGCACCTGTTGTTTCCTGACTTTTTAATGATGGCCATTCTAACTGGTGTGAGATGGTATCTCATTGTGGTTTTGATTTGCATTTCTCTGATGGCCAGTGATGATGAGCATTTTTTCGTGTGTCTTTTGGCTGCATAAATGTCTTCTTTTGAGAAGTGTCTGTTCGTATCCTTCGCCCACTTTTTGATGGGGTTGTTTGTTTTTTTCTTGTAAATTTGTTGGAGTTCATTGTAGATTCTGGATATTAGTCCTTTGTCAGATGAGTAGGTTGCAAATTTTTCTCCCATTTTGTAGGTTGCCTGTTCACTCTGATGGTAGTTTCTTTTGCTGTGCAGAAGCTCTTGAGTTTAATTAGATCCCATTTGTCAATTTTGGCTTTTGTTGCCATTGCTTTTGGTGTTTTAGACATGAAGTCCTTGCCTATGCCTATGTCCTGAATGGTATTGCCTAGGTTTTCTTCTAGGGTTTTTATGGTTTTAGGTCTAACTTGTAAGTCTTTAATCCATCTTGAATTAATTTTTGTATAAGGTGTAAGGAAGGGATCCAGTTTCAGCTTTCTCCATATGGCTAGCCAGTTTTCCCAGCACCATTTATTAAATAGGGAATCCTTTCCCCATTGCTTGTTTTTGTCAGATTTGTCAAAGATCAGATAGTTGTAGATATGTGGCATTATTTCTGAGGGCTCTGTTCTGTTCCATTATCTATATGTCTGTTTTGGTACCAGTACCATGCTGTTTTGGTTACTGTAGCCAGCCAATATCATACTGAATGGGCAAAAACTGGAAGCATTCCCTTTGAAAACTGGCACGAGACAGGGATTCCCTCTCTCACCACTCCTATTCAACATAGTGTTGGAAGTTCTGGCCAGGGAAATTAGGCAGGAGAAGGAAATCAAGGGTATTCAATTAGGAAAAGGGGAAGTCAAATTGTCCGTGTTTGCAGATGACATGATTGTATATCTAGAAAACCCCATTGTCTCAGCCCAAAATCTCCTTAAGCTGATAAGCAGCTTCAGCAAAGTCTCAGGATACAAAATCAATGTACAAAAATCACAAGCATTCTTATACACCAATAACAGACAAACAGAGACAAATCATGAGTGAACTCTCATTCACAATTGCTTCAAAGAGAATAAAATACCTAGGAATCCAACTTACAAGGGACATGAAGGACCTCTTCAAGGAGAACTACAAACCACTGCTCAATGAAATAAAAGAGGATACAAAGAAATGGAAGAACATTCCATGCTCATGCGTAGGAAGAATCAATATCGTGAAAATGGCCACACTGCCCAAAGTAATTTATAGATTCAATGCCATCCCCATCAAGCTACCAATGACTTTCTTCACAGAATTGGAAAAAAGTATTTTAAAGTTCATATGGAACCAAAAAAGAGCCCGCATCGCCAAGTCAATCCTAAGCCAAAAGAACAAAGCTGGAGGCATCACGCTACCTGACTTTATTTTGTTTTACTTTTTATTTTTTTTTGGTGACATGTCTATGGAAGTGTCTGCCCATTTAAAAATTGTGTTTTTCTTCTTTTACGAGTTATAGGAGTTCTCGATATGTTCTGGATACAAGTCTTTTATAAGAAATAAGATTCTGCACATATTGTTTCTGTCTGGCTAGTTGTTTCATTTTCTTGGTGGTGTCCCTTATAGCTCAAAAGCTTTTGCTTTGGTGAAATTCAGTTTTTCAAGTTTTCTTTTATTACTATGCTCTTGGTGTTGTATCTGAAGAATCTTTGTCCAACCTATGGTCACAAAGGTTTAGACTTAGATTTTCTTCCTGAAATTTTTATTTTTATCTCTTATGTTTAGGGGTAAGATCCATTGTGAGTTATTTTTTGCACATATTGTGAGGTAAGAGTTTAAAATCATAATTTTGCATGTGATGTACCAGAAGCATCTGTCGAAAAGACCATTCCTTCTCTGCTTACTTGCCATAAAACCTTTTTCAAAAATCAACTCATGGGCTCAAGTAATCCACTCAACTTGGCCTTTCAAATTCTAGGATTATAAACATGCTGCACCATGCCTGGCACTAGTTTATATATTAAGGGATTTATAGCTTATATATTCCTTTAGGCTATATAACCTGTCTTTAGGTTATATGTGGGGTCCAAAAATTTTAATCATACGAAACACAATTTTACATTGTTGAAAAATCATCGATGTCTCTGGGCTTGACCTCTTGCAGAGGGTGGGAGCCAGTTGTCATTTGTGTTATATCTGAATTCTCACTGTTGCAGATCCTGCCATTGTGGGGCTTTTAACTGTGCTTCCACATGAGTTCAAAAAATATCTTATGGCTCAGTGTGATGACTCATGCCTATAGTCTCAGCACTTTGGCAGGCTTGTGGCATGTGGATTTCTGGAGCCAAGGAGTTAAGAGACCAGCCTGGGCAACATGGCAAAACCCCACCTCTATAAAAAATACAAAAATTAGACAGGTGTGGTGGTACATGTCTGTAGTCTCAGCTACTCAGGAGGCTGGGGCTAGAGGGTCACTTGGGTCCAGGAATTGGAGGCTGAAGTGAGCTAGGATTACATCATTGCACTCCAGCCTCGGCAACAGAGCAAGATTCTATCTCTAGTCTTCTCTTCTAACTAATTTGGAATATACAATGCACTGTTGTTAACTATAGTCATTCTAATCTGCTGTCAATTGTCACAAAAATGTACTCTTTATTTAGTTTACTACCCTTACATTAATGTTTTTAGTTTTGTTTGTTTGTTTGTTTGTTTTTCTTTTTTTGAGATGGAGTCTCACTCTGTTGCCCAGGCTGGAGTGCAGTGGCACAATCTCCGCTCACTGCAAGCTCCGCCTCGGGGGTTCATGCCATTCTCCTGCCTCAGCCTCCTGAGTAGCTGGAAGTACAAGTGTGTGCCACCATGCCCAGCTATATTTTTGTATTTTTAGTAGAGAGGGGGTTTCACCATGTTGGCCATGCTGGTCTTGAACGCCTGACCTCAGGTGATTTGCTTGCCTTGGCCTCCCAAAGTACTAGAATTGCAGGCATGAGCCACCACACCCAGCCTAGATATTCAATAACAAAGATTTCGTTTGCCTATTTTGACCTTCAAATGAGAGGAATTACCCAATATGCACCCTTTTGTATCTGGCCACAAAGGCCTGCTTCAAATTACCTGTCCTAATTGTGGGCAAAGCTTTATGCAGAAAGGTGTGCTTTGTCCTCTTGTTAATAAAAGGGATTTATGAGGAGGAAAAAAAAAACAATGTATCTCATTATTGAAGTTGCCAAAAATTATACCATCTCTACTCTGGAATATTGAGTTATTAAAACTGATGTGTATAATTGTTTTTCAATGTTTTATAATAGTATTTTTAATATTCAGTGAACATGGATTGTGACTAAATTTTCTTTAATTCTAAAGATAAGAATTTGCTGGTTAAAATAATTAACAGCAAATTATTGCAGAATATTAATAAATGGTTAAAACTTTGTCTTGGTTGGGACTATAGGTGATTCCTACACTCTGCTACCTAGAAAACTTTCATCATTTCAAAGACTTTTAAAGTTATACCCATTAACCATCTCCCTCCTCATTATCTTCCCATCTCCACCACTCTTCCCAAAATTCTTCTGGTTTTCATTATTCAACTCTCTATCTCCATAAGTTTTTTTTTTAAGCTTCAACATGTTAGCCATAATGTGATGTTTATCTTTCTTTGCCTGGCTTGTTTCATTTAATGTAAAGTCTTCTAGTTCCATCCATGTAGTTGCACATAACTAAAAAATGGAATTAGAATGCTCTTAACACAAAGAAATGATAAATGCTTAATTACATACTGTATAGTTATATAAAAATATCACATGTATCTCATAAATACATACAACTGTTATGTATTCATAATAATTAAAAATGAAAAAAGTAGTAAAGTTTAAAAAATTTCTTTATTTGACCTATAAGCATTAAGGCAATGTCTTGTAAAATCTTATATGTAACTCTAGCTATGCCATAAGATTCAATTAAGATTTTGTTTCAGTTGCAACAGAATTTGTATTCCCACTGAGGTAATGTATGACCACCAACAACCAATAATTATAGGGATGGAATGCCCTACTGTACGTAAATGTTTTCTAAATAGGCAGATAATCTTGGTCAGATGACTGATGTGTTTCCATATGTTTTATGATTGCTTGAGTTTCTGATAGTTATGCACTGAATGTCAAATTATTGATATCTTTACCTCTAGGGGTCCCTAACCCCTGGGCCACAGGCAGGGGCTATTCTGTGGCTGGCACACAGCAAGAGGTGAGCCACTGGGAGAGCAAGCACTACTGCCTGAGCTCCACCTCCTGTCAGATTCTCATAGGAGCGTGAACCTTATTGTAAACTGCATGTTCTAGGGATCTAGGTTGTGTGCTCCTTATGAAAATCTAACACCTGATGATCTGAGGTGAGACCGTTTCATCCCAAAACCATCCCTCACTCCCATTCTGTGGAAAAGTTGTCTTCCGTGAAATCGGTCCCTGTTGCCAAAAAAGGTTGGGGACCACTGTTTAGATCTTTAAACAAGAAAATAGATGTCAGTTTAAAATACATTTATTTTGCCCTCTTAGATTTTAAGACAACATTCTTGAAGTCCAATTGACATATAATAAACTATCCATATTTAATGTGTTCAATTTAATATGTTTTGACATGTATATAACTATTAAAATGTCATTGCAATCAAGATAGAGATATGCCTCAGTCCCCAAAGTATCCTCTTGTTCCTTGATAACCCCTTTTAATAATCCCTCCACACATCTTTCTTCCCAGACAAACACTAAAATGTGTTCTAATTATTAGTTTGCAAGTTTGCATGTTTTGTAGTTTTGTAGCATGTAAAATCTAGTATTATGTACTCTTATTTTTTCTGTCTTCTTTTAATCAGCATACTTATTTTGATATTTATCATATTGTTGTGTGTTAGAATGGTGCATTCCTTTTATTGCTCAGTAGTATTCCATATGTATATACTACAATTCAGTTATTGATTCATCTTCTGAGGGACATTTGGGTCGTTTCCAATCTTTGGCTACTACAAATAAAGCTGTTATGTTTGTGTACAAATCTCTATGTCACTTAAATACTTTTAAATTTATTGAGACCTGTTTTATGACCCAGAAAATGGTCTAACTTGATAAATATTCTGTGTGCACTTGAAAAGAAGGAGTATTCCAATGTTTTTTTGTGAAAGTGTTTTATAATGTCACTAACTTCTAATTGGTTCATAGTGTTCTTCAGGTCAACTACAACTCTGATAAATTTTTGATTACCACTTCTATTAATTAATGAGGAAGGTATATTGAAGTGTTTGTTTTTTTTAATAATATGAGGAAGTTTATCACTACTTGATTCTGTTTATAAGAAAGTTAAACAAAGGATGCTAATTAGTAACATTAGCATTAAAGTATGAAACTCACTGGTAAAGGTAAGTATGTAATCAACTTCAGATGACTCTAATATTGTAATGTGGATAAACAACTATTTTGACAATAGTATATAAATTAAGAGATAAAATAATTAAAAATAACTATAGTTACACAACATGTTAATGTTGCACAGTTAAAAAAAGAGGTAAATTGTGACATCAATAACATAAAATTTGGGGTCAGAGAGAAGTATAGTAGTAAATGACTACGTTAGGAAAAATGTGAATTCAAATAGACAACCTAACATTATACCCAAAGAAACTAGAAAAAGAGCACACTATGCCTGAAACTAGTAGAAAGCTAATTTAAATGAAATAGAGACTAGAAAGAAAAATTAGAAAAAAAGAAAAAAATAGAAAAAATAAATGAAATTAAGAGTTGATTTTTTGAAAAAAATGAACAAAGTTGAGAAACCTTTGGCTACACTACCTAAGGAGAAAAAGATGACTGAAAAATATAATTATAGTCAAAAGAGGCAACGTTACAACTTATACTACAGAAATACAAAGGCTCATAAGAGACTGCTATAAGCAGTTACATTCCAACCGATTGGAGAGTCCAGAAGAAATGGATAAATTTCTAAGAAATATACAACTTGTGTTTTAAAATTTTCCCCACAAAACGCTGACTAAAAGCATTTCCAGCATGCCTCACCCACTTAAATGAACCAAAATAGGTTGCAGACAATCATATTTTTAATACATTATTCAAGGAGGAACATGAGAGAGCAACAGGAAATTTAAACTTTAAAATCTAGGAAACAGAAAACAAGCAACCACGTGGCAAGTGTAAGACATGCTGGTTATGCTGGAGTAAATCCCAATAAGTGAAAGAGTGAGTGAGTGCCTTTCTGTGGTCCACTTTCTTACCAGGTAATCATGCAATCCGGCCATGGGAGAGCATTTTGACCCTCCCAAATCCTGAATCTAATTTAGGGAGCAACCAGGAGATTATAAGAAGAAACTGCTCTAGGAAGTGTCACACGACCTTTTTGCAACCTAAGTGGCTACCATAAGATGCCATTCTTGACCCTAGCTCTTAACAAACTGTGCAGGATCCTGGAAGCATTTATGTCATTCCTAGCCAATAGGGAAAACAGGTGTTGATTGCAGAATCAGGGTTTGAGAAGGGAATGAGCTCTCCCAACTCAGCCTGAGAAGTGAGCATGGCGTGGTCTCCAGCTGCTGGCACTTGAAATGGCAACCCCAAACCCAGCACTGCCCCACCCACCCTTGAGACAGATTGTGGGATTCAGATTCCTGGGTGTTCCACATCCCAGTATGCTACCCGGGACACTGAAGCACTTTTCTTGGGGAACAGAGGTAGGACATAAAAGTCCTACCAATACCATGCAGCTGACTCTTAACTGAAAGTGTCACCTACTGGCCTGGAGGCCAGCCCATACAACCCATTGCAACCACTGCTAACACAAGAGCACAGAACTCAAGAACTTGAAGAGCATCTTGTGTCCACTGCTGCTGCCATTGCCCATGCCACACTAGCTGCCAAGGAAGTCAAGAGCCCACTCACCCACCCAATACACTGCTACTGCAATTGGCATTCAAGAAAGCCATCCAGAGGCTCAAGAATCAGCCTGCCTGCAACTGCCAAGCAGACATGAGGAAACACTGTTCTAGATAACAAGAATAGACCCACTTAGCCCAACACCTTTACCATTGAAATCTGAAGGTAGGGCCATCTGGCATTCCCCTCCCCAGCACACCTTCACCACAGCCCCGCAAATCACTGCACCATAATAAGCCAAGGAAAGCACACATACCACTAATGCTATTTATAGCCAAAGAAATTACACAGAATATTCACTACTGTATGTACCAAGAAGCTAAACCAAATGCCCCAACCAAGCAATGTCATAGTCATGTCTTTGAGTAAAAGGACCCTCCCCAATGAAAGTAAATTCGAAAATAAGAAGTGACTATCACTCCAGATGTGCAAAAATCAATGTAAAGATGCAGGAAACTTTAAAAAGCAAGGTTATATGACACACTCAAAGGAACACAATAATTCTCCAGCAATAGATTTTAGCCAAAGAGAAATTCTAGAAATACCATATCAAGAATTCAAAATATTGATTTTAAATAAACTCAGTGAGATGTAAGATAAATCTGAAAACCAATCGAAGAAATCAGAAAATGTATTTAGGAAATGAATGAGAAATTTAAAAAGACAGATATTAAAAAAGGATATTTTAGAACTAAAAACTTTATTGAAGGACATACAAAATACACTTGAAATCTTCAACAATAGGCTAGACCAAGCAGAATAAATAATTTTAGAGCACAAAGATAGGTCTCTTGAAGTAATTTAGTTAGATAAAAAAATGAATAAAAAGAATAATCAAAGCCTTTTTGACATTTGGGACCATATAAAGTAATCTAATATACAAATTACTGGTATTCTTGAGGAGGAAGAAAGATACCAAGGCTTAGAAAATACTGTTTATAAAATAATAGATGAAAACTTTCTAAGTCTAGCAAGAGATTTAGACATCCAGATCCCAGAGTACCAACAAACCCCAGTGAATACATCACACACACACACACACACACACACACACAGACTCTGTCACCATGTGATATAATCATTAGACCGTCTAAACTCAAAATGAAAGAAAGAATTCTAAAATCAGCAATAGAAAAGCTTCTTGTCACTTAAAAAGGAAACTGCTTTAGACCAACAGCAATTTTTTCAGCAGAAACCTTATAGGTCAGAAGAGAATGAGATGGCATAACTAAAGTGCTGAAAGGAAAAAAAAAACATGCTAGACACGAATTCTATGTACAACAAGATCAAGCTTCATAAATGGAGGAGAAATAAATTATTTCCCAGTCAGGCAAATGGTGAAGGAATCTGTCACTAGACTGGACTTACAGGAAATTGTTGAAGAAGTTCTAAACTTGGAAACAAAAGCGCAATACTTTTCATCATGAGAACACAGAGTATAAAACCCTCAGGTCTTACAGAAAAATCACACAATGGAGAAAGAGAAAAGAATCAAGTTGGCAACACTACAAACTACAGGTCATTATATAGTGAAAAAGGGATCAATTCAATAAGAAGATATAACAGTCCTAAATATATATGTACCCAACACTGGAGAACCCAGATTTATAAAACAAATATTACTAGACCCAAAGGAAGACATAGACAGTAATACACTAATAGTGGGGGACTTCAATGCCCTGCTCGTAGCACTAGACAGATAATTGAGACAGAAAATCAACAAGGAAGTATTGGACTTAAATTGGACATTAGACCAAATAAGCTTAACTGCTTTTACGGAACATTCTATCCAACAACTGCAAAATATACATCTCATCAGCACATGGAACATTCTCCAAGATAGACCATGTGTTAGGTCACAAAACAAGTCTCAACAAATTTTTAAATATTAAATCATATCAAAGTATGTTCTTAATATTTTTTTCAATCACGGTTGAATGAAACTAGAAGTCAATACTAAGAGAAACTTTGGAAACTAAACAAATACATGAAAGATTAGGCAACATGCTCCTGAATTGGGTCAATGAAAAAAATTAAGACACAGATGTTTTTAAAATTATAAAACCAATAAAAATGGAAACACAATATACCAAAGCCTGTTGGATACAGCAAAAGCAGTGGCAAGAGGGAATTTTAGCATTAAGTGCTTATATAAAAATGTAGAAAAATTACAAATTAATAATCTGTCATACCTCAAAGAATTGGAAAAACAAGAACAAAGCAAGTGCAACATTAGTAGAAGGAAAGAAATTACAAAGATCAGAGCAGTGCTAAATAAAATGCAGTTCAAAAAATAATACAGAGGATCAATAAAACAAAATGAAAACAGGGGCAGATGTGCTCAAGGCTATGGGAGCCCACCTGTTGCATCACTGTGACCTGGATGTGAGACATGAAGTCAAAGGAGATTATTTTGGAACTTTAAGGTTTAATGACTGCCCTATTGGATTTTGGACTTGTATGGGGCCTCTAGCCCCTTTGTTTTGGCCAATTTCTCCCATTTCTCCCATTTGGAATGGCTGTATTTATTCAATGCCTGTATCCTCATTGTATCTAGGAAGTAACTTACTTTTGATTTTACAGGCTCATAGGCAGAAGGGACTTGTCTTGTCTGAAATGAGACTTTGGGCTTGGACTTTTGGGCTAATGCTGGAAAGAGTTAAGACTTTGAGGAACTGTTGAAACGGCATGATTGTGTTTTGAAATGTGAGTACATGAGATTTGGGCGGGGCCAGGGATGCAATGATATGGTTTGACTCTGTGTCCCCACCCAAATCTCACCTTGAATTGTAATCCCCATGTGTCAAGGGTAGGACCAGGTGGGGGTAATTGAATAATGGGGGGCAGTTTCCCTCATGCTGTTCTCATGATAGTAAGTGAGCCTCATGAGATCTGATGGTTTTATAAGCATCTGGCATTTTCCCTGCTTGCCCTCACTTCATCCTGCCACCCTGTGAAGAAGGTGCTTGTTTCTCCTTTGCCTTCAGCAATGATTGTAAGTTTCCCTAGGCTTCCCCAGCCATGCTGAACTGTGAGTCAATTAAACCTCTTTCTTTTTTTTTTTTTTTTTTTTTCTTTTATTATTATTATTATTATTATACTTTAGGTTTTATGGTACATGTGCGCAATGTGCAGGTAAGTTACATATGTATACATGTGCCATGCTGGTGCGCTGCACCCACCAACTCGTCATCTCGCATTAGGTATATCTCCCAATGCTATCCCTCCCCCCTCCCCCCACCCCACCACAGTCCCCAGAGTGTGATGTTCCCCTTCCTGTGTCCATGTGTTCTCATTGTTCAATTCCCACCTATGAGTGAGAATATGCGGTGTTTGGTTTTTTGTTCTTGTGATAGTTTACTGAGAATGATGATTTCCAATTTCATCCATGTCCCTACAAAAGACGTGAACTCATCATTTTTTATGGCTGCTGACAAAAACAAGAAATGGGGAAAGGATTCCCTATTTAATAAATGGTGCTGGGAAAACTGGCTAGCCATATGGAGAAAGCTGAAACTGGATCCCTTCCTTACACCTTATACAAAAATCAATTCAAGATGGATTAAAGACTTAAATGTTAGACCTAAAACCATAAAAACCCTAGAAGAAAACCTAGGCATTACCATTCAGGACATAGGCATGGGCAAGGACTTCATGTCTAAAACACCAAAAGCAATGGCAACAAAAGCCAAAATTGACAAATGGGATCTAATTAAACTCAAGAGCTTCTGCACAGCAAAAGAAACTACCATCAGAGTGAACAGGCAACCTACAAAATGGGAGAAAATTTTTGCAACCTACTCATCTGACAAAGGGCTAATATCCAGAATCTACAATGAACTCCAACAAATTTACAAGAAAAAAACAAACAACCCCATCAAAAAGTGGGCGAAGGACATGAACAGATACTTCTCAAAAGAAGACATTTATGCAGCCAAAAAACACATGAAAAAATGCTCACCATCACTGGCCATCAGAGAAATGCAAATCAAAACCACAATGAGATACCATCTCACACCAGTTAGAATGGCAATCATTAAAAAGTCAGGAAACAACAGGTGCTGGAGAGGATGTGGAGAAATAGGAACACTTTTACACTGTTGGTGGGACTGTAAACTAGTTCAACCATTGTGGAAGTCAGTGTGGCGATTCCTCAGGGATCTAGAACTACAAATTCCATTTGACCCAGCCATCCCATTACTGGGTATATACCCAAAGGACTATAAATCATGCTGCTATAAAGACACATGCACACGTATGTTTATTGCGGCATTATTCACAATAGCAAAGACTTGGAACCAACCCAAATGTCCAACAATGATAGACTGGATTAAGAAAATGTGGCACATATACACCATGGAATACTATGCAGCCATAAAAAATGATGAGTTCACGTCCTTTGTAGGGACATGGATGAAACTGGAAATCATCATTCTCAGTAAACTATCGCAAGAACAAAAAACCAAACACTGCATATTCTCACTCATAGGTGGGAATTGAACAATGAGAACACATGGACACAGGAAGGGGAACATCACACTTCGGGGACTGTTGTGGGGTGGGGGGATGGGGGAGGGATAGCATTGGGAGATATACCTAATGCTAGATGACAAGTTGGTGGGTGCAGCGCACCAGCATGGCACATGTATACATATGTAACTTACCTGCACATTGCGCACATGTACCATAAAACCTAAAGTATAATAATGATAATAATAATAATAATAATAAAAGAAAAAAAAAAAAGCTTTTACATCAATTTAAAAGTATGCTTTACAAAAATTGTATATATTTAAACTGTACATGATTATTTGATATATGTATATGTTGTGAAATAATAATCACAATCAAGCTAATTAATATATCTGTCTCTTCACATAGTTACCACCCCCACTACTTTTTTTGGGTGGGGAGAACACACATTTTATTCTCAGAAAATGTCACGTATATGTTGCATAATTATTAACTATAGTTATGTTGTAAGTAGAATCCATTCATCTTGCATAACTGAAACTTTGTACTCTTTGGTCAACACCTCCTCATTTCCACTAACTCCAGCCCTTGGTTAAGCACCATTCTACTCTCTGTTTCTAGAAGTTTGATCTTTTTAAGTTTCACATATAAATAATATCATGCAGTATATGTTTTTCTGTCTCTGGCTTATTTCACTTAAAATAGTGTCTTCCAAGTTTATGCAAGTTGTCTGAAATGGCAAGGTTTCCTTGTAATTTAAGGCTGAATACTATTCAATTATATGTAAATGCCACAGTTTCTTTATCCATTCTTCTATTTATGGACACTTACTTAAATCATTTCCATATTGTGCCTATTGTGCCTAGTGCTGCAATGAACGTGGGCGTACAGATATCTCTGATTTCATTTCCCTTGTATATATATCCAGAAGTGAGATTGCTAGATCATATTGTTGCTCAATTTAATTTTTTTTGAGGAACCTCCACTCTGTTTTACATACCGATTATACAAATTTACATTACCACCAACAGTGTACAAGTGTTTCCTTTTCTTTACAAGCTTACCAGTAGTTTTTATCTTTTAACTTTTTGATAATATCCATTTTGACAAGTGTGAGGTGAAATTTCATTATGGCTCTGATTTGCGCCTGATTGGTAATATTGAGCACCTTTTAACATATCTGTTGGACAGTTATATATCTTCTTTGGAAAAATGTATATTGAGTTATTTGCAGATGTTGTAACTGTTTTCCTTTTTTTTACATGGAGTTGAGTTTAATACATACTTTAGATATTGACACCTTCTCAGATATATGGTTTGCAAATATTTCCTCCATTCCGTAGGTTACCTTTTTATATTACTGATTGTTTTCTTTGTAGTACAGATGTTTTAACTTTATGTGGTACTACTATGTTATTTTAGCTTTTGTTTCCTGTTGTTTTGGTGTCATATTCAAATATACATTTCCAAGACCAATATAAAAAATCTCTTCTCCTGTTTTCTTCTAGGAGTTTTATGGTTTCAGGTATTCCATTTAAGTGTTTAATCCATTTTGAGTTGTGTTTTGTGTATGGTGTAATTAAGGGTTTAAATTCATTCTTTTGCTCATGGATATCCAATTTTCCCCAAGACTATTGAAGAAACTATACTTTCCGCATTGTGTATTATTGGTAACTTTATCTAAGATGAAGTGACTGTACATAGGTGGATTTATTTCTGGATTCTCTATTTTGTTCCATTGGTCTAAGTGACTGTTTTTATGTCAGTATCATACTGTTTTGATTACCATAGCTCTGTAACCTAACTTAAAATTTGGACTTGTGATGCCTTCAACTTAGTTCTTCTTCTCAAGATTGCTTTAGCTATTCAGACTCTTTTGTGGTTCCACACAAATTTTGGGATTTAAAAAAAAACATTTCTGTAATCCATGTCATTGGGATTTTAATAGGAATTGCACTGAATCTATAGACTGTGTTGTGTAGTGTGAATATGTTAACAATATTAATTTTTCTAATCCATGAACAGAGGACAACTTTCCCTTTATTAATGTTTTCTTCAATTTCTTTCATCAATAACTTATAGTTTTCATTGTTAAGATTTTTTACTTTCTTAATAAAATTTATTTCTAAATATTTTAATATTTATTTTTATTGTAAATGGGATGTTTTCTGAATTTCTTTTTTCAGAAAATTCATTAATATATAGGATTGCAAGTGATTTTTGCCTGTGAATTTTTTATCTGTCTGCTTTACTGAATTTGATTATTCTAACAGTTTTCTTGGTGGACTCTTTAGTGTTTTCTTTATATGAGATAATGTTATCTCTGTATAAGATAATGTTATCTGCAAATAGAGACAATTTTACGTTTTTTTTTCTGATTTGGATGCCTCTTATTTATTTTTCTTGCCTAATTGCTTTGGCCGGACTTCCAGCATGATATTGAATAGAAAGGGTGACAATTGGTATTCTTGTCTTGTTCTTAATCTTAGAATAAAATGTTTTCATCTTTTTTTACATCTATTGAGATGATTATATGATTTATAATTTTCATTTTATGTCATTGCACATTGACTGATTTGTATATATTGAATCATCATTGCATTCCAGGAGCAAATTCCACTTGATCATGGTGTATTACCATTTTAATGTGCTGTTATATTTAGTTTGCTAGTATTTTGTTGAGAATTTTTCTGTATATGTTCATCTGGGATATTTGTCTGTAATTTTGTTTTCTTATAGTATCCATGGCTAGTTTTGGTATTAGGGTAATGCTTGTCTCAAAAAAATGAGTTTGTAAGTTTTCCTTTCTCTTCAGATTTTGGAGAACATTTGAGAAGGATTGTATTAAATGTTTGGTAGAATCCACCAGTGAAGCTGTCTGGCCCTGCACTTTTTCTACCGAGAGATTTTTGATTATGAATTCAATTTCCTTACTTGGTATTGTTCTATTCAGATTTTATATTTTTTATGATTCTATCTTGGTAAATTGCATGTTTCTAGACATTTATTCATTTCTTCTAGGTTGTCCAATTTGTTGACTTGTGATTGTTTATAGTAATCTCTTGTGATCCTTTGTATTTATGTGGTATAGGTTGTAATGCTGTCTCTTTAGATTATAATTTTATTCTTCTGAATTATCTCTTTTTTTGTTAGTTTAGCTGAAACTTTCTCAATTTTGTTCATCTTTTGAAAAAAACTCTTAGCTTTATTGATCTTTCCTATTGTCTTTCTAGCCTCGATTTTATTTAATTCCACTTTAATATTTCTTATTTTCTTCCTTTTATTAACTTTGGGCTTAGTATGTTCTTCTCTGGTTCCTTTAGGTGTAAAGTTAGGTTGTTTATTTGAATTCATAATTTTTTTCTCATTGTAGGCACTTATGACTATAAACTTCCCTCTTAGAGTGCTTTTACTGCATTCTGTACATTTTGGTATGTTGCATTTCTGTCTTTATTGCCTCAAGATTTTTTTTTATTTCACTTTTTTTTTTTGAGATGGAGTCTCCATCTTTTTGCCCAGGCTGGAGTGCAGTGGCACAATCTCGGCTCACCGCAACCTCCGCCTCCTGGGTTCAAGCAATTCTCCTGCCTCAGCCTTCCGAGTAGCTGGGACTACAGGCATGTGCTACCATGTGTGGCTAATTTTGTATTTTTAGTAGAGATGGGGTTTCTCCATGTTGGTCGGGCTGGTCTTGAACTCCTGACCTCAGGTGATCCGCCCACCTCTGCCTCCCAAAGTGCTGTGATTACAGGCATGAGCCACCACACGCAGCTCATTTCACTTTTTATTTTCTTTTTGACCCATTGGTTGGTCAGAGTTGTGTTGTTTAACTTTCACACGTTTGTGAATTTCTGAGTTTTCTTCTTGTTACTGATTTCAAGTTTTATACCATTGTGGCTGGAAAAAATACTTGATATGATTTGAGTCTTCTTAAATTTGTTAAGACTTGATTTGTGGCCCAACCCAGGATCTATCCTGGAGAATATTCTGTGGGCACTTGAGTAGTATTTATACTCTGATGATGTTGGAAGGAATGTTCTGTATATGTCTGTTACTTCCATTTAGTGTGAAGTGCGGTTCAAATTCAATGTATCCTGATTGATTTTCTGTCTAAATGATTTATTAATGAAAGTGAAATACAGAAGCGCTCAACTATAATTGTATTGCTGTCCATTTCTTCATAACTGTTAATATTCATTTTATATATTTAGGTCATCTGGTGTTTATTGAATATATATTTACAACTGTTATATTCTCTTAATGTATTGACACATTTGTAGTTATATAATACCCTTCTTTGCCTCCTACCATTTTTTGCGTACAATCTTTATTGTCTGATATAAGTATAGCTATGCTTGCTCTCTATGGCTTTTGTTTTAGTAAAATATTTTGTGTAACTTTTACTTTCAGCCTATGTGCCTCCTTAAAGGTAAAACAAGTCTTTTGTGGGTAATACGTTTTCCATTATTTCATTGTTTCAAGACCCTTGTGGGTCTTGTTTTTCATTATTTTAATCCATTGAACCATTCTATACCTTCTAATTGGAGAATTTAGACTATATTTAAAGTAAGTATTGATAGGAAAATATTGTCATTTTGTTAATAGTGTTTTAACTGTTTTGTAGTTCCTTTGTTTCTTTCTTCCTCTCTTACTGTCTTTGTGATTTTCTAATTTTCTATAGAGGTATGCTTTTTATTGATTTTTAATATTTTGTGAATACATAGATGCATGTATTTATGGGTTACATGAGATGTTTTGATAGAGGCATGCAATATATAATAATCACATCAGGGTATATAAAGTATCCATCACCACAAACATTTGTCCTTTGTGTTATAAACAATCCCATTATACTATTTTAGTTATTTCAAAATGTACAATTAAATTACTTTGGACTATAGTCATCCTCTTTCGCTGGCAAATACTAGGTTTTATTAATTTTTTCCATTTTTTAATACCTATTAGCAGTCTCCACTTTCCTTCAAATGCCTCTGTCCCACTACTCTTCTCAGCCTCTGGTAACCGTTCTTCTACTCTCTGTCTCCAAGAGTTCATTTTTTTAATTTTTAGCTCCAACAAATAAGGGAGAATATGTGAAGTTTGTCTTTCTGTACCTGACTTATTTCTCTTAACATAATGACTTCCAGTTCCACTTATGTTGTTGCAAATGACAGGACCGCATTCTTTTCTATGGCTGAATAGTACTCCACTGTGAACATGTACTACATTGTTTTTATCCATTTATATGTTGATAGACACTTAGGTTGCTTCCAAATGTTGGCTATTGTGAATAGTGATGCAGTAAATATGGGAGTGCAGATGTTTCTTTAATATACTGATTTTCTTACTTCGGGTATATATGTAGGAGTGGGATTGCTGGGTCATATAGTAGCTCTATTTTTAGATCTTCGAGGAACCTCCAAACTGCTCTCTATAGTGGTTGTACTACTTCACATTCCAACCAACAATGTAAAAAGGTTCCCTTGTCTCCACATCCTCACCAGCATTTGTTATTGCCTGTCTTTTGGATATAAGTCATTTTAACTGGGGTGAGGTGATATCTCATTGTAGTTTTGATGGCGTTTCTGTGATGATCAATGATGTTGAGCACCTTTTCATATGCCTGTTTGCCATTTGCATGCCTTCTTTTGAGAAATGTCTGTTCATATCTTTTGCCAATTTTTAAAATTGGATTTTTTTTGTTATAGAGTTTTTTGAGCTCCTTATGTATTCTGGTTATTCATCCCTTATCAGATGGGCACATTGCAAATATTCTCTCACCTTCTGTGGATTCTCTTCACTTTGTCGATTGTTTCCTTTGCTATGCAGAAGCTTTTTAACTTAATGTGATACCACTTGTCCACTGTTGCTTTGGTGACTTGTGCTTGTGGGGTATTACTCAAGAAATCTTTGCCCAGACAAATGTCCTGTAGATTTTCCTCAAAGTTTTCTTGTAATAATTCCATAATTTGATTATTTAGATTTAAGCCTTTAATCCACTTTGATTTTTTTTGCATATGGTGAAAGGAGAGGCTCTAGTTTCATTTTTCTGCATATGAATATTCAGTTTTTCTAGCATCATTTATTGAAGAGACTGTTCTTTACCCCATTGTATGTTCTTGGGAACTTTGTGAAAAATGAGTTCATGGCAGATGTATACATTTATTTCTGAGTTCTCTATTCTGTCCCACTGGTCAATGTGTTTGTTTTTATGCCAGTATTATGCCATTTTGGTTTTTAAAACTTTGTAGTAAAATTTGAAGTCAGATAGTACGATTCCTCCAGTTTTGTTCTTTTTGCTTTGGATAGTTTTGGCTATTCTGGATCTTTTATGGATTCCATATAAATTTTAGGATTGTTTTTCTCTATTTCTGTGAAGAACGTCACTGGTATTTTGATAGGGTTTACATTCAATCTGTAGATTGCTTTGGGTCTTATGGACGTTTTAACAGCATTTATTCTGCCACTCTGTGAACATGAAATATATTTCCATTTTTTGGTGTCCTCATCAATTTCTTGCATAAATCATTTTTGAATTTTTATTATAGAGATCTCTCATTTCTTTGGTTAACTTATTTTCTAGGTATTTTATTTTATTGTAGCTATTATAAATGAGATTACTTTCTATTTCTTTATCAGATTGTTAGCTGTTGGCATATAGAAATGCTACTGATATTTGTATGCTGATTTTGTATCCTACAACTTTACTAAATTTGTTTTTCAGGTTGAATAGTTTTTTAGTAAAGCCTTTATTTTTTTCCAAATATAAGACAATATCATCTGCAAACAAGGAAAATTTGACTTATCCATTTCCAATCTGGATGCCGTTTATTTTTTTCTCTTGACTGATTGCTTAGGTTAGGACTTCCAGTACTATGTTTAATAACAGCAGTGAAAGTGGGCGCCATTGTTGTGTTCTAGATCTTAGAGGAAAAGTGTTCAGATTTTTGCCATTCAATTTCATACTGGCAATGGGTCTGTCACATATGGCTTTTATTATGTTGAGATATATTCCTTCTATATCCAGTTTTAGTTTTTTGAGGGTTTTTATTTCAAAGGGATGTGGAATTTTATCAAATTATTTCTCAGCATCAATTGAAATGATTGTATGGGCTTTTTTTTTTCCTTCATTCTGTTGACATAATGTATTACATTGACTTATTTGTGTATTTTGAAACATCTTGCATCCATGGGATGAATTCCACTTGGTCATGATGAATTATCTTTTACATGTGTTGTTGAATTCAGTTTGATAGTATTTTGTTGAGGATATTTGCATGAGTATTCATCAGTGACATTGGTCTGTAGTTTTCTGTTTTTGCTGTGTCTATCTGGTTTTGGTATCAAGGTAATTCTGAGTTTGTAGAATGAGTTTGAAAGTATTCCCTTCTCCACTATTTTTCAGAATAGTTTAAGTACAACTAGTGTTAGTTCTTCTTTAAATATTTGGTAGAATTCAGTAATGAAGCCATCAGGTCCCAGCCTTTTCATTACTGGCAGACTTTGTATTATGCTTTGATCTCATTACTTATTATAGGTCAGTTCAGGTTTTAAATTTCATCATGGCTCAATCTTGGTAGGTTGTATGTATCTAGAAATTTATCTGTTACTTTCAGATTTCCTAATTTATTGGCATATAGTTGCTCATAGTGACCTTTAATGATTCTTTGAATTTTTGGAGCATCAGTCATCATGTCTTTTTTATCTCTGATTTTATTTATTTGTGTCATCTCCCTTTTTGTCTTCATTAGCATGGCTAAAAGTTTGCTAATTTTCTTTATTATATTGAAAAACTAACTTTTTGTTTCATTGATCTTTTATTTTTAAAATATAAATGTTATTTATTTCTGCTCTGATCTTTATTATTTGTGTTCTACTATTAATTTTGGGTTTGGTTTGCTCTTGCTTTTTAGTTGCTTAAGATGCATCATTTGATTATTTATTTGAAGATTTTTTTTTCTTTTTATAAGTACTTATAGCTATAAACTTCCATAATTGTACTGCTTTCCTTATATCCCATAGGTTTTTGTATATCGTGTTTCCATTATCATTTGTTTCTGGAAAATTGTTAATTTTATCCTTAATTTCCTCATTGACTTTCTGGTCACTTAGGGACTTATTGTTTAATTTTCATGTGTTTGTATTGTTTCCAAAATTCCTCTTGTTATTGATTTTTAGTTTTATTTCATTTTGGTCAGAGAAGACACTTGATATTATTTCAATATTTTTGAATATTTTAAGATGTGTTTTGTGACCTACCATATGGTCTATCCTTTTAGACTAATCCATGTGCTGAGGAAAAGAATGTACATTCTGCAGCTTTTGTGTAAAATATTCTGTAAATATCTATTAGATCTATTTGGTCTACAGTGCAAATTAAGTCTGATGTTTCTTTGTTTATTTTCTGTCTGGAAGTTTTGTCCAATGCTAAAAGTGGGGTGTTGACACCTTCAGCTATTATTATATTGGAGTCTCTCTCTTTAGCTCTAATATTTGCTTTATACATCTGGGTGCTCCAGTGTTAGATGTATATATATTTACAAGTGTTGTATCCTTTTGCTAAATTGACCCCTTTAGCATTATATAATGATCCTCTTTATCTCTTCTTGTACTTTCTGCTATATATATATATTTGAGACAGGGTCTGTTGCCCAGGCTGTAGTGCAGTGGCATGATCTTGGCTACCTGCAACCTCTGCCTCCTGGGTTCAAGCAATTCTCATTCCTCAGTCTCCTGAGAAGCTGGGATTACAGGTGCATGCCACCACACCCAGCTAATTTTTGTATTTTTAGTAGAAACAGGGTTTCACCATGTTGACCAGGCTGGTCTCGAACTCCTGGCAGGATCTGCCTGCCTTGGCCTCCAAAGTGCTGGGATTCCAGATGTGAGCCACTGCGCCTGGCCAGGTCTTATTTTTTACATCCATTCAGCAACTCTATGTCTTTTGATTGGAGAGTTTAATCCATTTACATTCAGTGTTATTACTGATGAGTAAGGACTTGCTCCTGCTTTTTTTTTTTTTTTTTTTTTTCTGGTTGTTTTGTGCTCTTCTCTGCCTTCTTTCTTCTTGCCTTCCTTTAGTGAAGATGATTTTCTTTGGTGGTATGATTCTGAATTATTCCATCTTGTGTGTATCTGCTGTACACTTTTTGACATGAGCTGAACAAGAGGCCTGTGCATACTTCTCAGAACCCATCATTTTAAGTATAATAACACTGCTTGCATAATAAAAAACTAACAAAAAAACTAATAAAAATTATATGCCTTAACTTCATCCCCACGCTTTTAAATTTTTTGTTGTTCATATCTTATTGTACTATGTCTAGAAATGTTTTTGTAGTTATTATTTTTTATTTGTTCATTTTTAGTCTTTCTACCTAAGATAAGAGTAGTTTACACACCACACAGTTACAGTGTTATTCTGTTTTTCTGAGTACGTACTATTATTGGTGAGTTTTTTTTTTAACCTTCATATAATGTCTTATTGCTTGTTAACATTTGTTTGTTTTTGATTGAAGCACTCCCTTTAGCATTTCTTGTAAAACAAGTCTGGTATTAATGAAATTCCTCAGATTTTCTTTGTCTGGGAAAGTCCTTATTTCTTTTTAATGTTTGAAGGATATTTTTGCTGATATCATTTTAAGGTAAAAATTGTTTTCCTTCAGCACATTAAATATGTCATGTCACTCTCTCCTGGCCTGTATGGTTTCTACTGAAAAGTCTACTGCTAGACGTATTGGAGCTCCATTATTTGTTATTTGTTTCTTTTCTCTTGGTGCTTTTAGGATCCCTTCCCTACCCTTGACATTTGGGAGTTTGATTATCAAATCTTCTGAGGTAATCTTCCTTAGGTTAAATTTGGTGTTCTATACACTTCTTGTATGTGGAAATTGATATTTTTTCTCTTTTTTAAGGAAACAGCCACTACAGCACTAGGCCTTGCCCAAGGTCCGCTGTTACCACTACCTGGCTACTGTCTATGTTTGCTTAAGGCCCTAGGGCTCTACAATCAGCAGGTGGTGAAACCACTCAGGCTGTGTCCTTCCCTTCAGGGTGCTGAGTTTCCTGGGCACCTAGCAGGTCCAGAGATGCCATCCAGAAACTAGTGATGAGTCACAAGCTTAGAAGTCTACCTGGTAGTCTATTCTACCAGGTAGAATAGATTGTCTGAGCTGGCACTCATACCACAAGATGCCGTCCTTCCCACTCTTATCTCTCCTTTCCACAGGAAGAGTAATCTCACCCTGTAACTGCCACCACCACGGGCCCATGGGGAGTACTGCTAGGCTATTACCAATGTTCATTTAAGGCTCAAGGGCTCATCAGTCTGATTGTATTGAATGTTGCCTGGCCTGGGACTCTACCTTCAGAGCAGGGCCTCCCCTCTGGCCCATGGCAGGTCCAGGAATGCTGTCCAAGGTCCAAGACTTGAAACTGGGGATCCCAAGGGCCTGCTTGGTGCTCTGTTCCACTGTGGTTGAGTTGGTGCCTAAGATGCAAGACAAACTCCTTTTTATTTGTCCCTCTTCTCTTTTCAAGCAGGAAGAGTCTCTTATCATAGTCACTACAGTTTGGAATGTGCTAGGTCTCACTTGAAGTCAGCTCATCTGAGAGTCTCTCCCAATTCCTACAGCACACTACCTGGGTATCACCACTGATTATTCAAGGCCCAAGGGCTCTTTAATCAGCAGGTGATGGATCTTGCCAGGATTGTGTCTTTTCCTTCAAGACAGTGGGTTCCCTTCCACCCAGAGTGAGTCTAGTAATGTTATTTTGAAGCTACAGCCTGGAATGGGGGCCTTATGACTGATCTGTGCCCTGTCCTACTGTGGCTGAACTAGTATCCAGGATGCAAGACAAAAGTCTTTTTTTATTGTACCCTCTCCTCTCCTCAAGCAGAAGGAAGAGGTCTTCTTTGGAGCCATGAGCTGTGTTGCATGGGATTGAGGAGGAGTGGTACAAGTACTCTCTTAGCTGTATAGGCTGAAGTCTCAGTAATTTGTGTGCTCCCCAGTCCACTGGCTCTTAGCCCAGCTCAGCAGTAGGCCTCACAGTCCTTGAGTCCTTTCAAGTTTATTCAGGGCCCCAGAACACTTCAGTCTATGATGGAGAGGCTTGCTGAAATGCAAGTTTTGACCACTGGGATAATCAATTCCCTTCTGGTTAGAGCTGGTCTGAATGTTTCCTCTGTGGGTGGGCATCTGCTGAGTTCAGCCCAGTTTTGCTTTCCATTGTGACAGGGTAGCATGGAGTTAAATGCAAAGTCTCACAATCACTGAGCTCTCCCTCTCCCAAGCACAGGGATTTCTTATGCCATGTAGCCACTGTGGAGGAATGAGGTAGGTGTGGTATCCATAGTTCAAGACTGTTTTTGCTGCTCTCTTCCGTGCCCCTTTCGGTGAGATGAAGTTAAAACCATGTACTGTGAGTGCTCCTCTGATCTTTGACTCTTATGAAGGTGCTCTTTTGTGTAGCTAGTTATTGAATTTGGTGTTCCTGTGTGGAGGGATGATTAGCGGGATCTTCTACTCTGACGTCTTGCTCCAATCCCTCTCTATAGTGGTATGCTTTGATTCTTTTGTTTTTATCTTTTATCTGATAAAAGTAGATTTTTGCTTTGTGCATATCATTGAACTTATATAAAACATCAAATAGATATAACAGTCTATTTTATGATGATAACTATTATATATACCTGACAACCCCCATATTTTAAGTTTTTGGTGTCACAATTTACTTCTTTTTATGTATCTGTTGACAAATTATTGTAGCTATAGTTACTTTTATTGCTTTTGTTTTTAAACTTTTACACTAGAGTTAAAAGTAATTGTTACAATGCAATCACAGTATTAAAGCATTCTCAATTTGACTATATACTTTATCTATATGATTTTGATTCTAAGTTCTTACTTTTATGAATGGACTTGGATTCTATGCATGAAGTATGATATTCTAAATATAATCTGAACAACACAGAGTCAAAAATGGAATGAATTGGAAGAACAGTAAGGAGGAGAAGGAACTTGCGTGAAGGTCTTCTTTTCTCCTCTGCGTAATCACCACATTAATAATTTAGAAAATAATTACATAATCACTGTCTGCATTAGTTATGTGGAACCAGGTAGTATGAATGTGGTTATCTTCTCTTTGCCAAGTATTTCTTCTTAGTATTCCATTAAGAAAGTTTTTTGAGATTAACTTAATATAATTAGTAAAATTTCCTGTGATTATATTACGGGGACATCTTTACACTTGTATTTCTTAATTTGGGTATATACATCTCTTAATTGAATCATTACCGGACAGTAATTAATACAAATATATATTTATTGAGATGTAATTCATATACAATTACATTCTCCCATTAGTAATAATATATTCTGCAGAAATATTGAACGTTTTGACATTTTAAAACATTATATTGATCAACTATTATTCTTTAATGTAGTTATGCTCATGGAATCCAATGATTAGAAAAAAATGTATTTCAGATGTCTTAGACATATCTAAGCTAGTTAGTCAGTGATAACCCATCTTAATAAGTTTTCTGGATGGTCAGCATCCTACTGAGTTCCAGTAATTACAAAATGCCTAGATTTGGGCATCAAAAAATTGTGTGAACTAAGCTATTAATTATGAAGTGGGTCCTATCTTACACTTCAAGAAATAAAACTGAGATGCAAAAATAGCATTCTATCATCAGGTGAAAATGATATGTAGGAGATCAAGTTTACCAGTTCTAGAGGCATAAAGAAGTTGTATTAACTTCTGGTACAACTCCTTCATCAACTACTATTGGATTACCTTCTCTTCCTCAATGAATACCTATGGCTACATGAAGAGTTCCTTTTAAAAAGTGGATTGACAACTATGAACTTGGGCCTAAGTAAGACAATTGTTTTTTATTATAGCAAATTAGAAGCAGAAATTAAAAGCAACTAGGAGTGAAAGATTGCAGCTTTATAGTTCCAATTAAGTAAAGTATTATGAACAAGTATTAGTTATGGTTAGCATTATGGTTGTGTTCCTGTAGAACAGTGGTGAGGGGAATATAGTGAGGACTATATTATAGTGGTGAGGACTATATAGTGAAAATATAGGGGTCCTATTTGAATGCCTGCCAGATAGTATTCACTAGAGGGAAAGCTTTAGTAATCAAGTAGATGTATAATAAGTTCTTGGTATGTTGGCTTCTATTTCCAGCTTCCCCAACTTACTTAATAAGTCTCTATACAAAATGACTAGCGTGGAAGCCATATGATGCAAAACAACATGGATTTCCTCACAAAGAATGACCTAGCTCCTTTAATTCTGATAGTACTGATAAGCTCCTTTAATTCTGAGCCACTAATATTGCTCAGCAAACTGTGTGGATCTGTTGGGCACTTAGTGGCAGGTTGATTATATTGAAATCCTTTCATTCATGGAGGAAATAAAATTCTGTTTCATTGAAGTGAACATGTATTCTGAATATACATTTTCACCCTTATCTTAATAGTTCAACTTGCACTATTATCTTTGTATTTAAGCAATGCCTTTGTATTAGTCTGTTCTCACGCTGCTAATAAAGACATATTTGAGACTTTATAAAGTAATTTATAAAGGAAATTTATAAAGGTAATTTATAAAGGGTAATTAAAGGAAATTTATAAAGGGTAATTAAAGGAAATTTATAAAGGGTAATTTATAAAGGAAAGAGGTTTAATGGACTCACGGTTCTACATGGCTGGAGAGGCCTCACAATAATAGCAGAAGGCAAAGAAGGAGCAAAGGCATGACTTACAAGGCAGCAGGCAAGGGAACATGTGCAGGGGACTACCCTTTATAAAACCATCAGTTCCATGAGACTTATTCTCTGTCATGAGATCACCACAGAAAAAACCTGCCCCCATGGTTCAATTACCTCCCATTGGGTCCCTCCCACAACATGTGGGGATTATTACAAGTCAAGGTGAGATTTGGATGGGAACAGAGAGCCAAATCATATTATTCTACCCCTGGCCCCTCCCAATTTCATGTCCTCACATTTCAAAACCAGTCATACTTTCCCAACAGTCCCCCAAAGTCATTATTTATTTGAGCATTAACTCAAAAGTCCACAATCCAAAGTGTCATTTGAGACAAAGCAAGTCCCTTCACCTATGAACCTGTAAAATCAAAAGCAAGTTAGTTACTTCCTAGATACAATGGAGGTTCGGACATTGGGTAACTGCGCCTGCTCCAAATGGCAGAAATTGGCCAAAACAAAGAAGCCACAGACCCCGTGAAAGTCCAAAATCCATTGGAGTATCCAAATCTTAAAGCTCTGAAATGAGCTCATTTGACTCCGTGTCTCACATCCAGGTCATGGTGATGCAAGAAGTGAGTTCCCATGGTCTTGGGCAGCTCTGCCCCATGGCTTGGCAGGGTACAGCTCCCCTCCTGGCTGCTTTCATGGGCTGGTGTTGCCTGTGGCTTTTCCAGGCACATGGTGCAGGCTGTTGGTGGATCTACTATTCTTGGGTCTGGAGGATGGTTGCCCTCTTCTCACAGCTCCACTAGGCAGTGCCCCAGTGGGGACTTCATGTGGGGTCTCCAACCCCACATTTCCCTTCTGCACTGCCCTAGCAGAGGTTCTTCATGAGGTTCCTGCCCATGCAGCGAACTTCTGCCTGGACATCCAGGTCTTTCCACACGTTCTCTGAAATCTAGGGAGAGGTTCCCAAACTTCAATTCTTGGCTTCTGTGCACCCACAGGCCCAACACCACGTGTAAGCAACCAAGGCTTGGGGCTTGGTAATAAATACATACCTGATAATAAAGACATACCTGAGACTGGGACATTTATAAAGAAAAGAGCTTTAATGGGCTCACAGTTCCACATTGCTGGGGAGGCCTCACAGTCATGGCCAAAGGCAACAGAGGAGCAAAGGCATGACTTACACGGCCACAGGCAAGAGAGCATGTTCAGGGGAACTCCCCTTTATAAAACCATCAGATTTTGTGAGACTTATTCACTATCATGAGAACAGCACAGGAAAAACTCACCCCCATGATTCAATTGCCTCCCACCTGGTCCCTCCCCACGACACACAGGGATTATTACAATTCAAGGTGAGATTTAGGTGAGGACACAGAGCCAAATCATATCAGCCTTATTCACCATAATGGTACTCTATAGAAGATTGCTGTTGATCAATAAATTTATTTTATACTAAATGGCAGGGCACAGAAGCTCATTCCTGTAATCCCAGCACATTGGTAGGCCGAGGTAGGTGGATCACCTGAGCCCAGGGGTTTGAGACCAGCCTGGGCAACATAGCAAAACTCTGTCTCTACCCTCAAGCCAACCCCCAACAAAAAAACAAAAATTAGCTGGGTTTGGTGGTGTGCACCTGTAATCCTAGGTACTCAAGAGGCTGAGGTGGGAGGATGGCTTGAGCCTCCCCAGAAGCAGAGGTTCAATGAGCCGAGATCATGCCATTGCACTCCAGCCTGGGAGACAGAGTGAGAACCCGCCTTAAAAAAATAAAATAAAAAAAAATAAAGAATAAAAATGAAAGAAATTTATTTTACGTTAAAATGAATGAAGTAATGGGCTCATGACCATGGGGTTACCTGGTCTTAACATATACATGATCACCCATACACAGCTAGTCTAATAGAATGGTGGAATGGCATACTGTAGACTCATACGTTGCTCTCATGAGAAAGAAGATCTTCATTCTCTGTATTTGGGAATGAAGATATGGGAGTGGAAGTAGCCCCCCTTACTTTTATACCTAATTATTCACAAAATTTTTGCCTTCCGTTCTCACAACTTGGAGCTCTGTTGTGTTGGAAGTAACTTTGCTAAGGAAGAAATGCCTCCACTAGAGTAGAAGATATTTTCATTAAATTGGAAGCTAAGACTGAGTATTTGATATTTAAATTTTGTCTAGAAAATATGCATAACTACAGGTCCTCTAGATTAGTGTCTGTGAAGATGACAGTAATATTAATAGAAACCAGTGGGAATTGGAGAGAATCCTCCTCTGCTTAATGTATAAATACTGAGCTCTCATAGCATGGTGGAAGGTGACAAAAATTTTGTTGTGACAGGTTTTATAGCAAAACAATACAAGCTGTGTTTTTTTTTCTTATGACCTTCTTTCAGAATATTTAGGAAATCCATACAAGGAGTACTTAACACTCAAGTTTACCTTCTAAAGATATATAGAGATAATAATATACTCAACAGTATGAGTACTAAAATGTTACTTAAAGCATAGTGATTAAAATGCAGTGGCAAATTTGTGTACCCATGAGGATCAATTGACCCTACAACCTGTGACTGAGACTGACAAATAGATAACTGTTAGTTCTTTTTTTAAATTAACTTTTATTTTAGATAGAGAGGGTACATGTGTAAGTAAGTTTATTACATGAGAATATTGCATGACGATGAGGTTTGGAGTATGGACCCTGTTACCCAGATAGTGAGCATAGTATCTGATAGGTAGGTTTTCAACACATGGCCCCCATTCTTCCCTCTTCCCTCTGGTGGTCCCCGGTGTGTATCGTTCCTATATTTATGTCCATCTGTGTTCAATGTGTAGCTCCCACTTAAAAGTGAGAACAGGCACTATTTGCTTTTCTGCTCTTGCATTAATTCACTTAGGATTATGGCCTCCAGTTGCATCCAGGTTGCTGCAAAGGACATGATTTAATTCCTTTTTTATGGCTGCATAGTTCTCCATGGTGCATATGACTACCTTTTCTTTGTCTAATCTACCATTGATAGCCATCTGGGTTGATTTCATGTCTTTGCTATTGTGAATAGCACAGTGGTGAAGGTATGAGTGCATGTGTCTTTTTGGTAGAATGATGTATTTTCCTTTGGGTGAATACCCAGTAATGGGATTGCTGAGTTGAATGGTAGCTCTAAGTTCTTTGAGAAATCTCCAGACTGCTTTTCACAGTGGCTGGACTAATTTGCATTCCCACAAACAGTAGATAAGTGTTCCCTTTTCTCGGCAGCTTCACCAGCATCTGCTGTTTTTTGACTTTTTAAGTTACTAACAAACCTATGAAGTACTGTTTAACATCACTAATCATCAGAGAAAGGCAAATCAAAATCATACTCAGATATTATCTCACACCAGCCAGAATAGCCGTATTAAAAAGACTGCTAGTTCTTTAACACTATTTATGTGCAGTCATGGTCTGAGGTTTACAATTTAGATAATTTATACTGCATGATCAAACTAGAGTTGTAATTTATGTCATTTCCAGTAGTTATTTTTCATTTGTTAGAGTAATAGAGATATTCTGGTATTTTATTCTAGGTATGAGTTACTTACAAACTGTCTTTTTGAGAAATACATTTTTTTTAAATTATAACTTTTATTTTAGGTCCAGTGGTACATGTGCAGGTTTGTTGTATCAGTAAACTCTGTGTCATAGGGGTTTGATGTGCAGATTGTTTCATCTCGCAGGTAATGAGCATAGTACCCAATAGGTATATTTTCTGATACTCTCTCTCCTCCAGTCCTCCTCCCTCAAGTAGGCCCATGTCTGTTGTTCCCCTCTTTGTGTCCGCGTGTTCTCATTGTTTAGTTCCCACTTGTAAGTGAAAATACGTGACATTTGGTTTTCTATTCCTGCATTAGTTTGCTTAGATAATGGTCTCCAGCTCCATCTGTGTTGCTGTAAAGAACATGATCTCATTCTTTTTCATGGCTATGTAGTATTCCATGGTGTATATGTACCACATTTTCTTTATCCAGTCTATCATTGTTGGGCATTTAGGTTGATTCCATCGCTTTCCTGTTGTGAATAGTGGTATGCATGCATGTGTATTTATGTATGTGTATTTATGGCATGCATGTGTATTTATGGCAGAACAATTTTTATTCTTTTGGGTATCTACCCAATAATGGGGTTACTGGGTTGAATAGTAATTCTGTTTCAAGTTCTTTGAGGAATCAACACATTGCTTTCCACAATGGCTGAACTAATTTACAGTCCCAACAGCAGTGTATAAGCATTCCCTTTTCTCTGCAACCTTGCCAGCCTATGTTATTTTCAAGTTTTTAATAATAGCCATTCTGACTGGTGGACATTTTCTATTGCACTGTATAGTATTGTTTAATAAGGGAATAGTCTTTAAAATAAATTTTATCTCCAAATGCTTTAAATGAAGAAGAAATAAAGATGTGCTACTTTGAGAATTGACATTTTTGAGTCTCACCCACTCACTCACAATTTGGAGATAATAATAAGAATACTTAAGGTAATACTATAACATGCTGACACAGAGTTGGCAGTCAAGCATAATGACTTTATTTTTACCCTGCCACTGTGTTTTGTATTTTGATTCCATATTAAAATAAATAAAAACTGAATATGTGCCATACTTATGTTTTAGGCCTTTTACTGTTGATTCTTACAACTACAATTGAACTATTCTTTCAATTGACTTAGTTACTAATTCTAGAAGACAGAAAATAAACAAAATTTATGATTTGAAACTTTAGGAATTCTTTTTAATGCCAAAAACTATACTTAAATACACCTTGACAAATAAATGTTATGAATATTTTAAAAGAATAATTGACCCTTAATATTTTATTAATATATAATTACTATCTGGTATGCATTAATCACAGTAGTATAATAAACATTGCAGTTTCATAATTAACCATGTAAGACATGACTCCAGGCCTCAAGAAGATTACATTTTATAAGTTTACACTGAATACGTTTAAAGAATAAATGTTAGTTTTTGGAACTGAGATAACTGAGAGAAATAGCATTAAGTTTTAATTTTTTCAAAACTTTTATTGAGTTAGTGAAATCTAAGCAAGAGTAATCTCTTTTATCCTCTCTTTATTTTTTTCTTTTGGTTTTTCCCATTAGTATTTGAGTAGGATGCTAAGTTAAGGAAACAACAATTTCATTGCCTTTTGTCAATATGTAAGTGAACATTTTGAAGGTGCTAATGTTACAGACACATTTTTCTTCCAAATAAAATTAGGAGAAAATTCAAGATAAGGTTATTAAGATGCTATTCAGCAGGATGGAGGCATACTTTTGTAAAAATCGTTTTTATATAATTAAACATAGTTGAAGGCATAGGGAGACTGATTGGATACTTCTTTCCATAATGAAGGATCATTAGGCTTCTAGGCATTAAATATTTCCCTTGCATTCCATTTAGTAGCTTCTGAACCTCTTCAAAGCATTTTTTATCTCTTTATTTCTCAGGGTATAAAAGGCTAGATTTAGGAGAGGTGTAAAAACAATAAAACGCAGCAAGAAACGTGTTCACCCAGGTGATGCTAAGTGGCCTCACATAGATGAAGATAGAGGGTCCAAATAAGAGCACTACCACTGTGATGTGGGCAGTGCAGGTAGAGAGTGCCTTAGAAGCCCCAGTTATAGAGCTTCAGTGGACAGTGAGAAGAATATATGTGTAGGATGTCAGTACTAGAATAAAGCATGTTATGGCCAGAACCCCACAGTCAAGATTCATGAAAATGTCTAAATGATAGGAATCCATGCAGGCAAGCTTGATTACCAGTGGTCTATCACAGAAGAAGCTATCTATTTCCTTGGAACCACACAAAGGCAGCTGAACAATCATAACTATTTGGCTCATGGAATGAACAAAGCCAATGGTCCAGGAAGTTGCCACTAACCGAATGCACATTTGTAGGCTCATAATGGTGGAGTAGTGGAGTGGTTTGCAGATTGCCACATAGCAGTCATAGGCCATTACCGCCAGTAGCACCATCTCAAACCCTGCAATAAAATGAGCAAAGAAGATCTGGGACATGGAGCCTCCAAAGGAAATGGTCTTGCTCTCCTTGAGAAAATCTGCTATCATCTTAGGAATGGTAATTGAAGAAAGTCACATATCAACAAAGGACAGGTTGGCCAATAAGAAGTACATGGGGGAATGGAGATGGAATCAGTGATGATTAAGATCATGATGACAATATTTCCAGATACAATAATCAGGTAAAAGATTAAAAATATCATGATAAGTAAGACCTGAATATTCCATGCGTGGCAAAGTCCCAGATGCACAAATTCTGACACTACGGACTGATTTCCTTCATCCATTTTGTTCAGTGTGTCTTCTAAAATAAAGATAGAAAAGTAAATTATTAGTTAGTGGAATGAGAAAGGGTCTTTAATTTTTGAAATTTAGTGTTCACATTGAAATTTAGCATCTATATTTGAGAGTGAAAAACATAATTCTGAAGAGAAACCTTGACCAAATATATGTGGTATTATGACCAAAAGAGAAACTGACTGCCTAAGATTGGCTTTCCAAGAAACAGAGCCTGAGATTGAGACAGTTATTCCAATGCTTTACTGAGAGGCTACTCTCATTAAAAGGGAGGAAGGAAATTGGAACTGCAAGTAAGGTTTAAAAAGATAGTGGTGTCACCTGGATTAGCTTCAGTCCACTAATGCTGTAAAAAGAATGTAGGTGGAGCACCAACCATAATTATTATAGTAAATAATTATAATTAGGTCATCAACTTAGGAAGGTGAATGTAAACTAATATGATACACAATATAATTTATCTGTACAGACATTCTTCCTTTTATTTAATTTCATTTTACTGCATTTTTCAGATATTGCATTTTTTTTTTTTTTTTTTTTACAAATTCACTGCTGCAACTCTGTGTCAAGCAAGTCTATTGGCATCATTTTTCCAATAACGTGCTCACTTTGTGTCCTTGTGTCACGTTTTGGTAATTCTTACAATATTTCAAACTTTTACAATATTATATTGTCTGCTGTGGTGATCTGTGATCAATGATCTTTTACGTTAGTCTTGTAATTGTTTTGGGGGCACTGCAAACTGTGCCCATGTAAGACTCAGTTGATAAATGTTGTGTGTGTTCTGACTGCTCCACCAACTGGCTGTTTCTCCCTCTCCCTTTCTCTCTTTAGGCCTCACTATTCCCTGAGACACAATAACATTGAAATTAGGCCAATTAATAATCCTGCAATGGCCTCTAAGTGCTCAAGTAAAAGGAAGAGTTACATGTCTTTTACTTTAAATTAAGAGCTAGAGGCTGGGCACAGTGGCTCATGCCTGTAATTCCAGCACTTTGGGAGGCCAAGGCGGGCAGATCATGAGGTCAGGATATCAAGATCATTCTGGCTAACATGGTGAAATCCCATCTCTACTAAAAAAATACAAAAAGGCTGGGTGCAGTGGCTCACGCCTGTAATCCCAGCACTTTGGGAGGCCGAGGCGGGTGGATCACGAGGTCAGGAGATCGAGACCATCCTGGCTAACAGTGAAACCTCGTCTCTACTAAAAATACAAAAAATTAGCCAGGCATGGTGGCGGGCACCTGTAGTCCCAGCTACTCGGGAGGCTGAGGCAGGAGAATGGCGTGAACCCGGGAAGCGGAGCTTACAGTGAGCTGAGATCGCGCCACTGCACTCCAGCCTGGTGACAGTGCAAGACTCTGTGTCAGAAAAAAAAAAAAAAAAAAAAGAGCTAGAAATAATTAAGCTTAGAGAGGAAGGCACATTGAAAGCTAAGATAAGCCAAAAGTTGACCTCTTGTGCCAAACAGCCAAGTTGTGAATACAAAGACAAAGTTTTGGAAGGAAATTAAAAGTGCTATTCCAATGCACACAGAAATGACTTAAGAAAAAAAAAGAAAAGCAAAACACTGTTATTACTAGTATTGAGAAAGTGTTAGTGGTGTATATAAAAGATCAAAGCAGCTATAACATTGCTTTAAGCCAAAGCCTAATCCACAGCAAGGCCCTAACTCTCTTCAATTCTATGAAGGATGAGAGAAGTGAGAAAGCTACAGAAGAAAAATTGGAAACTAGCAGAGATTGGTTCATAAGGTTTAAGAAAAGAAGCTATCTCCATAACATAAAAGTGCAGGGTAAAGTAGCAAGTGCTAATGTAGAAGCTGCAGCAAGTTATCCAGAAGATCTAGTTAAGATAACTGATGAACTTGGCTACACTAAACAACAGATTTTCACTGCAGACAAAACAGACTTAAATTGGAAGAAGATTCAATGTAGGACTTTCATAGCTAGAGAGGAGAAGCCAATGCCTGGCTTCAAAGCTTCAAAGGACAAACTGATTCTCCTGTTAGAGCTAATGCAACTGGTGAGTTCCAGTTGAAGCCAGTGCTCATTTAGCATTCTGAAAATCCTTAGGGCCTTTAAGAATTATGAAAAAATACTCTGCCTGTGCTCATTTTTATAAATGGGAAAACAAGGCCTGGATAGCAGCACATTAGTTTATAGCATAGTGTACTGAATATTTTAAGTCCATCGTTGACATCTACTGTTCAGAAGAAAGATTCTTTTCAAAATATTTCTGTTCATTGACAATGCACTTGGACACCCAAGAGCTTTGATTGAGATGCACACGGAGATTAATGTTGTTTTCATGCCTGCTAACACAACATTTATTCTGTACCCCATGGATCAGGAGAAATTTTGACTTTCAAGTCTTATTGTTTAAGTAATACATTTTGTAAGGGCATAGCTGCCATGTACAGTCATTCCTCTGATTAATTTAGGGGGAGTGAATTGAAACCATTCTGGGAAGAAGTCCCCATTCTAGATTCCATTAAGAATATTCATGGTTCATAAGAAGAGGTCAAATATCAACAGTAACAGGAGTTGGGAATAAATTTATTTCAGCCCTCATGGATGACCTCGAAGGGTTCCAGATTTCATTGGAAGATGTAACTGCAGATATGGTGGAAATATTAGAGAAAGAGAATTAGAAGTAGAGCCTGAAGATGTGACTGAATTGCTGCAATCTCATGATAAAACTTTAATGAATGAGGAGTTATTTCTTATGGATGAGCAAATAAACTGGAAATTCCATGTAGGAATAGGGAATTCCAGTAGGAATAGGATAGGAGAAGAAAGCCTGTGAATTATCTTCTGAAAATATAAAAAACTAAAAAATTCTTTATCAACTCCAAGCATTGTGGGCATGCATGAAACAGATACATAAAAATATTTTAAGACTTAGTATCGTAAAAAAGAGAATTAGATGAAATGACTTACTAACACAAATGTTCTCTTAGATCAGGGTCTCTTTTTGTGTTTTCTTCTGATGTGTGTTTGAGATGTATCCATTGTTGAGTGGAAACAATATTTGTGGAAGTGCTTTCCCCCAGCCTGGCATATATTCACCAACCGAAGTGGTCCCTTGAGTGTCAGTTTCCTATTCTACATCTCAGCAGAACTGGAATCATAGAAATAATTTACCTTGGATGTCTCTTTGGGACTTCTTTGTTAAGAGTGATAGCGATTGTTGCATACTGTAGAAATCAGAACAAAGAGACAAGAAAAACCTCATCTAAATCAACCAAGCATTATAATTAGTGGTTTTAAAATGATTATTCACTTTATTTTTTTATTTTTAGTTTTTTGTGGGTACATGGTAGGTGTGTACATTTATGGGGTATTATGAGATGTTTTAGAACAGGCATGCGATACAGAATAATCCCATTATTTATTCTTTATTTGACCTGTAAGTATTAAGGATATGTCTTCTGCAATGTTGATCTGTAACTTGATCTTGATCTATAGTGTCAAATTAAATTAACATTTTAGTTCTTGTTGCAAGATAAGTAAAATCCTATTTGGTGTGACATATGACCATCAACAGAAACCTCTGATATGAATGGAGTGCCCTAATGCACATCAATATTGTCCAAATAGGCAGGTACTCTTGGTCAGCTAATTGATGTATTTCAATAGCTGTGATTAATTGAGGCCCTGAACAATTATGCACTGAATGTTAAATTATTAAAATATCTTCAGATTTTCAAAATAAGGATATTGAGGTTACGTTAAGATACATTCATTTTGACTTTTTAGATTTTAAAATGACTTTATTGTAGTGCAGTTGATATTTAATAACCTGTCCATATTTAAGTGTAGAGTTTGAAGAGTTTTGACATATGTATACAACAATAAAAAGGCCATCACTGTTAAGATAGCGGCCATATGCCTCCAAAGTTCGCTTGTCCCTTGATATCACTCTTTCCCTTCCTTCCACACATCTACCATCCCCAGACAACCACTAATAAGTATCTATAATTATTTATTAGTTTGCATTTTCTAGGGTTTTATATAAATGGAATAAGAACATATGTATTCTTTTTTTGATCTGGCTTCTTTCAGAATACTTATTTTCATATTTGTCATGTTGTTGTGTGTATCAATAGTGTATTCCTTTTTATTGCTGATGAGTATTTCATTGTATGTATATGCCATACTTAGGTTATCAGTTCATTTGAGAAACATTTAGGTTGTTTTCAGTTTTTGGCTATTACAATAAAACTGATATGTACATTTGTGTACAATATCTGTGTAACTTGAATAATTTTAAATGTATTGAGACTTGATGTGTAGCCCAGAATATGTTCTGACTTGGGAAAGGTACTTTGTTAATTTTAACAAGGAATTATCTGATTTTTTTTTTTTTTTTTGGTCGAAGTGTTCTACAATGTCAATTACATCAAACTGGTTCATAGTAGTCTTCAGGTGTACTACATCTCTGATCAATTTTTGTTTACTTTTTCTGACAATTATTAAATATAGAAGTATTGAGGTTTTGATTACAACTTTTTGGACTATTTTTCCTCGTAGTTCTGTCAGTTTTTGTTTCACCTACTTTAAAGCTCTGTCATTAGGAAAATACATAATTAAAATTATATCCTTCTAATTAATCAACCCCTCTCTCAATATGAAATGACTTTTAAAAAACCTCGGTAATATTATTTTTTGAACAGTGTTTCTCTTATTATTAAAATAGCTACTGAAGTTTTCTTTTGGTTTGCTTTATCATTATATGTATTTTTACATGATTTTATTAATAATTTAATGACTACATATTTTAAGAGCAGTTTTAGGTTCTCAGCAAAACCTGAGTGGAAAGTATAGAGAGTTCTTATATACTCTATGCCCACAAACATACACAGCCTCTCCACCATCAACAGCCTGCAACATAGTGGGGCATTTGTTACATAGCTGAACCTGCTGCAACACACGATTATTACTCAAAATCTATAGTTTATATTAGGATGTACTTTTAATATTATGCATTCTATAGGTTTGGAAAATATATAATCACAGGTATCCACCACTGTAGTGTCTTACCAATTAGTTTTTCTGCCATAAAAATCCTCTGAGGTTTGCCTAATCATCCCTCCCTCCCACACAACTCCTGGCAACCATTTATCTTTCTACTGTTCAATGTTTTTTTCTTCCCCAGAATGTCATAGAGTTGGAGTCCTACAATATGTAGGCTTTTCAGATTGGTATATTTCCCTTACTAATAAGATTTATGGTCTTCTGTGTTTTTCCATGGCTTGATAGCTCATCTGTTTTTATCACTGACTAATACTCCATTTTCTGCATGTACAACAGTTTGTTTATACATTTACATACTGAAGGATAACTTAGTCGCTACCATTTTTTTGACAATTATGTATAAAACTGCTGTAAATATTCATGTGCACATTTTTGTGTGGATACAAGGTTTGAAAGCATTTGGGCGAATACAATGAAGTGTGATTATTGGATTTTATGGTAAGAGTAAATGTTTTGTAGAAAACTGCCAATCTGTCAGTATCTTGGATTTAGCAATTCTAATAGTTTTGTAGAGGAATCTTACTATTGTTTAATGTACCTAGACTATTGTATTTTAATTTTTCTTTGTGTGTTTCAGATAACCATCCTTACTTAGACATATGTTTGCAAATACTTTCTGCCAATGTGACCAGTCTTCTCTTGACATTGTCTTTAAGAAAGCAGATTTTAATTTTAATGTAGTCACATAGCCAGTTTACCAATTATATCTTTCATGGATTGTGCCTTTAGTGTTGTATGTAAAAACTCATCACTATACCAGAGGTCACATAGATTTCCTCTTATATAATATTCTATGAGTTTTATAATTTTCATTTTGAGTTATTTGTAAGTTAATGTCTGCATGGTGTGTGTGTGTGTATATATTTGTATTTTCTTTTTTTATCATAATTTAAGTTCTGGGGTACATGTGCAGAATGTGCAGATTTGTTACATAGGTATACACGTGCCCTGGTGGTTTGCTGCACCCATCAACCTGTCATCTACATTTAGGTGTTTCTCCTAATGCTATCCTTCCCCTAGCCCCCACTCCCTGACAGGCACTGGTGTGTGATGTTCCACTCCCTGTGTCCATGTGTTTTCATTGTTCAACTCCCACTTATGAGTGAGAACATGTGGTGTTTGGTTTTCTGTTCTTGTGTTAGTTTGCTGAGAATGATAGTTTCCAGCTTCATCCACGTCCCTGCAAAGGACATGAACTCATTCTTTTTTTTTTTTTTTTTTTTTTTTTTTTTTGCTGGTCCATAACTTCCTTTATTCCCCAAAATGAGTTTAAAGTCCTATTGGCCCTTAATAATAAAAACCCACTGTTTGGGAGGAGAAGTGGATAACTCATCCTACATTTTAAATGCAGTTTTTGACTTTTTGACCTGTTCTGTGAAGAACTGCCTTTAACAGATGATTTTTAGTTTTAATAGATATTTTTAGTTTTATAGGAACTTAAGAAAAAAGATTAGAAACAAATTAAATGAACTCTATGATCGATAGTACAGTATTATATCCAATGGCTACATATATTTCTATAATTATCACAATGACCTGAATGATGCAAATTATTTTATGTATGTTTTTATTAATATATATTTTTTTTGAGACTGAGTCTCGCTCTGTTGCCCAGACTGGAATGCAGTGGCATGATCTCGGCTCACTGCAACCTCTGCCTCCTGGGTTCAAGCGCTTCTCCTGCCTCAGCCTCCCAAGTAGCTGGGACTACAGGCGTGCACCATCACACCCAGCTAATTTTTATATTTTTAGTAGAGATGGGGTTTCACGGTGTTAGCCAGGATGGCCTCCATCTCCTGACCTTGTGATCCACCCGCCCCAGCCTCCTAAAGTGTTTGGATTACAGGCATGAGCCACCGCCCTCAGCTTACTAATACATTTTAGAGACAGGGTCTCACTCTGTTTCCCAGGCTGGAGTGCAATGGTTATTCACAGGCACAATCTCCACTGCAGCCTCGAACTTTTGATCTCAAGCAATCTTCCTGCCTCAGCCGTTGGAGTAGTTGGGACTACAGGTGTGTGTCATTGCACCTGGCCTGATCCCCAATTATTATAAAAGAAACCTTCATGAGTTGAAGGCAATTGGCTGTGATCTTTTTGTTTCTCTTCTAGAAGCTTTCACACTATGGGATATATTTTTAATCATCCATATTCTTAATTTTTTATTCTGGTTAAAATAGGATTGCTGCTTGTTTTTCATTTTTTTTGGCATAATTTCTATTCCTTTATGGATTTATTCATGTGGAAATACAGGAATCTCAAAGGCAACTGTTAAGGAAAACAGATTAGGGAAAGGTATTCTATAAACAGCCTTCTGATTGTAGTCACAGGTCACATCACCTTAAAGAAAACTAATTTCATATAATGCCATTATGTCAGAGTTTCCCAAGACCACCTCTGTGTTTGGTGATTCACTTGGAAGGAGTCAGCAAACAGTCCTACTCTGGGCTTTGATTTGTTACAGTGAAAGAATACAAAGTAAAATTGGCTCAGGGCAAAGGGGCATGTGGCAAGTCCTGGGGAGCCGGGCACAAGCTTCCGGGAGCCATCTCCTGTGGCGTCACCAGGATGTGCTGAATTCCTGCAGCTTCCAATTTTGACAGCACATGGGCAGTATTGTCTACCAGTGTGAGTCTGACTAGAGACTTACACAGTGTCCAAGGTTTTTATGGAAGCTGGCTACATAGGCATTCTCTCACACATACACACAAATTCCACACTTCCAGAAGAAAAGCAGCTGTTCAGAGTCAGGCACATTGTTTATGCAAACAGTTTAGGTACAGTGAGCTACTTTTCTCAGGAAATGGTGACAAACCTTTAAAATGCAAATTTCCAAACACCAGCGAAGGGCCAGTTTTACATGTAGGCCTTTCTTTTTTATTTATTTATTTATTTATTTATTTATTTATTTTTTTTTTTACTTTTTTTTTTTTTTTTAAATCTTTTTTTTTTCCTTTTTTTTTTCTTTTATTATTATTATTATTATTATTATTATACTTTAGGTTTTATGGTACATGTGCGCAATGTGCAGGTAAGTTACATATGTATACATGTGCCATGCTGGTGCGCTGCACCCACCAACTCGTCATCTAGCATTAGGTATATCTCCCAATGCTATCCCTCCCCCCTCCCCCCACCCCACAACAGTCCCCAGAGTGTGATGTTCCCCTTCCTGTGTCCATGTGTTCTCATTGTTCAATTCCCACCTATGAGTGAGAATATGCGGTGTTTGGTTTTTTGTTCTTGCGATAGTTTACTGAGAATGATGATTTCCAATTTCATCCATGTCCCTACAAAGGACGTGAACTCATCATTTTTTATGGCTGCATAGTATTCCATGGTGTATATGTGCCACATTTTCTTAATCCAGTCTATCATTGTTGGACATTTGGGTTGGTTCCAAGTCTTTGCTATTGTGAATAATGCCGCAATAAACATACGTGTGCATGTGTCTTTATAGCAGCATGATTTATAGTCCTTTGGGTATATACCCAGTAATGGGATGGCTGGGTCGAATGGAATTTCTAGTTCTAGATCCCTGAGGAATCGCCACACTGACTTCCACAAGGGTTGAACTAGTTTACAGTCCCACCAACAGTGTAAAAGTGTTCCTATTTCTCCACATCCTCTCCAGCACCTGTTGTTTCCTGACTTTTTAATGATTGCCATTCTAACTGGTGTGAGATGGTATCTCATTGTGGTTTTGATTTGCATTTCTCTGATGGCCAGTGACGGTGAGCATTTTTTCATGTGTTTTTTGGCTGCATAAATGTCTTCTTTTGAGAAGTGTCTGTTCATGTCCTTCGCCCACTTTTTGATGGGGTTGTTTGTTTTTTTCTTGTAAATTTGTTGGAGTTCATTGTAGATTCTGGATATTAGCCCTTTGTCAGATGAATAGGTTGCGAAAATTTTCTCCCATTTTGTAGGTTGCCTGTTCACTCTGATGGTAGTTTCTTTTGCTGTGCAGAAGCTCTTGAGTTTAATTAGATCCCATTTGTCAATTTTGGCTTTTGTTGCCATTGCTTTTGGTGTTTTAGACATGAAGTCCTTGCCCATGCCTATGTCCTGAATGGTAATGCCTAGGTTTTCTTCTAGGGTTTTTATGGTTTTAGGTCTAACATTTAAGTCTTTAATCCATCTTGAATTGATTTTTGTATAAGGTGTAAGGAAGGGATCCAGTTTCAGCTTTCTCCATATGGCTAGCCAGTTTTCCCAGCACCATTTATTAAATAGGGAATCCTTTCCCCATTTCTTGTTTTTGTCAGGTTTGTCAAAGATCAGATACTTGTAGATATGTGGCATTATTTCTGATGGCTCTGTTCTGTTCCATTGATCTATATCTCTGTTTTGGTACCAGTACCATGCTGTTTTGGTTACTGTAGCCTTGTAGTATAGTTTGAAGTCAGGTAGTGTGATGCCTCCAGCTTTGTTCTTTTGGCTTAGGATTGACTTGGCGATGCGGGCTGTTTTTTGGTTCCATATGAACTTTAAAGTAGTTTTTTCCAATTCTGTGAAGAAAGTCATTGGTAGCTTGATGGGGATGGCATTGAATCTGTAAATTACCTTGGGAAGGATGGCCATTTTCATGATATTGATTCTTCCTACCCATGAGCATGGAATGTTCTTCCATTTGTTTGTATCCTCTTTTATTTCCTTGAGCAGTGGTTTGTAGTTCTCCTTGAAGAGGTCTTTCACATCCCTTGTAAGTTGGATTCCTAGGTATTTTATTCTCTTTGAAGCAATTGTGAATGGGAGTTCACTCATGATTTGGCTCTCTGTTTGTCTGTTATTGATGTATAAGAATGCTTGTGATTTTTGCACATTGATTTTGTATCCTGAGTCTTTGCTGAAGTTGCTTATCAGCTTAAGGAGATTTTGGGCTGAGACAATGGGGTTTTCTAGATATACTATCATGTCATCTGCAAACAGGGACAATTTGACTTCCTCTTTTCCTAATTGAATACCCTTGATTTCCTTCTCCTGCCTAATTGCCCTGGCCAGAACTTCCAACACTATGTTGAATAGAAGTGGTGAGAGAGGGCATCCCTGTCTTGTGCCAGTTTTCAAAGGGAATGCTTCCAGTTTTTGCCCATTCAGTATGATATTGGCTGTGGGTTTGTCATAAATAGCTCTTATTATTTTGAGATACGTCCATCAATTCCTAATTTATTGAGAGTTTTTAGCATGAAGGGTTGTTGAATTTTGTCAAAGGCCTTTTCTGCATCTATTGAGATAATCATGTGGTTTTTGTTTTTCGTTCTGTTTATATGCTGGATTACATTTATTGATTTGCGTATATTGAACCAGCCTTGCATCCCAGGGATGAAGCCCACTTGATCATGGTGGATCAGCTTTTTGATGTGCTGCTGGATTCTGTTTGCCAGTATTTTATTGAGGATTTTTGCATCAATGTTCATCAAGGATATCGGTCTAAAATTCTCTTTTTTTGTTGTGTCTCTGCCAGGCTTTGGTATCAGGATGATGCTGGCCTCATAAAATGAGTTAGGGAGGATTCCCTCTTTTTCTATTGATTGGAATAGTTTCAGAAGGAATGGTACCAGCTCCTCCTTGTACCTCTGGTAGAATTCGGCTGTGAATCCATCTGGACCTGGACTTTTTTTGGTTGGTAAGCTATTGATTATTGCCACAATTTCAGCTCCTGTTATTGGTCTATTCAGAGATTCAACTTCTTCCTGGTTTAGTCTTGGGAGGGTGTATGTGTCGAGGAATTTATCCATTTCTTCTAGATTTTCTAGTTTATTTGCATAGAGGTGTTTGTAATATTCTCTGATGGTAGTTTGTATTTCTGTGGGATCGGTGGTGATATCCCCTTTATCATTTTTTATTGCATCTATTTGATTCTTCTCTCTTTTTTTTCTTTATTAATCTTGCTAGCGGTCTATCAATTTTGTTGATCCTTTCAAAAAACCAGCTCCTGGATTCATTTATTTTTTGAAGGGTTTTTTGTGTCTCTATTTCCTTCAGTTCTGCTCTGATTTTAGTTATTTCTTGCCTTCTGCTAGCTTTTGAATGTGTTTGCTCTTGCTTTTCTAGTTCTTTTAATTGTGATGTTAGGGTGTCAATTTTGGATCTTTCCTGCTTTCTCTTGTGGGCATTTAGTGCTATAAATTTCCCTCTACACACTGCTTTGAATGCATCCCAGAGATTCTGGTATGTTGTGTCTTGGTTCTCGTTGGTTTCAAAGAACATCTTTATTTCTGCCTTCATTTCGTTATGTACCCAGTAGTCATTCAGGAGCAGGTTGTTCAGTTTCCATGTAGTTGAGCGGTTTTGAGTGAGATTCTTAATCCTGAGTTCTGGCTTGATTGCACTGTGATCTGAGAGATAGTTTGTTACAATTTCTGTTCTTTTACATTTATTGAGGAGAGCTTTACTTCCAAGTATATGGTCAATTTTGGAATAGGTGTGGTGTGGTGCTGAAAAAAATGTATATTCTGTTGATTTGGGGTGGAGAGTTCTGTAGATGTCTATTAGGTCCGCTTGGTGCAGAGCTGAGTTCAATTCCTGGGTATCCTTGTTGACTTTCTGTCTCGTTGATCTGTCTAATGTTGATAGTGGGGTGTTAAAGTCTCCCATTATTAATGTGTGGGAGTCTAAGTCTCTTTGTAGGTCACTCAGGACTTGCTTTATGAATCTGGGTGCTCCTGTATTGGGTGCATATATATTTAGGATAGTTAGCTCTTCTTGTTGAATTAATCCCTTTACCATTATGTAATGGCCTTCTTTGTCTCTTTTGATCTTTGTTGGTTTAAAGTCTGTTTTATCAGAGACTAGGATTGCAACCCCTGCCTTTTTTTGTTTTCCATTTGCTTGGTAGATCTTCCTCCATCCTTTTATTTTGAGCCTATGTGTGTCTCTGCACGTGAGATGGGTTTCCTGAATACAGCACACTGATGGGTCTTGAGTCTTTATCCAGTTTGCCAGTCTGTGTCTTTTAATTGGACCATTTAGTCCATTTACATTTAAAGTTAATATTGTTATGTGTGAATTTGATCCTGTCATTATGATGTTAGCTGGTTATTTTGCTCGTTAGTTGATGCAGTCTCTTCCTAGTCTCGATGTTCTTTACATTTCGGTATGATTTTGCAGTGGCTGGTACCGGTTGTGCCTTTCCATGTTTAGCGCTTCCTTCAGGAGCTCTTTTAGGGCAGGCCTGGTGGTGACAAAATCTCTCAGCATTTGCTTGTCTGTAAAGTATTTTATTTCTCCTTCACTTATGAAGCTTAGTTTGGCAGGATATGAAATTCTGGGTTGAAAATTCTTTTCTTTAAGAATGTTGAATATTGGCCCCCACTCTCTTCTGGCTTGTAGGGTTTCTGCCGAGAGATCCGCTGTTAGTCTGATGGGCTTCCCTTTGATGGTAACCCGACCTTTCTCTCTGGCTGCCCTTAACATTTTTTCCTTCATTTCAACTTTGGTGAATCTGACAATTATGTGTCTTGGGGTTGCTCTTCTCGAGGAGTATCTTTGTGGCGTTCTCTGTATTTCCTGAATCTGAATGTTGGCCTGCCTTGCTAGATTGGGGAAGTTCTCCTGGATAATATCCTGCAGAGTGTTTTCCAACTTGTTTCCATTCTCCCCGTCACTTTCAGGTACACCAATCAGACGTAGATTTGGTCTTTTCACATAGTCCCACATTTCTTGGAGGCTTTGCTCATTTCTTTTTATTCTTTTTTCTCTAAACTTCCCTTCTCGCTTCATTTCATTCATTTCATCTTCCAGGGCTGATACCCTTTCTTCCATTTGATCGCATCGGCTCCTGAGGCTTCTGCATTCTTCACGTAGTTCTCGAGCCTTGGTTTTCAGCTCCATCAGCTCCTTTAAGCACTTCTCTGTATTCGTTATTCTAGTTATACATTCTTCTAAATTTTTTTCAAAGTTTTCAACTTCTTTGCCTTTGGTTTGAATATCCTCCCGTAGCTCGGAGTAATTTGATCGTCTGAAGCCTTCTTCTCTCAGCTCGTCAAAGTCATTCTCCGTCCAGCTTTGTTCCGTTGCTGGTGAGGAACTGCGTTCCTTTGGAGGAGGAGAGGTACTCTGGTTTTTAGAGTTTCCAGTTTTTCTGCTCTGTTTTTTCCCCATCTTTGTGGTTTTATCTACTTTTGGTCTTTGATGATGGTGATGTACAGATGGGTTTTTGGTGTGGATGTCCTTTCTGTTAGTTTTCCTTCTAACAGACAGAACCCTCAGCTGCAGGTCTGTTGGAGTACCTGGCCGGCCGTGTGAGGTGTCAATCTGCCCCTGCTGGGGGGTGCCTCCCAGTTAGGCTGCTCGGGGGTCAGGGGTCAGGGACCCACTTGAGGAGGCAGTCAGCCCGTTCTCAGATCTCCAGCTGCGTGCTGGGAGAACCACTGCTCTCCTCACAGCTGTCAGACAGGGACATTTAAGTCTGCAGAGGTTACTGCTGTCTTTTTGTTTGTCTGTGTCCTGCCCCCAGAGGTGGAGCCTACAGAGGCAGGCAGGCCTCCTTGAGCTGTGGTGGGCTCCACCCAGTTCAAGCTTCCAGGCTGCTTTGTTTACCTAAGCGAGCCTGGGCAATGGCGGGCGCCCCTCCCCCAGCCTCGCTGCTGACTTGCTGTTTGATCTCAGACTGCTGTGCTAGCAATCAGCGAGACTCCGTGGGCGTAGGACCCTCTGAGCCAGGTGCAGGCTATACTCTCCTGGGGCACCGTTTCCTAAGCCCGTCGGAAAAGCACAGTATTCGGGTGGGAGTGGCCCGATTTTCCAGGTGCCGTCTGTCACCCCTGGAAGGGGAACTCCCTGACCCCTTGCGCTTCCCGAGTGAGGCAATGCCTCGCCCCTGCTTCGGCTGGCGCACGGTGCGCTCACCGACTGACCTGCGCCCACTGTCTGGCACTCCCTAGTGAGATGAACACGGTACCTCAGATGGAAATGCAGAAATCACCCGTCTTCTGCGTCGCTGGCGCTGGGAGCTGTAGACCGGAGCTGTTCCTATTCCGAACTCATTCTTTTTTAGGGCTGCATAGTATTCCATGGTGTATATGTGCCACATTTTCTTTATCCAGTCTATCATTAATGGGCATTTGGGTTGGGTTCAAGTCTTTGCTATTGTGAACAGTGCCACAATAAACATATGTGCTCATTTGTCTTTATAGTAGAATGATTTATAATCCTTTGGGCATATACCCAGTAATGGGATTGCTAGGTCAAATGGTACTTCTAGTTCTAGATCCTTGAAGAATCGCCACACTGTCTTCCACAATAGTTGAACTAATTTACAGTCCCACCAACAGTGAAAAAGTGTTCCTATTTCTCCACATCCTCTCCAGCATCTGTTATTTCCTGACTTTTTAATGATCACCATTCTAACTGGTGTGAGAAGGTATCTCATTGTGGTTTTGATTTGCACTTCTCTGATGACCAGTGATGATTAGCTTTTTTTTCACGTTTGTTGGGTGCATAAATGTCCTCTTTTGAGAATGTCTGTTCATATCCTTCGCCCACTTTTTGATGTGGTTATTTGTTATTTTCCTGTAAATTTGTTTAAGGTCTTTGTAGATTCTGGATATTAGCCCTTTGTCAGATAGGTAGATGGCAAAAATTTTCTCTCAATCTGTAGGTTGCCTGTTCACTCTGATGATGGTTTCTTTTGCTGTGTAGAAGCGCTTTAGTTTAATTAGACCCCATTTGTCAATTTTGGCTTTTGTTGCCATTGCTTTTGGCGTTTTAGACATGAGGTCTTTGCCCATTCCTATGTCCAGAATGGTATTGTCTAGGTTTTCTTCTAGGGTTTTTATGGTTTTAGGTCTTACGTTTAAGTCTTTAATCCATCTTCAATTAATTTTTGTATAAGGTGTAAGGAAGGGGTCCAGTTTCAGTTTTCTGCATATGGCTAGCCAGTTTTCCCAGCACCATTTATTAAATAGGGAATCCTTTCCCCGATGCTTGTTTTTGTGAGGCTTGTCAAAGATCAGATGGTTGTAGATGTGTGATGTTATTTCTGAGGCCTCTGTTCCATTCCATTGGTCTATATATCTGTTTTGGTACCAGTACCATGCTGTTTTGGTTATTGTAGCCTTGTAGTATAGTTTGAAGTCAGGGAGTGTGATGCCTCCAGCTTTGTTCTTTTTACTTAGGATTGTCTTGGCTATTTGGGCTCTTTTTTGGTTCTATATGAAATTTAAAGTAACTTTTTTTTTCTAATTCTGTGAAGAAAGTCATGGTAACTTGATGGGGGATAGCATTGAATCTATAAATTACTTTGGTCAGTATGGCCATTTTCACGATATTGATTCTTCCTATCTATGAGCATGGAATGTTTTTCTATTTGTTAGTGTCCTCTCTATTTCCTTGAGCAGTGGTTTGTAGTTCTCCTTGAAGAGGTCCTTTACATCCCTTGTAAGTTGTATTCCTAGGTATTTTATTATCTTTGTAGCAATTGTGAATAGGAGTTCACTCATGATTTGGCTCTCTGTTTGTCTATTATTAGTGAATAGGAATGCTTGTGATTTTGTACATTGATTTTGTATCCTGAGACTTTGCTGAAGTTGCTTGTCAGATTGAGGAGATTTGGGGCTGAGATGATGGGGTTTTATAAATATATAATCATGTCATCTGCAAACAGAGACCATTTGACTTCCTCTTTTCCTATTTGAATACCCTTTATTTCTTTGCCTGATTGCCCTGGCCGGAACTTCCAATACTATGTTGAATAGCAGTGGTGAGAGAGGGCATCCTTTTCTTGTACTGGTTTTCAAAGGGAGTGCTTCCAGTTTTTGTCAATTCAGTATGATATTGGCTGTGGGTTTGTCATAAATAGCTCTTATTATTTTGAGATACATTCCGTCAATACCTATTTTATTGAGAGTTTTTAGCAAGAAGGGGTGTTGAATTTTGTCAAAGGCCTTGTGTGCATCTATTGAGATAATCATGTGATTTTTGTCATTGGTTCTGTTTATGTGACAGATTACGTTTATTGATTTGTGTATGTTGAACCAGCCTTGCATCCCAGGTATGAAGTTGAGTTGATCATGGTGGATAAGCTTTTTGACGTGCTGCTGGATTCTGTTTGCCAGTATTTGATTGAGGATTTTGCATCAATGTTCATCAGGGATATTGGCCTGAAATTTTCTTTTTTTGTTGTATCTCTGCCAGGTTTTTGTATCAGGATGGTGATGGCCTCATAAAATGACTTAGGGAGGAGTCACTCTTTTTTTAATTGTTTGGAAATGAATGGTTCCAGGTCCTCTTTGTACCTTTGGTAGAATTTGGCTGTGAATCCATCTGGTCCTGGGCTTTTTTCGGTTGTTAGTCTATTAATTAATTTACTGTCTCAATTTCAGAACTTGTGTTTGGTTTATTCAGGGATTCGACTTCTTCCTGGCTTAGACTTGGGAGGGTGTATGTGTCCAGGAACTTATCCATTTCTTCTAGATTTTCTAGTTGATTTGTGGAGAGGTGTTTATAGTATTCTCTGATGGTAGTTTGTATTTCTGTGGGATCAGTGGTATTATACCCTTTATCATTTTTTATTGCGTCTATTTGATTCTTCTCTCTTTTCTTCTTTATTGGTCTGCCTAGTGGTCTATATATTTTGTTAACCTTTTCAAAAAACCAGCTCCTGGCTTCATTGATTTTTTAAAGGGTTTTTCGTGTCTCTGACTCCTTCAGTTCTGCTCCAATCTTAGTTATTTCTTGTCTTCTGCTAGCTTTTGAATTTGTTTACTCTTGCTTCTCTAGTTCTTTTAATTGTGATGTTAGAGTGTCAATTTTAGATCTTTCCTGCTTTCTTTTCTGTGCACTTAGTGCTATAAATTTCCCTCTAAACACTGCTTTAGCTGTGTCCCAGAGATTGTGGTACATTGTGTCTTTGTTCTCATTGGTTTCAGAGAACTTCTTTATTTCTGCCTTAATTTCATTATTTACCCAGTAGTCATTCAGGAGCAGGTTGTTCAGTTTCTACGTACTTGTGCAGTTTTGAGTGAGTTTCTTAATCCTGAGTTCTAATTTGATTGCACTGTGGTCTGAGAGACTGTTTGTTGTGATTTCTGTTCTTTTGCATTTGCTGAGGAGTGTTTTACTTCCAAATATGTGGTCAATTTTAGAATAAGTGCAATGTGGTGCTGGGAAGAATGTATATATTCTGTTGATTTGGAGTGGAGAGTTCTGTAGATGTCTATTAGGTCTGCTTAGTTCAGAGCTGAGTTCAAGTCCTAAATATCCTTGTTAATTTTCTTTTTCATTTACCTGTCTAATGTTGACAGTGGGGTGTTAAAGTCTCCGCCTATTATTGTGTGGGAGTCTAAGTCTCTTTGTAGGTCTCTAAAAACTTGCTTTTTGAATCTGGGTGCTCCTGTATTGGGTGCATATATATTTAGGACAGTTAGCTCTTCTTGTTGCATTGATCCCTTTACCATTATGTAATGCCGTTCTTTGTCTCTTTCCAACTTTGTTGGTTTAAAGTCTGTTTTATCAGAGACTAGGATTGCAACTCCTGCTTTTTTTTTTTTGCTTTCCATTTGCTTGTTAAATATTCCTCCATCCCTTTATTTTGAGCCTATGTGTATCTTTGCATGTGAGATGTGTCTCCTGAATACAGCACACCAATGGGTCTTGACTCTTTATCCAATTTGCCAGTCTGTGTCTTTTAATTGGGGCATTTAGCCCATTTATATTTATGGTTAATATTGTTACATTATGAATTTTATCCTGTCATTATGTTGCTAGCTGGTTATTTTGCCCATTAGTTGATGCAGTTTCTTCATAGTGTCGATGGTCTTTACAATTTGGTATGTTTTTGCAGTGGCTGGTACTGGTGTTCCTTTCCATGTTCAGTGCTTCCTTCAGGAGCTCTTGTAAGGCAGGCCTGGTGGTGACAAATTCTTTCAGCATTTTCTTGTCTTTAAAGGATTTTATTTCTCCTTCACTTATGAAGCTTAGTATGGCTGGATATAAATTCTGGTTGAAAATTCTTTTGTTTAAGAATGTTGAATATTGGCCCCCACTCTCTTCTGGCTTATAAGTTTTCTGCAGAAAAAGCCACTGTTAGTCTGAAGGGCTTCCCTTTTGTGGGTAACCTCACCTTTCTCTATGGCTGCCCTTAACATTTTTTCCTTCATTTCAACCTTGGTGAATCTGACTATTATGTATCCTGGGGTTGTTATTCTTGAGGAGTATCTTTGTGGGGTTATCAGTATTTCCTGAATTTGAATGTTGGCCTGTCTTGATAGGTTTGGGAAGTTCTCCCAGATAATATCCTGAAGAGTATTTTCCAACTTGGTTCCTTTCTCCCCATCACTTTCAGATACACCAATCAAACATAGGTTTCATCTTTTCACATAGTCCCATATTTCTTGGAGGCTTTTTTCATTTCTTTTCATTCTTTTTTCTCTAATCTTGTTTTCTTATTTTATTTCATTAAGTTGATCTTCAATCTCTGATATCTTTTTTTTCCACTTGATCAATTTGGCTATTGATACTTGTGTATGCTTCATGAAGTTCTTGTGCTGTGTTTTTCAGCTCCATCAGGTCATTTATGTTCTTCTTAAAACTGGTTATTCTAGTTATCAATTCCTCTAACCTTTTTTCAAGGTTCTTAGCTTTCTTGCATTGGGTTAGAACATGTTCCTTTAGTTTGGAGGAGTTTGTTATTACCCACCTTCTGAATCCTACTTCTGTCAATTCGTCAGACTCATTCTCCATCCAGTTTTGTTCCCTTGCTGGCAAGAAGTTGTGATCTTTTGGAGGAGAAGCGGCAAGATTTTCTGGGTTTTGGAATTTTCAGCTTTTTGTGCTGGTTTCTCCCCATCTTTGTGGATTTTGTTTTTAAAGTGACATCTAGGTGTTTCAGCACCATTTATTGAAAAGACTGATTTTTTTTGTTCCTTTAAAATCACTAGATAGCTCAATAAATTATGTATCTACCAAGTTCTCTGAAGAACAAGTGAGTCTTTGGCAATTTTTATAACAGTCGACATCATTTTAAAATCCCTAAGTATTTATAAATTCATTGTTTGTTGGTAATACATTAAATATATTCTTGAATATCTGACTTTTATAATCTTGCTGAGTTTTTCTTGTCTTACTCTTTATGGAACCAATAACTATATTTAAACAAATCCTTAGAAACCTTAGAAATACCTAATTTATCTCCAGATTATTTTTAACATGTAAGTATCCTCTCTAGAATTCACAAAACCTCTCCAGAGTTTCCTCACAGATGTTTTCATTGCTTTCAGAGTGTAATAATTGGATTCAATGATTGTGTAAAATACAGCAAGAAACTTATCCATAGAGTGGTTGCTGAAGGGCCAGATATAGATGAAGTTGCATGGGCCAAAGAAAAGAATCACTACTCTGATGTGATTGGTTAAAGTAAAATGGGCTTTGGATTGCCCAATAGAAGAGTGGTTTCTAACAGTTATGAGGACTAGACTGTAGGAGATAAGAAAATAATGAAGCATCTCAGGGAGATCATGCTACTTTTGGCAACAACGACTATCTGTACAATATGTGCATCTATGCAGGCAAGCTTAGTAATCAGAGGGAGATCACACCAAAAAATACTGTCTACCACATTGGGAACTTTGATGTGAAAGGTAAATTCAAATCAAAGGGTGTCTGAAGCTCTCAGTTAAGAAGACCTAAGAAATTCCAGCAAAACGTACACCTTTTTGTTCATGATGGTCATGTAGTGTAGGGGTTACAAATGGCCATATAGCTATCATAAGCCACAGTGACTAACATTGCCATTTCAACCCCACCCAGTAAGTGAATGAGAAATATATGAGTGAAGCATCCAACAAAGGACCTTGTCTTCTGCTTTTTTTTTTTTTTTCGAACTTCACAATTATCTCAAGGTTGGCAAAGAAAACTAGGGTCATATCCACCAAGGAAAGATTCCCAAGGAGAAAGTACACGGGATATTCAAATATTGGATATAAAACACTGTGACTACAATGAAAAGGTCATCTGAAACTGTGGCCACACACATGGCTAAGAATGGTGCAAAGAGAAACTATTTATCCTGGGAACTGGTGAGTCCCCGCAGAATAAATTCTGACACTGGGGACTGATTTAGGTTCCATGGACTCCATCATATCGCATGTTCTCAGATGGCCTGTAGAGAGAAATAAGAGAGCACTGATAGAGCAGAGGTTGCCAACTTTTACATTCTTTCGGTTTCTTAATATTATTTTTTGACATTGAAATTTAGTGCCATTCTCCATTACCTGTAAGAAGGACATATAGTCTAAATAATCTACCTCCGACCCTAGCTTAAGTTCTACTCTTTTTTTGTTTGTTTGTTTTATTTTATTTTTATTTTTATTATTATTATACTTTAAGTTTTAGGGTACATGTGCACAACGTGCAGGTTTGTGACATATGTATACATGTGCCATGTTGGTGTGCTGCACCCATTAACTCATCATTTAGCATTAGGTATATCTCCTAATGCTATCCCTCCCCCCTCCCCCCACCCCGCAACAGTCCCCAGTGTGTGATGTTCCCCTTCCTGTGTCCATGTGTTCTCATTGTTGAATTCCCACCTATGAGTGAGAACATGCGGTGTTTGGTTTTTTGTCCTTGCGATAGTTTGCTGAGAATGATGGTTTCCAGCTTCATCCATGTCCCTATGAAGGACATGAACTCATCATTTTTTATGGCTGCATAGTATTCCATGGTGTATATGTGCCACATTTTCTTAATCCAGTCTATCGTTGTTGGACATTTGGGTTGGTTCTACTCTTAAGCAACACATATTCATGTCACTAGGTTCCCCTGCAAATCATGAGCTCAGAGATGTACGCTCTGTCTTTGTAGGTCAAAGAAGAATTGACCATCTTTGGGAGGTTACTGTTTGTTGGCAGTGAGATGCCTTAGTCCGAATTCCTTGGATGACAGAGGGGCTCCTCACAACCTCTTTCAAGTTCAAATTTGAGTGAATCTGGGAGATACTGTCTTCCTACTACTACCTTAAGAAATTGTGTTTTCATCTCAAATCAGCCCCAGGGTTTTGAAGGAGCTGTGATCCAGCAGATATAAAACTGGTCTGGATAAGTGATGCAGTAAAGTTTGCAGTGAAAGAGACTGCTGTAGTTTCCCTCCTGAACTTCCAGAGCTTTCTGGCAGAGATGACTGTTCTCTAATGTGACTGTCATTACCCATGGCTTGCTGTGGCAGAAACCCACATTTCTAGAAATGCTTTTACAAGGTCCATAAGTGGCAAAGGCAGCTGTGTTTAAGTAGCAGGAATCAATATTTCGAGACACTGACTAGCCCCATCACATTCTAACCTTGACCACATATTCTAGAGGAAGCAAGAAATACACTGTGAGTACGAGTGACATTTCTCGTGACATCTAAATATCTTGCTTTCTGCTTTTAGCTCCCATGTCGCATCTCACTTGTCTTTATAAAATTGTATACTTTGAGTAAACTTGGTTTTGTAATTCATACATTAGCTATAGTCTTCAACAGACCTACATTCATATTCATGGAAATAACACTGATCTAGTGATAATCGGAGCCCGCAGTCTAGAAATGTCACTCTAATTACTTAATATGAACCAAGAGAGGTCATATTGATAGCCACGATCTCTATCCTTCTCTGAATTCTATGAACTTAAGGCAAACATCTGCACACAAAGTGGGGAACCGCAGACACTGGGGCCTACCAGAGGGTAGGAGTAGGGTGGGAGTAGGGAGAGGAGCAGGAAAAAATAACTATTGGGTACTAGGCTTATTATCTGGGTCACAACATTGTCTGTACAACAGATCCCCAAGTTTACCTGTATCATGAATCTGTGCATGTACCCCTGAACCTAAAATAAATTTTTTTTTTAAAAAAGGATCAGCATGATGTTTGAAAAGAATGTTGAAATGAAGATGGCAGACTGATACTGGAACCAGCATTTTCTCCAATGGCTGACTTATCTTTTCCTCTGGGTTCAGTTCCTTCATTGGTAAAATAAGGTGGTTGAGCTCAAACTTTCCGTGGTCTCTCAGGCCCAAGTACTTAATGAATCTATTATTAATGTATCTATTATCACTGTTTATGGATCCATTATTCTAGCCCCATTTCAGGGTTTTGTTATTTATTAGCTAATTTGATTTTAACTTTTATTAACTCAAATATAAATATGAGATACAGGGTATTTGACAAATTGCTGTCTAAAACTTTCTCTCTGAAGAATAGTTCACCTCTTTTTAAGTAGTGTTTTCTTTCTTATTACATATTATTTACTCTAGGTGCCTGCCACACTGTTTGCTCTCAAATGCTCATGTCACTTGGTCACCTTTTTGTACCTGTTCTCTTCTAAAAGTATCTTAGGCTCTAAAATGTTTTCAGTTGTCTGTCTTTCAAAAACTTTGTAGAAGCATTCCTTTTTCTCCACAACCTTGCCAGTATCTGTTATTTTTTTACTTTTTAATAATAGCCATCTGACTGGTGAGAGATGGTATCTCATTGTGGTTTTGATTTGCGTTTCTCTAATGATCAGTGAAGTTGAATTTTTTTTTTCATATATTTGTTGGCCACATGTATGTCTTCTTTTGAAAAGTGTCTGTTCATGTCATTTGCCCAATTTTTAATGGGGTTATTTTTTTCTTGTAACTTTGTTTATATTTCTTATAGATGTGGATATTAGACCTTTGTCAGATATAGTTTGTAAAAATGTTCTCCAATTCTGTGGGTTGGCCGTTTACTCTCTTGATAGTTTCTTTTGCTGTGCAGAAGCTCTTAGTTTTATTAGATCCCATTTGTCAATTTTTGCTTTTGGTGTCTTTCTCATGAAATATTTGCTTGTTCCTATATCCCGAATGGTATTGCCTGATTGTCTTCCAGAGTTTTTATAGTTTTTGGTTTTACATTTGAGTCTTTAATACATCTTGAGTTAATTTTTATATATGGTGTAAGGAAGAGGTCCAGTTTCAATCTTCTGCATGTGGCTAGCAAGTTATCCCAGCACCATTTATTGAATAGGAATCCTTTCCCCATTGCTTTTGTCAACTTCATCAAAGATGAGATTATTGTAGGTGTGCAGCCATATTTCTGGGCTCTCTATTCTGTTCCATTGGTCTATGCATCTGTTTTTGTACCAGTGAAGTGTAAATTAGTGCAACCTTTGTGGAAAACAGTGTGGCAGTTCCTCAGAGATGTAAGCATAGAGCTACCATTTAACCCAGCAATCCCATTACTGGGTATATACCCAAAGGAATACAAATTGTTCCACCATAAAGGCACATGCGTGCGTATGTTCATTGCAGCACTATTCACAATAGCAAAGACATAGATTCAACCTAAATGCCATCAATGGGAGACTGGATAAAGAAAATGTGGTACATATACTCCATGAAATACAATGCAGCCATAAAAAAAGAATGATATCATATCCTTTGCAGCAACCTGAATAGAGCTGGAAGCCATTATCCTAAGCAAACTAACACAGGAATAGAAAACCAATACTTATGAGTGGAAATATAAATACTCCTTTGCAGAAATATGGATGGAGCTGGAGGCTATTATCCTTAGCAAACTAATGCAGGAACAGAAAACTACATACCATATGTTCTCACTTGTAAGTGGGAGCTAAATGACACAGACATAGATGGGAACAACAGACAATGGGGCTTATCAAAGGATGGAGGATGGGACGAGGGAGAGGATCAGGAAAAATAAGTAATGGGTTCTAAGCTTAATACCTGGATGATGAAATAATCAATATAACAAACCTCCGTGACACAAGTTTACCTATATAACAAACCTGCAGATGTACCCCTGAACTTAAAATAAAAGTTAAATAAAAGAAAAAATAACTTTAAAATGTGCAGAACTTTTGAGACAGATCTTTCAGCTCTCATAACTATTGCAAGGAAATGATTATGCATATGTTATAAAATCTTCATGGTAACATTACTGTGTATATAAAAATGGATAATGTGGTAAACCTACACAATGGAATATTATTCAGCCATAAAAATAATAATGTCCTGTCATTGGCAGCAACATGGATGAAACTGGAGGTCATTATGTTAGATGATATAGGCCAGGCACAGAAAGATAAATATAATAAGTTCTCACTTATAAGTGGGAGATAAAAAAGTTGATTTCATGGAGGTAGAGAGTGGAATGCTGGTTACCATAGGGTGGAAAGCATAGTGGGTCAGGGGGTGTAAAGAGACGTTGGCTCATGGATACAAAAATGCAGTTAGATAGAAGGAATAAGTTCTATAATTAACATTAATTTATAGTATATTTCTAGGGCAACTATAGTTAACATTAATTTAGAGTATTTTTCCAAATAGTCAGAAGAGAGGATTTGGAATGTTTCCAACACAAATAAATGAAAAATGTTTGAAGTAATGGATATCTAAATTACCCTGTTTTAGTTACTACACACTGTATGCAATCAAAATATCACATGTATGGTATAAATATGTACAACTATCATATATCAATAAAAATAAAATATAAAAGCTACACAAATTTAAAAAATGAAGCAGTTTAAATATTCTACAATTTGCACTTACTTTCTTAAATTATAGAATATCCTAGGATGTAATATTGCACAACGAATAAAATGATGTTTGAGAAAACTGTTTAAGAATGTAGAAAATGCTCATTCTTCTAAGTGAAAAAAATGCAGGTTAAAATACACTTTGTATAATGATCCTGTTAAAACTAGGATGTAGTAAGTTGATCATTACAGTATTGTTTCACTTTTCTGTCCCAAAGAGGTGTAAGGAATGAGGTGAATCATTGTACTTTGCTAATCCAAACTTAAAAAAAAAAAAGAAAAAGAAAAAGTATGATGTTTTGTTTGACCAGTGGAATGTCTGTGGGTTACTTGTCTTCTTTAAACTTAGTTTCCTCACAATAATTTTATTTAATGTTCATTTGACTTTTTCCAGTATGGATATAAGCCACAAATTCTGTGTTACTGACTGACGTGGACTCAGTGAAGCTAAATACAATCAAAAGAAAATATACACATATTTCAAGGGAAAAGGTCAGTGCACAATATGCATAAATGTACTTAGTTCAGTGCCTCCTCTGTTTGGCTAATGGTTGCTCTATTTTCCAAGTCTCATTCCAGATGTGTTGCTACTCACCATGTCTTTTCTTGTCTTTATCAGAGCCTAGATTCAAACCTAATATAAATTATCTTGGGAAAAATCAAATATATGTGATATTTTCTGTACATTTTAACCTTTTAATCACACTGCTTAAATTTTAAAAATATAATATCTAGTATCATAGTGAAGATTTAATTACATGCACTTTTCTATGCATAGTTAATATCACTAATATAAGCATTTAGTCATAAGTGGCTTATATTCTAACCATTATATTTGAAAGCATTATTCAGAGTAGCATGAAAACCTGTTTCTTTCAAAAGGTAATAGAATTTGAAGATGGAAATCTTCATACTTCTCATCCATAGCTGTAAGTCTACTCCTTCACTGTGCTTTATACTCTTACAATAACACAATCACTCTATCTCAACTTTAGCATCTGGGTCTTTTGTGTTTCTGTGAAGTATGCAAGTAAGTTCATTTGCAAGTGCACATGGATCTGGCAAAGATACAGTGCTCAGCAAAACTATTTCTCTCCTGATTCTGATTTAATGAGTGTGTAAATATTTGACCATTTTTGGACTGTTATCATAGGGAACTTAAATTTTCTCATGTTTTCCTCCCTATAATTCTTAACAAGTGCAATGATAACATTGATATGGTAACATACTATTATGTTTCAAGCCATGAATCAAGCATTTTATCTTTGTAGTCCTATTATTTATTCTTCTTAAAAATAATTTCATCCATCAAAGGAACTAAGCTACTTTCTCTATGTTACGTGATCATTCAAATAAAATCATTTTGTCCAATCAGTATAGCGGAACAATTTAAACATACCTGGATCTTCCTTCTCTGAGAAAGATTTATTCAGCCCAGATTGTTAGATTATTACCCAGACTCTCAATTCACATTGATATAATGATTTTCATATTTTCCACCTAATTTTTATAAAATTCATTTTATTTTACTTTAAGAACTTTTTTATTTTTAATTTTTGTGGGTACACAGTAGGTGCATGTATTAATATGGCACATGAGATGCTTTGTTACATACATGCAATATGCAATAATCACATCATGGAAAATGGCTTATATATCTCCTCAAGAACTTATTCTTTGTGTCATAAACAATCCAATTATACTTTTTTAGTTATTTTAAAATGTATAATTATTATTATTTTAGATTCAGCGGTACATGTGCAGGTTTGCTATGTAGGTAAATTGCATGACATGGGGATTTGGTGTGCAAATTATTTCATCACCCAGGTAATAAGCATAGTACCTGGTAGGTAGTTTTTCTGTCTTTACCCTCCTCCCACCCTCCATCCTCAAGTAGACCCTAAGGTCTGTTGTTCCATTCTTTGTGTCCATATGTACTTAATGTTTAGCTTCCACTTAGAAGTGAGTATTTGTATTTCCACTTGTAAGCGTTTGGTTTTCTGTTCCTGCATTTGTTTGCTTAGGATAATGGCCTCCAGCTCCATTCAGGTTGCTGCAAAGGACATGATCTCATTCCTTTTTATGGCTGCATAATATTCCATGGTATATATGTACCATATTTTCTTTATCTATTGTACCATTGATGGGAGATTAGGCTGATTTCATGTCTTTGCTATTTTGAATAGTGCAGTGAAGAACACGTGCATGCTTGTGTCATTATGGTAGGACAATTTATATTCCTTTGGGTATATACCCAATAATGGGATTTCTGAGTCAAATGGTAATTCTGTTTTAACTTTGAGAAGTCACCAAAGTGCTTTTCACATTTGCTGAACTAGTTTACATTCCCACCAGCAGTGGATAAGCTCTATATTTATCCTGTTGTGCTATAAAATAAATACTAGGTTTTATTCATTCTTTTCTTTTGTTTTCATTTTTTATTGAGTTTCATTCAGCAAACATAGCCAAATAAATGTCTTGCAGGAGGGCCTCCAATGGCTGCCATCTTCTACAGCAATAGCCGGCCACCCACTGACACCGTTCAGAAAGTGTCCATTGGTTGGGCTTTCTTCCAGCGCCTCAAAAAAGTAGTGGCTTCTTTGGTGAGGACTGCAGTGGTCCCTTTTCTCACACCTGTACCTGCCAAATCTAGTCCCCTTCTTTTTGGACACTGTGAATGGGCCAAGAAAATATACCTTGCTCTTTCCTATAATGCTGAGATCAATGTGGCTTCCAGAGCCCAGGTTGTTGAAGAAGCCAGCTGCAGTGGCTTCATTCACCATCTTCTTTGCTTCCTCTTTCCCCATATCTGGCCTAGAATATCTTCAAATACAGCCTTTGCTGCTGAGGATCCATGGTGATGAGGCAAGTTATCAGTTGATTCATGAGGATAGATGCTGTAGAGGTGAGGTCCAGTAAAAATTCTCAATCTCCTTAAAACTAGGGCTGCACCAATGTAACCTTGATACTTTAAAAGCATTTGCTTCAGTATCTGATTGGCCATGACAACTCAGGAAGATGGCCACTAGAGATGGAGTGGAGCTCCAAGTTGGAAGAAATACAACAATATGCTCCTGAATGACTAGTGGGTCAGTGAAGAAATTAAGAAGGAAATTGAGAAATTCCTTAAAACAAATGATAAATTAAAAACAACCTACCAAAACCTATGGGATATAGCAAAAGCAGAACAAAGAGGGAAGTTTATAACTGCAAATGCTTCCATCAAAACGAAAAAAATCTTCAAATAAGCAACTAATGATTAATCTTGAAGAACTAGAAAGGCAAGAGCAAGCCAAAACCAAAATTAGCAAAAGAAAAGAAATAATAAAGAGTAGAGCAGAAATAAATGAAATTGAAATGAAGAAAACAATACAAAAAATGAATGAAACAAAAAGTTGACTTTTTTGAAAAGATAAACAAAATCAACAAATCTTTAGCCAGATTAACAAAGAGAAGACTGAAATAATTCAAATTAGAGATGAAAAAGAAGACATTATAACTGATACTACAGACATTCAAAGGATCATTAATGGCTACTATGAGCAACTATATGCTAATAAATTGGAAAATCTAGAAGAAATGAATAAATTCCTAGACACATACAACCTATCAGGATTGAACCAGAGAACGGGAGAAAATATATGCAAAGTGCCCATCTGACAAGGGATTAAAAACCAGAATATACAAGGAGCTCAAACAACTCTATAGGAAAAAATCTATTAATCCAATCAAAATATGGGCAAAACATTTGAATAGACATTTCTCAAAAGAAGGCATAAAAATGGCAAACAGGTATATGAAAAGGTATGCAACATCATTGATCATCAGAGAAATGAAAATCAAATAACAAATATTGGTGGGGATGTGGAGAACACTGTTGATGGGAATGTAAATTAGTGCAGCCTCTATGGAGAACAGTTTGATGGTTCCTCAAAGAACTACAAGTAGAGTTACCTTGCAGTTCAGCAATCCCACTCCTAAGTATATACCCTAAAGAAAAAAAAATCGGTATATCAAAAGATATCTCCACTCCCATATTTATTGCAGTACTATTCACAGTTGCCAATATTTGGAAGCAACCTAAGTGTCTGTTAACAGACAAATGGATAAAGAAAATATGGTACTTATTTATACACAATGGAGTGCCATTCAGCCATAAAAGAGAATGAGATCCTATTATTTGCCAAAACATAGATGGAATTGGAGGTCATTATGTCAAGTGAAATAAGCCAGGTACAGAAAGACAAACTTCTAATATTCTTATATATGTGTAAATATGTATCTATCTATAGCAAATTACATAAGACATCATACTATTGCTTGTATAGTCAATATTCAGTGTATACTTATTTACATATGCCAACTTATTTGCCAGTCTACTTCTTTATTTTTTCCTTTAATTTAGTGTTTTTCTCCAGGATTCTTTTATTTGAAGAACTGTTATTAACATTTATTTATTAGAAGTTCTTAGTCAACAGATTCTCTCATTTTTGTTTGTCATAAGATGTCTTTATCTCATCTTTACTTAAATGATTTACTTTATCTCATATAGACATTTAGGTTGATATTATCTTCTTTCATCAATTTAAAGATGTTTTTCCATTTTTCTCTGGCTTCCGTTGTTTCTTTTATGAAGAAATTTATCAGTTCCCTTTAAACTAAAGGACAGTCTCTCATCCCAGCTGCTAAGATTCTCTGTTTTTAATTTTTATTGTCACATGTTGATGTGTTTAGATCTTTTTCATTGTTGTTTATTCTGCTTGTGGTTTGCAGTGTATTTTTTTCCTGTGGCTTGTTGTCTTTTATCAGGATTTAAAAGTTATTGGTAATTCTTTCCTCAAATATTTCACCTTTCTCATTCTCTTGTTTGCCTATCCACTTGGACTTCAATTACATATATAATTACATATATATGTAATTGAAATATATATATATATACGAGATTTCACTGCATCTTACACATCTCTAATATTTTTTCTTGTATTTTTCCATTTTTCCTATTTGCATTTTTAATTTTAGTATTTGTATTGATTTAACTTCCAGCACACTCTGTATTCTTCTCCTGTGTTTAATCTGATTTTAAACTCATCTAATGAATTTTTAATTTCAAAATTTTTTAGTTCTACAATTTTCATTTACTTCTCTTTATGGATTCTAATTGTCTGGTGAAATTTGCTATCCTTTTATCTATTTATTACAACTTTTCTTCTACTGTCTTGAACATAGTAGTTATGGTTATTATAATGTTACTGTTATTCACTTTCATACTCTGGGTGGACTCTGATTATATTCCAATTATTTATTTTTTTTCTTTATTTTGAAATTTTTTTTCACTCTTCTGGTGTTTCTTATGATTTTTATTAAATTATGGATATTGTTTATTAAAAATTACAGGTTGTATAGGCTCCAGTTCACGTTACTTCCTGCAAAGAAAGTTCACACACCTCATTACAAGATGGACATAGAAGTAAATCCCCTTAAAGTTCATATGGAACCAAAAAAGAGCCCGCATCGCCAAGTCAATCCTAAGCCAAAAGAACAAAGCTGGAGGCATCATGCTACCTGACTTCAAACTATACTACAAGGCTACAGTAACCAAAACAGCATGGTACTGGTACCAAAACAGAGATATAGATCAATGGAACAGAACAGAGCCCTCAGAAATAACGCCACATATCTACAACCATCTGATCTTTGACAAACCTGAGAAAAACAAACAATGGGGAAAGGATCCCCTATTTAATAAATGGTGCTGGGAAAACTGGCTAGCCATATGTAGAAAGCTGAAACTGGATCCCTTCCTTACAACTTACACAAAAATTAATTCAAGATGGATTAAAGACTTACAAGTTAGACCTAAAACCATAAAAACCTTAGAGGAAAACCTAGGCAATACCATTCAGGACATAGGCATGGGCAAGGACTTCATGTCTAAAACACCAAAAGCAATGGCAACAAAAGCCAAAATTGACAAATGGGATCTAATTAAACTCAAGAGCTTCTGCACAGCAAAAGAAACTACCATCAGAGTGAACAGGCAACCTACAAAATGGGAGAAAATTTTCGCAACGTACTCATCTGACAAAGGGCTAATATCCAGAATCTACAATGAACTCCAACAAATTTACAAGAAAAAAACAAACAACCCCATCAAAAAGTGGGCAAAGGATATGAACAGACACTTCTCAAAAGAAGACATTTATGCAGCCAAAAAACACATGAAAAAATGCTCATCATCACTGGCCATCAGAGAGATGCAAATCAAAACCACAATGATACCATCTCACACCAGTTAGAATGGCCATCATTAAAAAGTCAGGAAACAACAGGTGCTGGAGAGGATGTGGAGAAATAGGAACACTTTTACACTGTTGGTGGGACTGTAAACTAGTTCAACCATTGTGGAAGTCAGTGTGGCGATTCCTCAGGGATCTAGAACTAGAAATACCATTTGACCCAGCCATCCCATTACTGAGTATATACCCAAAGGATTATAAATCATGCTGCTATAAAGACATATGCACACATATGTTTATTGCAGCACCATTCACAATAGCAAAGACTTGGAACCAACCCAAATGTCCAACAATGATAGACTGGATTAAGAAAATGTGGCACATATACACCATGGAATACTATGCAGCCATAAAAAATGAAGAGTTCATGTCCTTTGTAGGGACATGGATGAAACTGGAAACCATCATTCTCAGTAAACTATCGCAAGGACAAAAAACCAAACACCGCATGTTGTCACTCATAGGTGGGAGTTGAACAATGAGAACACATGGACACAGGAAGGGGAACATCACACTCCGGGGACTGTTGTGGGGTGGGGGGAGTGGGGAGGGATAGCATTTGGAGATATACCTAATATAAATGACGAGTTAATGGGTGCAGCACACCAACATGGCACATGTATACATATGTCACAAACCTGCACATTGTGCACATGTACCCTAAAACTTAAAGTATAATAATGATTAAAAAAAAAAAAGAAGTAAATCCCCTTAATGCTGTGTTTCTCATTGTAAAAAATTTACCTTTTAGGGAACATTTGGCAATATGTAGAAATATTTTTGGTTGTTACAACTAAGAAAATGCTGCTGGCACCTAGTAAGTAAAGGTCAGGAATGCTACTAAACAACCTACAATGCACGGGGCAGCCTCCTACAACAAATAATTATTTTGTCCAAAATGCCAATCGTGCCAAAGTTAAGAAGCCCTGCCTTAATTTGAATAAAGGTTTGTTGGAGTTGAAGCTGATTTTCAGGTTTCATAGGACTCAGTCAATCTCTGGCTCATTCATAGATTGCCAGGTTTAAAATCAGTCTCTGATATATTCTCAGGACTTCTAATTCACTTATGAAGGATTTAAATTTAGAAGTGAAGTAAGTGAATGTGCCTGATCATGTCTGATCTCAGAAGCTAAGCAGGATTGGGTCTGGGTAATACTTGGATGAGAGACCACTGAGTTATGTAGGCTTGTAGGCTTTAATAATAATAAATAATAATAGTTTTAAAAGTAAATTTAAAAAATGAAATGAAGGAAGTGGTAATAGAGATTACAAAATGTAAGGTTTCCATTTTGTGTAGGGATGTCTAATAGGACTAGAGCAATACTGAGTATTTTCCTGATCACAGGCAGATGGTTCAAATGCTGTAATCGTGGAACTGGCAGTTAAAAAATGATTTCTGTGTTCCCTACATTCATAATTGCTGTGGGGACAGTTACTCCTTATATAGACGAATTTATTGGTAATGTTTAGAAATTTATTTTAGTAAGCCAAGTCTACAGCCTGGTCTTATAGTTCTTCAATGATTTGTAAGTATCTAATGCTTTATATATGCTTATTCAAATAATCAGAGTGGTTTAGTTATCTGTAACCAAATAATAACTTGTATTACATATAACTATTATCGTTGCATTCAGGGTGAAATAATTTGTAAATGAACTCAAGTTTTTATCTAATATTTAAAAAATACCCATTAGGAATAAGCATAAATCTCTACAAAACTTTGAAATATATAGTTAAATTGTCTTTTCAGTTTCTGATAAAATATAACAGCTTTAATTTTCTCTCTCTATCAAATTAGAAAAAGTAACTAGATCTTTTAAGTGTTGACATAAATAAAAAATACTTAGCAGCATGTACTTTCCACTTAATGATATCTTACTACTCATAGTTCTGTAATCAGAATCTTGAGTATCTTCCCTTAAGTGAAATAGGAAACATTAGAGAGTTACTCTCCCGCTTATTGCCTTTCAAGAATCTCCTTTTGAAATCTGAATAAATTGAACTTCTTATCGACTAAAATGCTCTACATAATTTTGCCCCTACCAAACTCTTTGACTTCAATTTTTGCCATTTTCACATTCACTAAATACAGTACAGATGTTCTCTTCCTTTTTATGGACATCAAATATAACAAGCTCATAAGATCTTTGGATTCTTGTACTAGTCACTCTTTTTGCCTAGAATTTCTGTCCCCAGATATTTGCATGGTTGTTTCTTTCAAATCATCTTGGTTTCAGCTAAACACCACTTGAGGCCTCACTTAACAACCAAAAGTAAGGAATTACCACCTCTCCAGATAATCTGTAGCATAATACCACTTTCTGCTTGCTACAGAACACGATTTCTTTCTGAAACTATAGTTGTTTTTAAAATTTAATAACCTGTATTTATCCTCTTGAATAAATTTAATAACCTGTATTTATCCCCTTGAATATAAATCTAGGAGACCTGGAATCTTACCTGTCTCATTCATATGCCTGGAATAGTGCCTGAAAATGGGAAGTGCTTAATAATTATAATCCTTGCTAAATGACTGACTGATTCAATGCATGAATGAGGAAATGATTTAGCTAAATTCAACTGGTCTTTCTCCTTTCTTGCTTTTCTCATTCTTCTATTCAGCAAAACATATGTTGACTGAACAACTTCCTCATGGAAGCTTTCACTTCCTGGTTGCGAAGTGTATAAATAACAGGGTTCATCAAAGGAAAGATGACAGTATGGAAAAGAGAAACTACCTTGTCAGCTGGGAAAGCCTGGAAGGGGCGAGTGTAGATGAAAATAGCAGGTCCAAACATGAGAAATACAATGATAATATGGGTGGTACATGTGGAGATAGCCTTGCTGTTTCCTTCAGAGGAGCGCTCCCTTATACGACAGAGGATGACTGCATAGGAGGCCAGAAGGCCCAGGAAGCACAGGAGGCTGAGCAGGCCACTGTTGGAGACCATCAGAAGCTCCACCACAAAGGTATCGGTGCAGGCCAGCTTGATGACCTGTGGAACATCACAGAAGAAGTTATCAAGCTGGTTTGGGCCACAGAAAGGCAAGTGCAGGATAAGGGCTACTTGTACAATGGAATGGATAAAGCCCCCAAGCCACAGAGCCAACGATAATGCATAGCAGGCTCTAGGGTTCATGATGGTTGAATAGTGTAAAGGCCGGCAGATGGCGATGTAGCGGTCAAAGGCCATCACAACGAGAAGGAACATCTCTCCCGCTCCAAGAAAATGCAAGAAAAAGAGCTGAGTGATGCAGCCTCTGTAGGAGATTACCTTCTTCGCAGAGAGGAAGTCCACCAACATCCTGGGAACCACAATGATGGAGTAGGATGCATCTAAGAAGGCCAAGTTGCCCAGAAAGAAATAGAGGGGGGCTGTGAGGCCAGGGTCTGACTTTATGGTGAAAATGATGAGGAAATTTCCAGGGAGGATGATAAGGTAGAAAATTAAGACTAGCACAAAGACCAGAAGCTGAGCATCTTGAGACTGGGTCAGACCAAGAAGAATGAATTCTGTCACCACTGTGAGGTTCTCTGTTTCCATCATTTCTCACTCTGCAGAATAAAATAGGGCAAATTGTTATCTGTTATAACCACCTTTTCATCTGTTTTGTATCTCCTCTCCAGATAAGAACATTATTTGTCCCAACCAATGTTCCGTAGCTGAAGACAACTTATGCCTCATAACTGTCTTGTATCCTGAGCTAACCCTTCTATCCTTCATCCTCTTTATTCCTCACTAAAATAAAATATGTTTTTCTGTAGCCACATTTTCATGCCCATTTAACCTCAGGCTTCTAGGTAACTTCACTCCTGTAGGATTCCAGGCTACTTTGCTTGAAGAATATTAGAAGTTGTCTTATTAAAGCAAGACTTAAGCATGATCAAGTTTGTCTGTTTTGTTTGTTTTTGTTGCTGTTAGTGGTGGTCCACTGTCTCTAAATGTTAGATTAGTTGCTAGGTTTGAGTTCCTTTTCTTCCTGTCACAGAATAAAGTGCTTTCACGTTGCTTCTGCCACCAGTTCCTATGGAATTCTTGGTTCCTGGTTGTTACCTATATGACTGGTTTCTAAATTTGTTCCTTGCTTATTCCCATCACATTGTTCTGCTTTGGTGCTCTTGTGTATTCTTACTTCAAACTGATAGCAGGCAAGATCTGTATATTTCTCTTAACTTAGAAGAATTCCCTAGTTAAAGCCTTGGCTGAGTACCACTCTGAATCTGCTCTACAACCTGTTCTTAAGTTCTAGTTAATACTAATTCAGTTTCATCTGCTCTCTATATATCTATAACTTACTTCTTCTTCGGATCTCAGGGTGAGAGCCAAATGATATTCTTTTCACAAACATTTTTGCATAATACAAAATTTATCAGAATATGTAAAAGATTTTGACTATCTCAGCTAATAAAATTAAAATATAGTAGAGCTGGAATTGGCCATACAGAACATATAATCTGATGTACTCATTTGAGAGATTAAAAAATGCAATTGTAGACAAGTTTTAAACTTGCAATGAGTTTTCTTTTCTCTCATTATCAAGTGATAGAGGAAAGCAGGTATTTATTCCTCAGTTTACATGTTTTAGGGAATTATTTAGTGTCTCATCAATTGGCAATATTTTATTTAGGCACTTAAGTAAATATGATGCTGCATGTCCAAATATTCCCCCTTTTCTGGCTATAGCTTTGTCTAAATAAGTATTCTATTCATGTTGGAGAAATCTAGAATTAAGGCTTAGTCTGTATACTAATCTCCAAAATTAGATGTGTTCACCCAAGGAGGTGCACAAGATAATCCATTGGGATGCATAAAAATAATGGAACTTCTCTGTATATTATTATAAGCTATGTTTTTAAAAATGTATTTGTTCACGCCTGTAATCCCAGCACTTTGGGAGGCTGAGGAGGGTGGATCGCAAGCCTCCACATGTACCACCAGGAGATGGAGACCATCCTGGCTAACATGGTGAAACCCCGTCTCTACTAAAAATACAAAAACAAAATTAGCTGGGCGTGGTGCTGGCACCTGTAGTCCCAGCTACTTGGGAGGCTGAGGCAGGAGAATGGTGTGAACCCAGGAGGCAGAGCTTGCAGTGAGCTGAGATCGCGCCAGTGTACTGCAGTCTGGGCAACAGAGCGAGACTCCGTCTCAAAAAAAAAAAAAAAATATATATATATATATATATATGTGATTGTATTTTAATGATTGTGTTGAGATTATTATAAAACATTTTATAAATAAATTCTCACATATGATGATACCATGCATGTTTCAATTGGAATGAATGATTTCAAAGATGAAATATTGCTAATTATAACAAAATGCTATAATGTGATATGTACAAATGTTACCCTTGACTTTTGACTATATACAATATTTATTTTCAAAAGTGCTGTGGATACAATATCATGCAATGTGACAATAAAAAGGAAGTACTGTTACATGCTATAACATGTTGATGCTTGCACAAACTCTGTAAACATACTTAAAACCGTTGAATTTGTACACTTTAAATGGTGAATTTTATAATGTGCTGATTACATTTCAATGTAACTTTTTTTTTTTGAAGCAGTGCTACTGAATGTGGGGGAGGAGGACTGGAGGAGATAAATTCCTAATTGAAATTTGACAGAAATTACTAATGGCATCCCTAGAAAAAGGAACTAGAAAGAGAGAAGGGAGGAAAAGAATAAAGAAAAATCAGCCTTAAAAATCCGTAAGAAAATTCAGGGGAAACGTAGGTAATATATTAGCATTTTACAGCACGACCATTAGGAAACATCAGAACATTTGTTTCATGTGACTAGTAACATTCGTAACTAGCAGCAAATGCTATGGAATAAGTACTTACAACACATGGGCACATATTTATGCATTCCAAATACATATTCACACTTGTATAAATACACACATAGTGAATCTAAGAAAACCAAAATAGGAAAAAGTATTTCAGTGTTCTTCAAATTAGTTTAGGCATTTCCTTTTCTTTTTTACCCACTTAGACACCTCTTGGCTTCCACATTTATACCTTGCTCTACCTAAGGAAACCTGGTCTTAAGAACTTAAGTCAGAAGCTCCCTCCCCTAGTCCTACCTTTTGTTCATTCCAGATGTTCAATTATAGTTAGTTATCTCATGCTTCTCCAGGTTGAGGATTCCAAGACACAGGGAGCACCTGAGAGTTTCAGCTTCTCCCACTCTTCCTTTGCTTTTATTTTCTACTATTTCCCTCTATTCTCTGTTAACTAACAGATGAAATTCCATGTTACTCAACATCTTTAATCCACTTTTCTTCTTTCCTCTGTCCTCATTTATGTACCTTTTGTTGTGTTGATTCTCAAATTGTATTCGTCACAGAGGTGGAGGACACATATGCATTAGATGGGCATTCCTCGTACAAAATGAGTTCCTGAAAAAAAAAAGCACCAAACGATGGATCTCACATGGGCAAACTTCTTGTTCTAGTCAGATAAGACAAAGAGGCATTGTCAGTGTAGGCCAAGACAGAAACCTAAATGATGGTCACCATCTCTAACCTTCCTTATTATTTCAACAGATTATCTATCTATCTATCTGTCTATCTATCTGTAGATAGATAGATACATAGATGTATATGCACACATACATATACGTACATACATACACACTCCTTTGGCACTGAAGATGCATAAGTGGAGAGGGTCCCCATACTGTCCCGCACAACACCTTCCAGACTACAGAGCAGCAAGCATCTGCAGGCAACACTATGGATCTCTCAATTCCAGACTGCTCTCAGACCAGCTCCTGAAGCCAAGTGTCTGGGGACCTGATCACCATCCTAGCAGCTCACTCCCTTACCCTTTCTCATTCACTTTATCTTGCTTCTTTCTTATTTCCCATCCATCCATGTTCTCTTCCTGCTAATTCTGTCTTCATACAGTCATTTACAACAATTATTTCTTTACATTCACTTTTAGCTTCTGTTCCTGTTACTTGCTTTTTAATTTTTTCTTGCAATTTATCTTCCTAATCCCTTGCTTTTCCTCCCTCTTTGCTCTCTTCCTTGTCATTCTCTTTCTTCTCTCATTTGCCTACATTCTTTCAGTCTTAAGTATGTTTCACCTTGTTCTTTACACATATTCTCCTTAAATATATTCAATGCCTACCCTTTACTGATTCTGAAATAATAAATTGCTTAACCTATTCCAAGGTAGAGTGAGCACAGTAGTTAGGTGCTTCCTATGTATTTCATTCCAATGACTTTTTCTACTGACCTAAAGTGCTTTCCTTGCTCCCCAGTGCTAAGCCTTACTTCCTGAATATTATCTTCTTTGAAATTTACTGAGTCTGAATCACTCGTTAATTACTTCAGCTTTTGTCACATGTTTTGTCTGTTTTTAACTCATCTTGATAAAAATGAGGCAAGTTATTTTGGTGTTCTAAAATAGATCTCTGGTTTGGGAATTATTTTACCTTGCTGAGTTACCATATCTGCAATTTTAGGAAGCTTAGGCAAGTTATTTAATGCAATTAATGACCTTAGGCAAGTCATTTAATCTTTTAATATCTGTATTTTGAATCTATTAAAGAGAAATAATATATTCACTGTTTTTACTTCACAGGGTAGAGGGAATATGATGATCAAATTAGGTGGTTAGGAGCTAATCCACATCTGTGTAAACGAAGAGAGGAAGCATTCAGTGATTAATACATTCTAGCAAAAAATGGATACCATGTCAGTAGATCTTTTGTCACTGCCCTGGGATTAATTCCAAGGGAGATGATAACTGCTTGAATCTAAGTGGATTTCAGAGTAAGAAACCGTGGAGGTTCTAGGAAGGGTCTAAGTAAAGGTTTTCTTATCTAATTCAGACATGTTTGAGAATCATGTCTTTCTTGTTTTAGGATTGCTAACTCTGAGCCTTATATTGCTGGATGTAAGGACGATGTGCAGATGAGGAAACACATGTAACTGAGTGTGGAACCAGAGGTTTCCAAACTTGTGAAGTCAATGAAGTTTGTCTCTGAGACTCAGCCTACCCTTTTTGACTGATTGTGATTCCTTAACTCTTCCTCCCTTTACCTTTGGTTTAGGATAAAGATGAAATCAGTCGTTTGTATTATATACAAATTGAAATCCAGGTAGTGAATCTTCATAATCAATTGGTATTTTTATTTTTAAAATAATAGTAGAATTAAAAATTTTAGCACCTTTAAAATAGTACTAAGTATTAGATAGTAGGAGGTTTATTTGAGAAACAGGTTTATTTGAGAAAAGTGCTGAACACCTGAATTTAGAACTCACCCTTACTCTGTTTCTGCAGCAGAATTCTGTTCTCATAAATTTCAAGGCAGCAGATAACCAAGACAAATAGTATAATTTTTCTTCTTTTTTTTCTTTTTCTCTATTTAATTTAAATATAAAGAATGATAAAAAATTTTACCTTGCTGGGAGCCAAATGCTTCTCTCAAACAAGTGGCTATTCTTTTCAGTCTGATAAAAGGGAGATTAGCTAATTATTTCAGAATTTGTCCTTAAATATATATTCTCATGTTGGAATATTATAAATTCTGAAATCTCTATTCATTTGTAATAAAATTAATGCAATAGAGAATGTGCTTTGGGGTTTTACTGCTACCTGAATTCTGCAGAGTTCTACCAATGGGAATTATTAGTCTGTCAACTATAATTAGACAAAGAAAGAGACAAGAACATTTTAAAGATTAAATATTCAAAACACATGCCAGTGAATACCCCATTGAGTCATGTTAGGGTTTTGAATTTGGCATTTTATCAGTGGCAGTGATAATGGAATGTCCCATACACTTATTAGGCAAAATTATTAATGATTAATTCAATGTTAATAATGTTTTATTTAACTCAGTATATCTAAATTATTATCCTTTCAAAGTTTGTCTTTAAATAAAAAGAATTTTATGCATCTTGTAGACCAGTTCCTCCAGGGGAATGCACCTCAAATAAAAGAAGTACTCTATTGTATTATTGGTTTTTTTGAATATGTGGTTCCTAAGTCCTGCTATAGGATAATGATCTTTCTGGTTTTTAATGAAATAATATAACATAAAAATATTTAATCATACAAGAAAAAAATCAATGTAAGTTTTTTTGTAACACATTATAAACAAAGATGCCATTCCTCAGAGTCACATTAAAATTAAAATACCAAACTTAAATTTAATAAAGCAAATTCAATACACAGTCAAGTATGCTTTCATTCACATTTATGCCCAGCTCAGCCAGAGATGCAGTCAGAGATGTTTAAAAGTGGACAGAGATGAAGAGAGGTAGATAACATTTTAGCAGGTTTCTTTCATATTATGATTGGTGCTGCAACTTCTAACATATACCATTTTCCTTGAGTGAAAGCATAGCAGTACAATACAGTCCCAGAAAGATACAAAGTTAGAAATACAAGATAATTGCAAAAGAGAGAACAGAGGCAAAAAAGAGAAAAAGCATACACAAAAAATAGGAGAAAAGATGGGTAGAAAGAGAAACAATGCCCACAAAGATGCTTGTACCACAAAGCTGTACACACAGGTTTAGAAAAAAAAAAAGACAGACAGGATAAGAGAAGGGAAGGGATGGAGAGAGAAAGATAGAGCGATAAAGATATTTTTGAAAATGCAAATTACTTTGTTTTGTTTTTGTTTTTTATTTTTTACTTTAGTTTTGTTTTATGCAGTTAAGAGACTTCCCAGGGATGTCACTTCTCAATATTGACAACAATGCTTTAGAATTAGTTAGAAGAAGATATTTTAACTGAGATATTAACTAGTGCAAAGTAGGCCTTTCCCCTCTGCTGAGAATGCTTTTTCATCTTAGGCAATTTTATACTATTAAAAAAAAAGATGTATGTTTGTGTGAATGTCTGTGTGTTTTAAAACATGTATCTCAGAGTGGCCTGAACTAGCTTTCTAAACAAGGCATCCAATTGTGGTGAAACTAGCACAAGACTGAAACTCAAAAGACGAGTTTGCAGTCCTGGTTCCAACCATGATGATTCTTTTTTTTTGAGAAAATGTCAAAAACTTCCTCTGATGTTTTGTCATCTGAAAAATTGCAAATGTATTTCCTTACTTTACAAAGGGTTTTAGGTGTTTATCATTTGGAAAACTTATTACATAGGTAAGTGATTAGGCACTGATTATTATATACAAGGTCCTTGGTCTCCGGGATTTGACATTCCAGTGGAGGAAGCCAAAGAACAACAACAACAAAAAAGATAGTAAAATGTGGGAAGATGAAAGAATATAACAGAGGGATGTGTTGGAGGGTGAATGAGGGCGGGGGGTGGTGGTGTTATTTTAGATTGAGTAGTTAGAAAAGTTATCCCGGAGGGGCTGAAAGTTAAGCTGAGGTTTGAATGACTAGGGTAGGGGTAGGGTATTTCAGGCAATGTGAAAAACAAGAATGAAGACTGTGGAAAAGGATTGAGCTGGTACAGTAAGTCACAGAAAGGAGACCATTGTGATGAGGAAATGGTGAGCATAAGAAGGAAAAGTATAAGGCAACATTAGAGAGGTAAGCAGATGTTATCCAGCACATGGCATTTGGAGGTTATTCTCAGTATGTAATTATAATGTCAACAATTGTAATCTTTAGGTCATTCTGGCTATTGTGTGGAGAATGGATTTGAGGGAGGCAAGTATAGGAGCAAGGAGAACAGTTTGAAGATGTTGCAGTACCAAGTACAAAAGATGATGTTGGTAACTTTGCCTGATGGAGAGTGGGAGGAGGGGACAGTAGTAAGAAGAATTCAGAGAACTTGACATGTATTTTGATGGCGGAGATGTTTAGACTTGCTGATAGACATGATGTCTTAAAAACTCCTAAGATTTTAGATGAAATAGCTATGTATAGAAGAGTAATTTAATAAAATTATGAAGACTCAAACAAGATAAGGTGGTGATTGGAAAAAGAATATGCTTTTTTAAAGGTACACTTAATTTTCACATAGGAAATATATTTGCATGGTTAAGCATTTTTAAAAAGTAGAAATGTGGCCACTTTTTTTTGCACCTACCACAATTAGTTTATTCTCAATTTATTCAGAGATTCTTTAGAAAAAAATACATACTGAGCTATTCTATTAAAAACTTTGTTTATAATCCTTTAATTTGAGTGGCAGTTTTCTCAGACATAAACCACTGAGTTATATTTTCTTGCCTGAAAAATCTGTAGGTTTTGATCCAGTGCCACTTCCATTTTAAAAATGCTAGTTAATTATTTTCTGGAGAAATGTATGAGTGACATTCCTATGATGTTTTGTCATGTACAAAATTGAAAATGTATTTCCTTACTTTACAAAAAGTTTTGGGTGTTTATCATGTGGAAGACTTACTACATAGGTAAGCAATTAGGGACTGATTATTAAAGGTCCTTGGTCTCAGGGATTTGACATGCCAGTGGAGTTGACATTCCAGCAACTAGATTGCTACTCAGTGAGAACCTTATAGGTTATACCACTCTAAATCCTGGTAACGAAAACCTCTTTCTCTGGGATGGTTTTCATTTTCTTCTTTGTATGTTTCATGTTATTAATTTTAGTAAAATGAGATTTTAGTTTGTAATTTAAGAAATAGTATCATTAGTTTATTTTGAAAAAGAAATTGTATCAATGTTTACAAAACTTAATAGCAAACAGTCATATTTTGCTCAGGATAGCAGACAAGGCACAAATAGGTGTCAAATAGATTCCAGTGTTTCAGACAAGTCAGTTCTTGATAGTGTAACGTGATGTTTGACTAAAAATTTTATTTTATTTAATGGTAAATTACTGATATTGAACACAGATGGTAATCAGTAATTTTAAAAAAAAGGAGAAACCCAGGCAAATTTAAAATCACATTGATAAAACTTAGAGAATTGGGGGAATCTTTGTTTACAGGCAGGTTGACTGGCTAATTTGGAGGCAGCAATACAAATTAAAGGACTAGCTATGAGGCTGTTCTCTAACATCTATACTTATTTGCGTATTCTTGGGATGCAGGGTGGGTTTGACATAGGCAAATCAATAACTGTGATTCACCACATAAAGAGAATTAAAAACAAAAACGGTATAATAATCTTAATGACGCAGAAAAAGCTTTTGATACAGTTCAACATTGGTTCATGATAAAAACACTCAAGAAACTAGGCATTTATAGAAGGAACATACCTCAAAATAATAAGATCCATTTACGACATACCCACTGCCAACATCTTACTGAATGGGAAAAAGCTGGAAGCATTCCCCTTGAGAAATGGAACAAGACAAGGCTGTCCATTCTCATCACTCCTATTCAACATAGTGCTGGGAATCTGAGCCACAGCCAACAGGCAAGAGAAGGAAATAAATTACATCCAAATAAAAAAATAAAATGTCAAATTACCTTTGGTAATGATATAACACCAAACATAGAAAACTCTAACTCCACTAAAAGGCTCCAAGGACTGATAAATGATAAATGTATCAAAATCAGCAGCATTTCTATACAGCAATAACATTCAGGTTGAGAGACAAATCAGGAATGCAATCTCATTTACAATAGCTCTGCACACACACACACACTCACACGCACACACACACACACAAAACCCAACAATACGTAAAAGTAGATCTAACCAAGGAGGTGAAAGATCCCTACAAGGAACTACAAAACACTGTTGAAAGAAATCATAGCTGACACAAACAACTGGGAAAACATTCCATGCTCATTGTTTGGAAGAATCAATATTGTTAAAATGGCAATAGTGCTCAAAGTAATGTACAGATTCAATGCTATTACTATCAAATTACCAATGCTACTCTACACAAAATTAGAAAAAGAATCCTAAAATTGATGTGGAACAAAAAAGAGCCTGAATAGCTAAAGCAATTCTAAGCAAAAAGAACAAAGCTGGAGGCATCACATTACCTGACTTTGAGCTATACTACAAGGCTAAAGTAGCCAAAAGGCATGGTGCTGTGCAAAAACAGACACATAGACCAGTGAAATAGGATAGAGAACTAAGAAGTAAAGCCTCACACATACAACCATCTGATTTTTGACAAAGCTGACAAAAACAAGCAGTGGGAAGAGGACTCCCTATTCAACAAATAGTACTGAGATAACTGGCTAGCCATCTGCAGAAGACTGAAACTGGACCCCTTCTGTATTAGTCTGTTCTCACTCTACTAATAAAGACATACCCGAGGCTGGGTAATTTATGAAGAAAAGAGGTTTAATTGATTCACAGTTCCACATGGCTTGCGAGGCTTCACAATCATGGCAGAAGGCAAAAGAGGAGCAAAGTCATGTCTTACATGGCAGCAGGCAAGAGAGTGTATGCAAGAGAACTCTCCTTTATAAAACCATCAGATCTCATGAGACTTATTCACTATCATGAGAAAAGCATGGGAAAGACCCACCCCCATGATTCAATTATCTCCCACCAGTCCCTCCTCTAACACATGGGAATGATGGGAGCTACAATTTATTTATTCATGTATTTATGTATTTATGTATTTATTTATTATGGGCCAGGCACGGTGCCTCACGTTTGTAATCCCAGCACTTTGGGAGGCTGAGCTGGATGGATCTCTTGAGCCCAGGAGTTTGAGTCTAGCCTGGTCAACATGGTTAAACCTCATATCTACTAAAAATACACAAAGTTAACCAGGCACGGTGGTGCAGCTACTTTGTAGGCTGAGGTAGGAGGATCACCTGAGCCTAGGAAGTCAGGCCAGGCTCCCAGGCCTGGCCCATAAAAGCTTTCTATAGTTTTTTTTTTTTTTAATTTATTACACTTTAAGTTCTGGGATACATGTGCAGAACGTGCAGGTTTGTTACACAGGTATACAAGTGCCACGGTGGTTTGCTGCACCCATCAACCCATCATCTATGTTTTAAGCCCTGCATGAATTAGGCATTTGTCCTAATGCTGTCTCTCCCCTTCCCTGCCAACCCCCAACAGGCCCCGGTGTGTGATGTTCCCCTCCCTGTGTCCATGTGTTCTCATTGTTCAACTCCCACTTACGAGTGAGAACATACAGTGTTTGGTTTTCTGTTCCTGTGTTAGTTTGCTGAGAATGATGGTTTCCAGCTTCATCCATGTCCCTGCAAAGGACATGAACTCATTCTTTTTTAGGGCTGCATAGTATTCCATGGTGTATATATGCCACATTTTCTTTATCCAGTCGATCATTGATGGGCATTTGGGTTGGTTCCAAGTCTTTGCTACTGTAAATAGTGCTGCAATAAACATACATGGGCATGTGTCTTTATAGTAGAATGATTTATAATCCTTTGGGTATATACCCAGTAATGGGATTGCTGGGTCAAATGGTATTTCTGGTTCTAGATCCTTGAGGAATCATCACACTGTCTTCCACAATGGCTGAACTAATTTACACTCCCACCAACAGTGTAAAAGAGTTCCTATTTCTGATTGGAGCTACAATGTAAGATGAGATTTGAGTGGGGACACAGCCAAACTACATCACCTTCCTTTCAGTATATACAAAAATTAACTCAAGATAGATGAAAAACTTACATGTAAGACCTAAAACTATTACAATCCTAGAAGAAAACCTATTAAATATTATTCTGGACATTGATCTTAGGAAAAAATTATGATGACATCTACAACGCAATTGCAATAAGAATAAAAATTGGCAAGTGAGACCTAATTAAACTAAAGAGCTTCTACACAGCAGAAGAAAGTATCAAGAACAAAAAACTTACAGAATGGAAGAAAATGTTCACAAGCTATGCATTTGACAAAGGTGTAATATCCAGAATCAATACGAAACTTAACAAGCAAAACCAAACAACCTCATTAAAAAAGTGGGCAAAAGATATGAACAGATACTTCTCAAAAGAAGACATACATGCAGCCAACAAACATATGAAAATATACTCAGCGTCACTAATCATCAGAGAAATGCAAATCAAAACCCCAATGAAATAGCATCTCACACCATCAAAATGGCTATTATTAAAAGTTCAGAAAACAACAGATATTGATGAGGCTACAGAAAAAATAGAACACTTATACACTATTGATGGGAATATAAATTAGTTCAGCTCCTTTGGAAAGCACTTTGGAGATTTCTCAAAGAACTCCCCATTCATCCCAGCAATCCCATTTTTGGGTATATACCTGAAGGAAAATAGATTATTATACCAAAAAGACACATGCATTCATATGTTCATCACTGCACTGTTAACAATAGCAAAGACATGGAATCAACAAAATGCCCATCAACAATGGACTGGACAAAGAAAATGTCATACATATACACCGTGGAATACTATCCAGTAAAAGGAATGAAACGGTGTCCTTTACAGAAACATGGATGCAGCTGGTGGTCATTATCCTAAAGCAAATTAATGCAGGAACAGAAAACCAAATATCATGTGTTCTCACTTACAATTGGGAGCTAAACATTGGGTGCACATGGATATAAAGATGGGAACAAAGGACGCCGGGAATTAATAGAGTTGGGAGAGAGGGAAAGGGTTGAGAGTTGATAAACTATTAAATGACAAAACCACAATTACTTTTGCACCATCCTAATACCTATTGGGTACTATGTTCACTACATGGGTACTGGGATCAGTCATACCCCTAATCTCAGTATCACACAATATATCCATGTAACAACCCTGCACATATACCCTCTGAACCTATAATAAAAAATAAAGAAAGAAAAACAACTATGTCTACTATTATTCCACACTGGACCATGAAGTGCAAACTTAGTTCTCCATGAATAGTTAGAATATCTTCAGATAAATAGAACCTCTGTTATTTTTATTATTCACTCATTTTTATTCATTCATAATGAAATTATGGCAGAATTTCTCTCAAATGCTGAACACACTACCTGGCCTGATAAGAAGACTATAGCTACATGTATTCATATGAAAGGACCTAGCTCTGTGATGACTGTGTTCCTCAGTTTAAATTGGAAAGTTGATACACGTAGACAAAGACAGACTAAGAGTTAACCGCACCTATTCCAAAATTGACCACATAGTTGGAAGTAAAGCACTCCTCAGCAAATGTAAAAGACAGAAATTATAACAAACTGTCACTCAGACCACAGTGCAATCAAACTAGAAGTCAGGATTAAGAAACTCAAAACTGCTCAACTACATGGAAACTGAACAACCTGCTCCTGAATGACTACTGGGTACATAACAAAATGAAGGCAGAAATAAAGATGTCCTTTGAAACCAATGAGAACACAGACACAACACACAAGAATCTCTGGGATGCATTCAAAGCAGTGTGTAGAGGGAAATTTATAGCACTAAATGCCCACAAGAGAAAGCAGGAAAGATCTAAAATTGGCACCCTAACATCACAATTAAAAGAACTAGAGAAGCAAGAGCAAACACATTCAAAAGCTACCAGAAGGCAAGAAATAACTAAGATCAGAGCAGAACTGAAGGAGATAGAGACACAAAAAACCCTTCAAAAAATCAATGAATCCAGTAGCTGGTTTTTTGAAAAGATCAACAAAATTGATAGACTGCTAGCAAGACTAATAAAGAAGAAAAGAGAGAAAAATCAAATAGACGCAATAAAAAATGATGAAGGGGATATCACCACCGATCCCACAGAAATACAAACTACAATCAGAGAATACTATAAACACCTCTATGCAAATAAACTAGAAAATCTAGAAGAAATGGATAAATTCCTGGACACATACACCCTCCCAAGACTAAACCAGGAAGAAGTTGAATCTCTGAATAGACCAATAACAGGCTCTGAAATTGAGGCAATAATTAATAGCTTACCAACCAAAAAAAGTACAGGACCAGATGGATTCACAGCTGAATTCTACCAGAGGTACAAGGAGGAGCTGGTACCATTCTTTCTGAAACGATTCCAATCAATAGAAAAAGAGGGAATCCTCCCTAACTCATTTTATGTGGCCAGCATCATCCTGATACCAAAGCTGGGCAGAGACATAACAAAAAAAGAGAATTTTAGATCAACATCCCTGATGAACATCGATGCAAAAACACTCAGTAAGTATTCTAAACTTAACTTTTAATGTAAAACATGGTCATTTATGGCCTTACTGCCGGGAAAAGTAAATGATTAAGTAACAAATAATTTACCAGTGTATCATTATTTATCTTGCTGAAAAGAAAGTAGTAAATTGGAAAATATTGTTACAGTGTATTTTTAATCGCATTTTAAACATATGAGGCAATATCAGAGACAAGGCATACAAAAATGCAAAGGAGAGAATGAAAAACAACCAAGTAACAAGATATCTATTAAGGCCAGCAAACCTAGAATTCCTTTTCCCTAGGCCTGCTTTGACCTTAGAAAATATAATTAGACACTGGCTATAAGAATTTATAGCTGGCTGGAAACTCCCTCAGGAGGGATTAAAAATAGGCATCTGGTAGAGAAGCAAAGCAAGATACTGCTCTATAATAAATATCATTTCCAAAATGTGCCATAAGGCTTTCTTTTGTTGCCAGTACTGGTTGAAAATATAGTATTCCAAATATCATTTCAAACCATCTCATTTCTTGTTTTAATTTTTTTGCCAATATGCTTTTTAATTCCTTTTATTAGAGAGAAATAATTTACAGATGGTAAGATACACAAATCTTAAATGCTTGGATTGAGGTTATTTTCCCCTATGTATGCAACTGTGAAATCATCATACTTATCAAGATACAAAATATTTCTCTGAAACGTAAAAGTTTCTTTGGATCCCTTTGCAGTCAATACCATCAGAGATAGACCGTTGTCATTTCTATCATTAAATATTAGTTGTGTCTCTTCTTGTATTTCATTTAAATTAAATCTCACAGTATTTATTATTTTGAGTGTCTTCTGCTCAACATAACAATGTTTTAGGAATTGTATCCATTTTGTTTCATGTACCAGTTTTGTTTTTATTGCTGAGTAGTGTCTTCCTGTGTGAAGTACTTTAATCCCATCTTGGTGCCTACTGCTCAGATGACCCAAATTAACACAACTGGTAGTGCGAGTGGTCTGAGCAAGTGGGTGATAAATGAGAATTTGTGGCTGGGCCACTCACCAACCTGGTAGGCAAATAGGACTATATTCTAAGTGGTAGGTGGCACACAGATAACCCCAGGCACAAAAGAGATGCCTGATTGCTGAATATTTCACTGTTGGTGATCTGGCAAAACATTCTCTTAAAAAGAACATAATTGCAGGTGAATGCTTCAGATATTTGAAAGATAAAGGGACAAGGAGTCCTACAAACAATGAGGTTATTTTCTTATTGGTAAGTTTTTTTGACTTCTTGTAGAGGCATAATAAGTGGAAGGCCACTAGAAAGTAGTTTAAGGTTCAGCATAGGAGCCTAAGCAACTATTTGGTAGTTTACAAAAAAACTCTTCTTTCCTGTAGTGAAAGGATAGACATATACTAGCAGTAGACTGAAATCTAATAGAGTTACACAGCTCCAGAAGTATATTAATGTCAATTAAGGCATGTGTGCTATGCTAAGCTCAGGGCACTGGCAGGGAAAATGTAGTACCCTAAAATACGAGATGAGTACACCTGGATGGCTGCCCCTGAAAACTTTGGCTCTGCAGACTTCCTCACCTTAGTAAGAACTAGAACTTCCCCTGCTTAAAGAAGCTTCAGAGGCCTCCTACCTACAAGGCAGCAGATGATACTTTTGGCCTGGCCTGACTTCCTCTCCAGAATGGTAACTAGAGTAAAGTCCTAGCAAAGCTACTGGGACAAGCTGACCCTCATAGAGGAGGAAAGAGATTACACATTGAAGCAGCTACAAGAAGTAGCTTTCATGTACTGGCTGGAACCACGAAATATTCTTAGAATTGAATTTTTTATAGCCTTTTTGAGATTAGGATTAACATACTATCAATTAATGGATTCCTTGGGATTTTTGTCTTTTTTTGTATAATTATGAGAATTCCTTATTTATTCTGGATACAAGCAGTTTAGCAGATACATAATTTATCAATATTGTCTCCAATTCCGTGGATTTTTTTCACTCTTTAGATAATATCATTTGCAATGAAGAAATACATTAATAACATACAATTTACGTATTTTTCCTTTTGTTGCTTATCCATTTGGTGTCATATCTGAGAAACCATTACCTATCTCAAGTTTATGAAGATTCACTTTTACATTTTATTTCAAGGCTTTTATAGTATTACCATTTATTTTAGGTCCATTATCCGTTTGACTTAACTTTTGTTATGATGTAAGACAGGAATTTAACATTATCCCTTTGCATGTGAATATCCATTTGTGCCTGCACCATTTGTTGAAAAGACTCTAGTATCCTTTCTATCATTGAATTGTCTTGTCACCTTTTCCAAAACAATTGACCATAAGTATGAGGGCTTATTTTTGCCCTCACACTTGGATGACCATTCATCATAAATTATAATGTTACATTTGTATTTTTAATTGTATATATTTATGGTGTACAACATGATATGTATATATATGTATGTATACACACAAACACACACACACACAAAGTAAGATGATTACTACAGTCAGGCCAGTTAACATGTCCATCATGTGACATAGTTACCTTTTCTTTTTTAAGATAAAAATACCTAATATCTACTTAATTTTTGTTCAGTTTACATCAATATTATTAACTATAGCTCTCATGTTATAATTTAGTACTTAGGTCTCTAGATTTATTTATCATACATAACTGCCACTTTTGTACCCTTTGACCTATTATCTCTCCATTACCCTCACCCCTTGCCTCTAGTAACTGCTCTTCTACTCTCTGTTTCTATGTATCTGACTTTTTAAAACATTTGACATATGAGAGGTCTTATACTTCAAATACGCAGTATTTTTCTTTCTGTATTTGTCTCATTTTGGCATAATGTCTTCTGGTTCATCCATGCTGTCACAAATGGCAGGATGGGATAAAATACAAGTTTAGTTGCCATTGATATTGCCTCTGGAAAATCTTGTCCAGAAGGAGGAAAATGTATACTAAAAAAAAAAAAAAAAAAAAAAAATCTAAGCCTGCCAACTGACTGATGGACCTCTTTCTCAGCCAAGGGCATTCCAAAGTAAACCTGATAATCTAGCTCAGGTCATGGTGAGAAGTGCTGGGTTGTACCTCATTATACACTTTTTTCTTTGTAATTCAGGCACAACTGACCACCATTAACATTAAGACTAACTAAACAGACTTTTTGTAGTTATAAGACTCTAAATTCCAGCCTGAAGCTGGTATTGCATCACATGACAGATAGCCGGCCCTGGAAGAAATTGAAGTATTTTACCCCAGAATACATTTCTTTGACATATTTTGCAATAGCTCTGCAAAGAGGTCTCTTGTGGGAGAAATCTACATTCTGGAGAGAATTCTATTTTCTTTCCAGGTCTTTCCTCTGATCCAGGAGACTATTAACTAATAGTCTGGCACTTTTTTTTTTTTTTTTTTTTTTTTTTTTAGTTCTGATAAGAGCTCTGAAGCCTGCTACTTGGAGGCTTTCTCTGCATAATAAAACCTTAGTCTCCACAGGTCCTTATCTTAACCCAGACATTTCTTTCTATGGATTCTATGGATTCCAGGTCTTTAGATATAACTGTTTCAATCAATTGCCAATCAGAAAATCTTTGAATCCATCCCTGCTTCCAGTTGTCCCACTTTTCTGGACTGAACCCATGTACATCTTACATGTATTGATTGATGTCTTATGTCTCCTTAAGATGTATAAAACCAAGCTGTACCTGACCACTTTGGGCACATGTTCTCATGATCTCCTGAGGCTGTGTCATTGGCCATTGGTCACTCATATTCAGCTCAAAATAATTCTCTTCAAATATTACAAAAAAACCTTTTTCATATATGCTGTTTGTCAGGTTGAGGAAATTCCTTCCTATTTCTAGTTTGTTGAGGGCTTCTATCATGGAAGTCTTGAATTTTGTCAAAAGGTTTTTATATCAACTCCTCCTTAAATGTTTGGTAGAATTTACCAGTGAAATCATCGGGACCTGGGCTTTTGTTTGTGGGGTTCCTCAGGGTAGTTTTTATTGATAGCTTTTTTATTTTCTATTTGTGAGCCATATTTTTCTGCTTCTTTGCCTTCCTCACTTTTTTTTTTTGTTAAAAAGTGAACATTTTAAATAATATGTTATGCTAGATTTCCTTTCCCTCCCCTGTGCTTGTTGTGTTTGCTATATTGTTGTTTTCCTCATTTGTTTGGTGACTTCCCTAAACCAATTTTATATAGTCTATGCTCCCTGTATGGTAAAGTCACTGAAGTTTTGGCTAATTTATTTAGCAGTCAGCTATCAAGTGGTCAGTTACTTCCATAAATGTCTTCACCCTATATGTTTTCCATCTTTTACTGGGATGCTGTGTGCATGTTGAGGCACACCGACAACAGTCACAGTTTTTAACTTTGCTTTGACATTCAATGCTTGCTCATTCAGAGACTAGATGAACCATAATTGAGAGGTGATGGCTTATCAGGTCTTTGCCAGGCACATGCACATTCCTGTACCTGCATAAGGGCTTCTCTATCTCCATAAGTGTGTTAAAACTTTTCAAGCCATCCCAGGATATTCCTTTTTAAATTTTGGCCAGTCTCTTGTTTCTCTGAAGCGGTACTGTAGCTTTAGGCAGTTGCAAATTTGAATAACGGCTGCTTTTTTTTTTTTTGAGACAGAATCTCACTATGTCACCCAAGCTGGAGTGCAGTGGCACAATCATAGCTAACTGTAAACTTGATTTCCTGGCTCAAGCAGTCCTCCCACCTCAGCCTCCCCAGTAGCTAGGACTACAGGTGGGTGCCACCATGCCGGGCTAATCTTTAAATTTTGTTTTTCAGAAGCAGGGTCTTGCTATGTTGATCAGGCTAGTCTTGAACTCCTGGCCTCGAGCAATCCCCACCTTGGCCTCCCAAAACTACATTGCCAATACCAATATCAAGGAGTTCTTCCCTGTTTTCTTCTAGAAGTTTTATGATTTCAGGTGTTACATTTACATTTTTATCCTCTTTGAGTTGATTTTTGTATATGGTGCAATTAATAGCTCAATTTCATTCTTTTTCAAATGGATCTTCAACTTTCTCAATATTGTTTATTGAAGAGGTTGTTCTTTTCCCACTGTGTATTCTTGATGACTTTGTCTAATAGTAGTTAATCATACATGTGTGAATTTACCTCTGTGCTGTCTGTCTGTTCTGTCTGGTCTATAAATCTTTTTTAATGTTAGAACAATACTGTTCTGATTACTATAGCTTTGCAATATAATTTGAAATCAAGAAGTGTGATGCCTCCAGCTTTGTTCATCTTTCTATAGGTTGCGTTATTTATTTGGGGTCTTTTGTGGTTCCATATAAACTTCAAGATTGTTTTTTCTATTTCTGTGAAAAAATGGCATTGGGATATGTATAGATGCAAGTGATTTTTAAATGCTTATTTTGTATCTAGATATTTTACATAACTTGTTAGTTCTAATGGCTTTTTGGTGGATTATGTTGATTGTCTATATATAAAATCACAGATCTTCTAACAGAGACAATCTTACTTTTTCCTTTCTGATTTGGATACCTTTTATATAGTTTTTCCTGTCTACTTGCTCTGGCTATCCTTGAAGAAAATGTTAAATAAAAGTGGTGAAAGTGGACATTCTTATCTTATTCCTGATCTTAGAGGAAAAGCTTCTAACTTTTCAACATCAAGTATGATGTTAGCTGTACCCAACTATGTATGACCTTCGTTATATTGAACTACCTCCTTTCTATTCATAATTTACTGAGAATTTTTTAAATGATAGTTTGCTGGATTTTCTCAAATTATTTATCTGCAAATTATTTATTTGTTGAGATTATCATATGACTTTTATAGTTTATTCTATAAACTGTGTAGAATAAATTGGTGTAGCAAATTGATTGATTTGCTTATGTTGAACCATCCTTGCATCCTTGCATTCCAGGGACAAATCTCACTTCATTACAGTGTATGGTTGTTTTTATGTGTGATTAAGTTTGATTTGCTAATATTTTGTTAAGCATTTTTGGATCTATGATCATCAGCAATATTTGCCTGTAATTTTCTTTTCTTGTAGTATTCTCCTCTGGCTTTATAAGGCCAGGTTATAAAATAATTTTAGAAGTCATTTTTCCTCTTTAATTTTTTTTGTAATAGCTTTAGGATGAGTGGAGTTAATTCATCATTAAATGTTTGATAGAATTCACCAGCGAAGACCTCTGGTCATAGGTGTTTTATTTATTTATTTTTGTCATTGAGAAGTTTTTGATTGCTTATTCAGTCCCCTTAGTTATTGGTCTTTTTGGATTTTTCTATTTCTTCATGATTTTGTCTTGGTAAGTTGTATGTTTCTAGGAGTTTATCCTTGTTTCATGTTATCCAATTTGTTGACACATAATTGCTCATAGTAATCTCTCAAGAACCTTTGCATTTCTGTTGTGTCCATTGTAATGGCTCTTATTTAATTTATATTTTTTTCCATATTATCTCTTTTTAATTTATGTATTTATTTATTATTATTATTATACTTTAGGTATATCTCCCAATGCTATCCCTCCCCCCTCCCCCCTTCCCACAACAGTCCCCGGAGTGTGATGTTCCTCTTCCTGTGTCCATGTGTTCTCATTGTCCAATTCCCACCTATGAGTGAGAACATGTGGTGTTTGGTTTTTTGTTCTTGCGATAGTTTACTGACAATGATGATTTCCAATTTCATCCATGTCCCTACAAAGGACATGAACTCATCATTTTTTATGGCTGCATAGTATTCCATGGTGTATATGTGCCACATTTTCTTAATCCAGTCTATCATTGTTGGACATTTGGCTTGGTTCCAAGTCTTTGTTACTGTGAATAATGCCGCAATAAACATACGTGTGCATGCGTCTTTATAGCAGCATGATTTACAGTCCTTTGGGTATATACCCAGTAATGGGATGGCTGGGTCAAATGGTATTTCTAGTTCTAGATCCCTGAGGAATAGCCACACTGACTTCCACAATGGTTGAACTAGTTTACAGTCCCACCAACAGTGTAAAAGTGTTCCTATTTCTCCACATCCTCTCCAGCACCTGTTGTTTCCTGACTTTTTAATGATGGCCATTCTAACTGGTGTGAGATGGTATCTCATTGAGGTTTTGATTTGCATTTCTCTGATGGCCAGTGATGGTGAGCATTGTTTCATGTGTTTTTTGGCTGCATAAATGTCTTCTTTTGAGAAGTGTCTGTTCATGTCCTTCGCCCACTTTTTGATGGAGTTGTTTGTTTTTTTCTTGTAAATTTGTTGGAGTTCATTGTAGATTCTGGATATTAGCCCTTTGTCAGATGAGTACGTTGCGAAAATTTTCTCCCATTTTGTAGGTTGCCTGTTCACTCTGATGGTAGTTTCTTTTGCTGTGCAGAAGCTCTTGAGTTTAATTAGATCCCATTTGTCAATTTTGGCTTTTGTTGCCATTGCTTTTGGTGTTTTAGACATGAAGTCCTTGCCCATGCCTATGTCCTGAATAGTAATGCCTAGGTTTTCTTCTAGGGTTTTTGTGGTTTTAGGTCTAATGTTTAAGTCTTTAATCCATCTTGAATCGATTTTTGTATAAGGTGTAAGGAAGGGATCCAGTTTCAGCTTTCTCCATATGGCTAGCAAGTTTTCCCAGCACCATTTATTAAATAGGGAATCCTTTCCTCATTGCTTGTTTTTGTCAGATTTGTCAAAGATCAGATAGTTGTAGATATGCGGCATTATTTCTGAGGGCTCTGTTCTGTTCCATTGATCTGTATCTCTGTTTTGGTACCAGTACCATGCTGTTTTGGTTACTGTAGCCTTGTAGTATAGTTGGAAGTCAGGTAGCGTGATGCCTCCAGCTTTGTTCTTTTGGCTTAGGATTGACTTGGCGATGCGGGCTGTTTTTTGGTTCCATATGAACTTTAAAGTAGTTTTTTCGAATTCTGTGAAGAAAGTCATTGGTAGCTTGATAGGGATGGCATTCAATCTGTAAATTACCTTGGGCAGTATGGCCATTTTCACGATATTGATTCTTCCTACCCATGAGCATGGAATGTTCTTCCATTTCTTTGTATCCTCTTCTATTTCCTTGAGCAGTGGTTTGTAGTTCTCCTTGAAGAGGTCCTTCACGTCCCTTGTAAGTTGGATTCCTAGGTATTTTATTCTCTTTGAAGCAATTGTGAATGGGAGTTCACTCATGATTTGGCTCTCTGTTTGTCTGTTGTTGGTGTATAAGAATGCTTGTGATTTTTGTACGTTGATTTTGTATCCTGAGACTTTGCTGAAGTTGCTTAACAGCTTAAGGAGATTTTGGGCTGAGACAATGGGGTTTTCTAGATATACAATCATGTCGTCTGCAAACAGGGACAATTTGACTTCCTCTTTTCCTAATTGAATACCTATTATTTCCTCCTCCTGCCTAATTGCCCTGGCCAGAACTTCCAACACTATGTTGAATAGGAGTGGTGAGAGAGGGCATCCCTGTCTTGTGCCCATTTTCAAAGGGAATGCTTCCAGTTTTTGCCCATTCAGTATGATATTGGCTGTGGGTTTGTAATAGATAGCTGTTATTATTTTGAGATCCGTCCCATCAATACCTAATTTATTGAGAGTTTTTAGCATGAAGTGTTGTTGAATTTTGTCAAAGGCCTTTTCTGCATCTATTGAGATAATCATGTGGTTTTTGTCTTTGGTTCTGTTTATATGCTGGATTACATTTATTGATTTGCGTGTATTGAACCAGCCTTGCATCCCAGGGATGAAGCCCACTTGATCATGGTGGATAAGCTTTTTGTTGTGCTGCTGGATTCGGTTTACCAGTATTTTATTGAGGATTTTTGCATCAATGTTCATCAAGGATATTGGTCTAAAATTCTGTGTTTTGGTTGCGTCTCTGCCCGGCTTTGGTATCAGGATGATGCTTGCCTCATAAAATGAGTTAGGGAGGATTCCCTCTTTTTCTATTGATTGGAATAGTTTCAGAACGAATGGTACCAGTTCCTTCTTGTACCTCTGGTAGAATTTGGCTGTGAATCCATCTGGTCCTGGACTCTTTTTAGTTGGTAAGCTACTGATTATTGCCACAATTTCAGCTCCTGTTATTGGTCTATTCAGAGATTCAAGTTCTTCCTGGTTTAGTCTTGGAAGAGTGTATGTGTCAAGGAATTTATCCATTTCTTCTAGATTTTCTAGTTTATTTGCATAGAGGTGTTTGTAGTATTCTCTGATGGTAGTTTGCATTTCTGTGGGATCAGGGGTGATATCCCCTTTATCATTTTTTATTGCATCTATTTGATTCTTCTCTCTTTTTTTCTTTATTAGTCTTGCTAGCGGTCCATCAATTTTGTTAATCCTTTCAAAAAACCAGCTCCTGGATTCATTAATTTTTTGAAGGGTTTTTTGTGTCTCTATTTCCTTCAGTTCTGCTCTAATTTTAGTTATTTCTTGCCTTCTGCTAGTTTTTGAATGTGTTTGCTCTTGCTTTTCTAGTTCTTTTAATTGTGATGTTAGGGTGTCAATTTTGGATCTTTCCTGCTTTCTCTTGTGGGCATTTAGTGCTATAAATTTCCCTCTACACACTGCTTTGAATGCATCCCAGAGATTCTGGTATGTTGTGTCTTGGTTCTCATTGGTTTCAAAGAACATCTTTATTTCTGCCTTCATTTTGTTATGTACCCAGTAGTCATTCAGAAGCAGGTTGTTCAGTTTCCATGTAGTTGAGTGGTTTTGAGTGAGATTCTTAATCCTGAGTTCTAGTTTGATTGCACTGTGATCTGAGAGACAGTTTGTTATAATTTCTGTTCTTTTACATTTATTGAGGAGAGCTTTACTTCCAAGTATGTGGTCAATTTTGGAATAGGTGTGGTATGGTGTTGAAAAGAATGTATATTCTGTTGATTTGGGATGGAGAGTTCTGTAGATGTCTATTAAGTCTGCTTGGTGTAGAGGTGAGTTCAATTCCTGGGTATCCTTGTTGACGCTCTGTCTCGTTGATCTGTCTAATGTTGACAGTGGGGTGTTAAAGTCTCCCATTATTAATGTGTGGGAGTCTAAGTCTCTTTGTAGGTCACTCAGGACTTGCTTTATGAATCTGGGTGCTCCTGTATTGGGTGCATATATATTTAGGATAGTTAGCTCTTCTTGTTGAATTAATCCCTTTACCATTATGTAATGGCATTCTTTTGATCTTCATTGGTTTAAAGTCTATTTTATCAGAGACTAGGATTGCAACCCCTGCCTTTTTTTGCTTTCCCTTTGCTTGGTAGATCTTCCTCCATCCTTTTATTTTGAGCCTATGTGTATCTCTGCCCATGAGATGGGGTTCCTGAATACAGCACACTGATGGGTCTTGACTCTTTATCCAATTTGCCAGTCTGTGTCTTTTAATTGAAGCATTTAGTCCATTTACATTTAAAGTAAATATTGTTATGTGTGAATTCGATGCTGTCATTATGATGTTAGCTGGTTATTTTGCTCATTAGTTGATGCAGTCTCTTCCTAGTCTCAGTGATCTTTACATTTTGGCATGATTTTGCAGTGGCCCGTACTGGTTGTGCATTTCCATGTTTAGTGCTTCCTTCAGGAGCTCTTTTAGGGCAGGCTTGGTGGTTACATAATCTCTCAGCATTTGCTTGTCTGTAAAGTATTTTATTTCTCCTTCACTTATGAAGCTTAGTTTGGCTGGGTATGAAATTCTGGGTTGAAAATTCTTTTCTTTAAGAATGTTGAATATTGGTCCCCATTCTCTTCTGGCTTGTAGAGTTTCTGCTGAGAGATCCGCTGTTAGTCTGATGGGCTTCCCTTTGAGGGTAACCTGACCTTTTTCTCTGGCTGCCCTTAACATTTTTTCCTTCATTTCAACTTTGGTGAATCTGACAATTATGTGTCTTGGAGTTGCTCTTCTCGAGGAGTATCTTTGTGGCGTTCTCTGTATTTCCTGAATCTGAATGTTGGCCTGCCTTGCTGGATTGGGGAAGTTCTCCTGGATAATATCCTGTAGAGTGTTTTCCAACTTGGTTCCATTCTTCCCGTCACTTTCAGGTACACCAATCAGATGTAGATTTGGTCTTTTCACATAGTCCCATGTTTCTTGGAGGCTTTGCTCATTTCTTTTTATTATTTTTTCTCTAAACTTCCCTTCTCGTTTCATTTCATTCATTTCATCTTCCATCGCTCATACCCTTTCTTCCAGTTGATTGCATTGGCTCCTGAGGTTTCTGCATTCTTCACGTAGTTCTCGAGCCTTGGTTTTCAGCTCCATCAGCTCCTTTAAGCACTTCTCTGTATTGGTTATTTTAGTTATACATTCTTCTAAATTTTTTTCAAAGTTTTCAACTTCTTTGCCTTTGGATTGAATATCCTCCTGTAGCTCGGAGTAATTTGATCGTCTGAAGCCTTCTTCTCTCAGCTCGTCAAAGTCTTTCTCCGTCCAGCTTTGTTCCGTTGCTGGTGAGGAACTGCATTCCTTTGGAGGAGGAGAGGTGCTCTACTTTTTAGAGTTTCCAGTTTTTCTGCTCTGTTTTTTCCCCATCTTTGTGGTTTTATCTACTTTTGGTCTTTGATGATGGTGATGTACAGATGGGTTTTTGGTGTGGGTGTCCTCTCTGTTTGTTAGCTTTCCTTCTAACAGACAGGACCGTCAGCTGCAGGTCTGTTGGAGTACCCGGCCGCGTGGGGTGTCAGTCTGCCCCTGCTGGGGGATGCCTCCCAGTTAGGCTGCTCGGGGGTCAGGGGTCAGGGACCCACTTGAGGAGGCAGTCTGCCCATTCTCAGATCTCCAGCTGCGTGCTGGGAGAACCACTGCTCTCTTCAAAGCTGTCAGACGGATATTTAAGTCTGCAGAGGTTACTGCTATCTTTTTGTTTGTCTGTGCCCTGCCCCCAGAGGTGAAGCCTACAGAGGCAGGCAGGCCTCCTTGAGCTGTGGTGGGCTCCACCCAGTTCGAGCTTCCGGGCTGCTTTGTTTACCTAAGCAAGCCTGGGCAATGGCGGGCGCCCCTCCCTCAGCCTCGCTGCCGCCTTGCAGTTTGATCTCAGACTGCTGTGCTAGGAATCAGCAAGACTCCGTGGGTGTAGGACCCTCTGAACCAGGTGCGGGATATAATCTCCTGGTGCTCCGTTTTTTAAGCCCTTCGGAAAAGCGTAGTATTCGGGCGGGAGTGACCCGATTTTCCAGGTGCCGTCTGTCACCTCTTTCTTTGACCAGGAAAGGGAACTCCCTGACCCCTTGCACTTCCCAAGTGAGGCAATGCCTGGCCCTTCTTAGGCTCGTGCACGGTGCGCGCACCCACTGATCTGCGCCCACTGTCTGGCACTCCCTAGTGAGATGAACCCGGTACCTCAGATGGAAATGTAGAAATCACCCGTCTTCTGTGTCGCTCACGCTGGGAGCTGTAGACGGGAGCTGTTCCTATTTGGCCATCTTGGCTCCCGCACTAAGATTGTTTTTGTTATCTGGAGTCCTTTGTGGATCCATACACATTTCCTAATTTTTTTTCCTTTTCTGTGAAAAATGTCATTGGAATTTTGTTAAGGATTGCATTAAATCTATAAATTTCTTTGAGTAATATGGAAATTTTAGCAATATTAATTCTTTTTGTATTTTCAAAATTTATTTTATGAGGGTATTATTGTTCTGATACCAAGTCTAGCAGAAACAAACAAATCAAACCCACAAACAAACACAACAACCAAACCTTATGGAAAAAAATCTCACTTGTGAATATAGATGTGCCAATCCTACATAACCTAAGAAATTAGCAACCTCTCAAAAACACTATACCATGATCTATAAGCATTAATTAAAGAATACAGATGTGAATCAAATTTTAGAAATATATTAATACATTGTGTTGATAGCATATCACAGTAGAAAAAATATATAAATAACAATACATAACCCATAGAATTCATCTCTCACTTCTTATAAAATCCTTTCAAACTTTATTAATCTTATAAAAATGTTTATCTCTGCTTATAGCTAACACATATTGAACCATAAAATACTGAAAAAGATAAATTTCTTATTTTGTTTTAGAGTTAGGCATCTCACTATATTGCCCAAGCTGGTCTCTAATTCCTGGGCTCAAGCAATCTTCCCACCTCAGGCTCCCGAGTAGATGGGATTGCAGGCACATGTCACCACACCTGGTGATTAATTTGTATTAAAATAAATTACCTACCTCTGTCAGTATTGTTTAATATTGTTTTAGAATTATGGCCAAAGAAATAAGACAATTGAATTAAAGTGAGATTAAAAAAACAGGAAAGGTGAAGTAAAAATGATTGTCATATGCATCTAGCAAACTCCAAATCAATTAAAAGAGTTAAATTAATAAGAAAGCACAATATATTTATAAAAGATAATTATACACAGCTATAAATACATGCAGATGTTTTAGGGAAACATAAGATGTTCCTAAAATATAATTAACAAAAAAGAAATACACAATGAAATAAATACAGTTGTTTAATAAACATATGGAAAATGCTTTATTTCACTAAAATGACAATGAAAATTTAAACATCAAAGGGATACTATTTTTGCCTATCAAATTCACAAAGATTTGAAATATAATACTAATGGTATTGGAAATAGGTATGTTGCTGATAAACGTGCAAATTATAATTCTTACAATCCATGAATGCAAGATATCTTTGCATTTATTTGTATCTTCTTCAGTTACATTTAACAATGTTAAATGTTGAATGAGTGATAAGATCTTTCACCTCCTTGGTAAAATTTATTCCTAAGTATTTTATGTATTATAGCTATTGTAAATGAGACGTTTCCTGATTCTTTTTCAGATAGTTTGTTGCTAATGTATAGAAACACTACCAATTGTATATTGATTTTTTAATCCTTTAACTTTACTGAATTTGTTTATTAGTTCTAACAGTTATAACAGTTTTCCGGTGGAGTTAGTAGGGACTTTTAGATACAAGTTGACATGATCTGCAAACAGAGACAATTTGACTTCTTTGTTTCCAATTTGGATGCCTTTCATTTCTCTTGCCTAAATGCTCTGGCTAGGACTTCTATGTTGAAAAAAAGTAGTGAGACTGTACATCTTTGTCTTGCTCTTGACCTTAGAGGAAAAGCCTTTCAGTTTTTCATCTTGAGAATGATGTTACTTGTGGGCTTGTCATATATGACCTTTATTGTGTTAAGCTATATTTATTCTACATTTAATTTTTTGAGAGTTTATATCATAAAAGGACGTTGAATGTTGTTAAATGGTTTTTATGCGTCTATTGGGATGATCATATTGTTTTTATCTTCATTCCGTCTATGTGGTATATCCTATTTATAGATTTGCATATGTTGAACCATCCTTGCATCCCCAAGATAAATCTCACTTGATCATGGTGAATAATCCTTTTAACGTGTTGTTGAATTTAATTTTCTAGTATTTTGTTGAGGATTTTGCCTTCCTTAAGGATAGTGTCTTGTTCTTTTCTTTTCTTTTGTGTTTTTGTCTGGCTTTGGTATCAGTGTAATGCTGGCCTCATAAAATGATTTTGGAAATTCTCCTTATCAATTTTTTAGATTAGTTTGGGGAAAATGGTGTTATTTCTTTTTTAAATGTTTGGTAGAATTCAACAGCATAGCCATCAGTTCTTGGACTTTTCTTTGGTGAGATGCTTTTTATTACTAATTCAATCTCCTTAATCTTGATTAGTCTGTTCAGGTTTTCTATTTCTTCCTGATTCATTCTTGGTAGACTCTTTTTTTCTATGAATTTATTCATTTCTTCTAGGTTATGCAATTTGTTGGTAAATAATTATTTATAGTAGGGTCTTTCAATCCTTTGCATTTCTGTGGTATCAGTTGTTAAGGTTTCCTCTTTAACTTCTAACTTTATTTTGGTAGTCTTAATATTTTTTTTTCTTAGTCTAGGCAAAGGTTTATTGATTTTGCTCATCTTTTCCAAAAACCAACTCTTAGTTTTGTTGATCTCTATTGTTTTTCTGGTCTCTATTTATTTTTGCTCTGATCTTTGTAAGTTTTCTCCCTTCTACTATTTTAGGCTTAATTTGGTCTTAAGTTTTATTTTATTGTGTGTCCATTTTTCCTTGTTTCAAGATATTTTAAAATTTCCTTTCTAATTTTTTCATTGACTCATTAGTTATTTAAGGGCATATTATTTAATTTCCATGCAATTATGAATTATTCAAAATTCCTCTGTTATTGATTTCTAGTTTACTGTCATTGTGATGAGAATAGATATTTTATATGATTTCAGTCTTATAAATTTGATAAGACTTGTTCTATGGGCTAACATGTTTTATATAGGAAAATGATCTGTGTGCACTTGAGAAGAATGTCTATTCTACTGCTCTTGGATTAAATGTTCTATATATGTTTGTTAGGTCCTTTTGGTCTAAAGTATAGTTGAAGTCCAGTATTTCCTTACTGATTTTCTTTCTGGGTCATCTGTCTATTGTTGAAAGTGTGGCCTTGACATGCCCCACTTTTGTATTTTTGTATTGCAGTCTATCTCTCATTTAAGAACATTTGCTTTCCCTACCAGCAGTGTAAAAGAATTGCCTTTTCTCTTCATCCTTGCCGACATTTGCTACTTTTGTTATATTTGGTGATAGTCATCTTAACTGGGGTGATATGATACTGCATTATGATTGTGATATGTATTTCCCTGATGAATAGTGGTGTAGAGTATCTTTTCATATATTTGTCAGCCATTTATATGTCTTCTTTTAAGAAATGTCTGTTCAGATTGTTTGCCCATTTTAAAATCAGATTATATTATTTTTGCTGTTAAGATGTTCAGTACCTTGTGTATTCTGGATTTTAATCCCTTGTGAGATAAATACTTTGCAAATAGTTTCTCCCATTCTATAGGTTGTCTTTCACACTGTTGAATTTTTTCCTTTGCTGGGCAGAGAACTTTTAGTTTGATATAATCCCACTTGTTTAATTTTGCTTTTGTTGCCTGTGTTTTCAAAGTCTGAGAGACAGCTGCACCCCCATGTTTATTATAGCACTATCCACAATAGACAAGATATAGAATCAACCTAGGTGTCAATAACAGATGAATAGATAAAGAAAATGTGGTATATATACAACATGAAATACTATTCAGCCATAAAAAAGAATAAAAACCTGTTATTCATGATAACATAGGACTGAAGGACATTATGTTAAGTGAAATATGCCTGAAACAGGAAGTTAAACATTTATTATTCTTACTCATATGTGGAAGCTAAGAAAAGTTGATCTCATAGAAGTAAAAAGTACAACAGAGGATACGAGAGGCTGAGGAAGTTAATGAAAAAGAAGAGAGAGGTGGAGGTTTGTTAAAAGATACAAAATTACAACCATAGGAACAGTTTTTAGTGTTCTATGACACAGTAATATATCATATAATTTCAAATTGCTAGAAGAAGGATATTGAATATTCCCAATAAAAATAAATGACAAATGTTTCAGATGATGGATACACCAGTTATCCATATATGGTCATCATACATTGTATATACCAAAAACATCACTATATACCCCATGGATATAGATAAACATTATTTGTCAATAAAATAAAATAATAAATTTTAAAAATATTTGCTCTTATGTTTAGTGCATATATATTTAAGATTTTTATATCCTCATGATGAAATATCCCTTTAGTCATTACATAATGACCTCCTCTGTCTCTTTTTATAGTTTTACTTACATTTTATCTCTTTAAATATGGCTACCCCTGCTGTCTTTGGTTTTCATTTGCATGGAATATCATTTTCTATCCCTTCACTTTCAGTCTATTTATGTCCTTAAATATAAAGAAAATCTCTTGGAGGCAGTATGTAGTTGGGTTTTATCGTTTTATTCATTTAGCCACTCTGTGTCTTTTGTTCAGATAATTTAATTCATTCACATTCCAGATAATTGTTGGTAGGTAAGTAAAGTCATCCCTCAGTGACTCTAGGCAATAGGTTCCAAGACCTCCCTGTGATTATGAAAATCTATAGATGCTTAAGTCCATCATACAAAATATCACAGTATTTGCATAAAACTTACATGCATCCTGTTGTATAATTTATACCAACTCTAGATAACTTACAATATCAAATAAAATGTAAATAGTTGTTATACTGGTTTAAAAATTTTGTATTATTTTTATTATTGTGCTGTTATTTTATTTATTTATTTATTTTTGATATTTTTGATCTGTGGTTGACTGAGCCTGTGGATGTAAAACCTATGGATGTGCCAGAAAACTGACTGCTTAGTACCTCCATTTTATTAATTGTTTTCTGGTTGTTTTGTACACCCTTCGTTCCCTTCCTTTTCTTTTGCTTCATCTTTCTCTTTTGTCTTCATTTATTCATAGTTTATTTTCTCCAGCATATGCTTTGATTTTTTATTTTTTTGTTTTTGTAAATGCTCTATAGGTTTTTCATTTGTAGTTACCATAAGGCTTACATAACACATCTTATGGTTATCATAGACTATTTTAAGTGAATAAATACCTAACTTTGATTGCATTTAAAAAGTCTACACTTTTATTTTACCTCCTCCACACATTTTATGTTTTTACTGTCACAATTTACATATTTTTATGTTATTTATTTTTAAACAAATTTCTGGAATTTTAAAAACTATTTCAATCTCTTCATCAAATTTCTCCATTTTTTTGTTTGTTGTTTGCTTGATTTTGTTGAATTATTTCTCTGTATATTCTTGAACTTTACTGCACTTCCTTAAAACAATTATTGTGAAGTCTTTTCCTGGTAGTTCATAGGTCTCTGTTTCTTTGGAGACAGATACTAGAAAATTATTGTGTTCCTTTCGTGGTGATATTCCCTTTTGGTTTTTCGTGTTTCTTGTTGTCTTAAGTAGATTTCTGTGCATTTGTTGGAGCAGTCATCTCTTCCAGACTTTATAGGCTGGTTTCAGTATGGAAAGAACTTCCCCTGTATAGAGGTGTGAGGGGATTGGTTGAGTAAAACATAACTGCTCTGACTATTGTGAAGGTGCAGCAGTGTAGTGTTTGTGTAGCTCTACCAGCTGAGGTTGGCATTGATGAAGATTGTAGGGAACTTCAGTAGCCAATGATGTAGATGTTTGAAGTGGTGACAAAAATTGTTGTGGTCTTTGGTGGCTAGGGCTGCTAAAATCCTTTCTATCTCTTTTTCTCCCACTGGGGATGTTGTGGCTGGAGGAATCCCTCTTGGCACTGGGTCCAGCTTGAGAAACTGCTTGTGGTGGTTTGGCATAAATGTCTGATGAGGGATACCCTAGGGGAAGCCATGGATCTGGAGCCATAAGTGCAGATGTGAATGGAGGTACTACAGATCTGTGGTTTGGGATAGTAATGGCAGCAGCATCTGGGCCTAGGGATTCCACTGCCCAAACTATAATGGTATGTAAGGTGCAGGTGCTTTTGAAATAGCCAGGGACCTTGTGATGGAAGTGTGTGTAAGTGCAGAGTTGCAGTGGCTCTGGGTTTGAGGTAGAAACTAATTCTCTGTGGTAGCTGAGCTGGTGCTCAGCACACAGTCACACAAGAAAACTATCTTGGTTCTAGGACTAGAGTTCATTTACCTAGAATGTATAATTTTCTTTTTGGAGTCAGACACACAGTTTTTTTGAATTGAAATACATGGGGACAAGGAGGTGGGAGTGAGATTTTATAATATTAACAGCCATAAAGGTATCTTCATGAATTCTCATTTTGGAAGCTACAAGAAAAATGAGAGTAGGTAGATACGGAAAGTCTGAATTACTGGTTTCTTAGGAGACACTGCATATGAGTGCTGACTTAGACATTAATATTGTAAAGAAGACAGAGAACCAAACATGATCTCACAGTGAGGGCCAAATCATTTAAATCAATTATACAACAAAAATGTGACAGATATTTTGAGGATTCACTTTATTTCATTTACATCAAAAGCCATTGTAATACCTAAACAAAGTACATATCTATCAAGTTCCTCTGAAGGACAAGTGAGTCTTTGACACCTTTTATAACTCAGTCAACATTTTAAAAATCAATAATTTATTATTTTTGGTACTACATTAAAAATATTCTTGACTGACTACTGTAATCTTACTGCATTTTACTTGCCTTCATCTCAGTGTAGCTAATAACTCTATACTTAAGAGAAACCTTTAAAAACATAAAAAATAGTTGTTTCTCTGCTACTATTATTACTATTATTTTGAGATGGAGTCTCACTCTGTTACCCAGGCTGGAGGGCAATGACACAATCTCAGCTCACTGCAGCCTCTGCCTCCTGGGTTCAAGCAATTCTCCTACCTCAGCCTCCTGAATAACTGGGATTGCTGGGATGCACCACCACGCCTGGCTAATTTTTGTATTTTTGGTAGAGGCAGGGTTTTGCCATGTTGGCCAGGCTGGTCTCAAACTCCTGACCTCAAGTGATCCACCTGCCTTGGCTCTCTTGCAGGAAGTCAGGGACCCCGAATGGAGGGACCTGCTGAAGCTGTGACAGAAGAATATAAATTGTGAAGATTTCATGGACATTTATTACTTCCCCAAATTAATATTTTTATAATTTCTTACGCCTGTCTTTACTACAGTCTCTGAACATAAATTGTGAAAATTTCATGGACATTTATCACTTCCCCAATCAGTACTCTTGTGATTTCCTATGCCTGTCTTTAATCTCTTAATCCCGTCATCTTCTTAAGCTGAGGATGTATGTCGCCTCAGGACTCTGTGATGATTGTGTTAATGGCACAAATTGTTCATAAAGCTTGTGTGTTTAAACAATATGAAATCTGGGCACTTTGAAAAAAGAACAGGACAACAGCGATGTTCAGGGAACAAGTGAGATAACCATTAGGTCTGACTGCCTGGGAGCCGGGCAGAACAGAGTCATATTTCTCTTCTTACAAAAGCGAATAGGAGAAATATTGCTGAATTCTTTTTCTCAGCAAGGAATAACCCTGAGAAAGAGAATGCATTCCTAGGGGGAGGTCTCTAAAATGGCTGCTCTGGCAATGTCTGTCTTATATGGTTTTAGATAAGGGATGAAATAAGCCCCAGTCTCCCATAGTGTCCCCAGGCCTATTAGGATGAGGAAATTCCTGCCTAGTAAATTTTAATAAGACCGGTTGTCTGCTCTCAAACTCTGTCTCCTGATAAGATGTTATCAATGACAATGCATGCCCAGTGGGACATGAAACTTCATTAGCAATTTTAATTTCACCCTGGTCCTGTGATCTCACTCTGTCCCCATTTGCCCTGTGATATTTTATTGCCTTGTGAAGCATGTGATCTCTGTGACACACACCCTATTCGTACACTCCCTCCCTTTTGAAATCCATAATAAAAACTTGCTGGTTTTGTGGCTTGGGGGGCGTCATGGAACCCGCTGACATGTGATGTCTCCCCTGGACACCCAGCTTTAAAATTTCTCTCTTTTGTATTCTTTCCCTTTATTTCTCAGACCGGCCGACACTTAGGGAAAATAGAAAAGAACCTATGTTGAAATATTGGGGGCTGATTCCTCCGATATTCCTCCCAAAGTGTTGGGATTACAGGCATCAGCCACCATGCCTGGCCTCTACCATTACATTTTTAACCTAAGCATCTTCTCTAGAATTCACAAAAGCTCTCCAGAGTTTTTTCATGGATATCTTCATTTCTTTGTTTCTCAGAGTATAGATAATTGGATTCAAGATAGGAGTGATGATGGTGTAAAATACTGCAAGGAACTTATCTACAGAGTGGTTGCTGAAGGGCCAGATGTAGATGAAGATGCATGGGCCAAAGAAGAGAATCACCACTGTGATGTGAGCAGTCAAAGTGGAATGGGCTTTAGATTGCCCAGTAGGAGAGTGGTTCTTAATGGTTATGAGGATCAGACTGTAGGAGATAAGCAAAATAATGAAACAGCTCAGGGAGATTATGCCACTGTTGGCAACAATGACTATTTGTACAAAATATGTGTCTATACAGGCAAGCTTAGTAACCAAGGGGAGGTCACAAAAAATGCTGTCTACCACATTGGGACCACAAAAGGGCAAGTTCACAGCAAAGGGTATCTGAAGCCCTGAGTGAAGGAGACCCAAGAGCCATGACGTCACTACAAGCAAAACACATACCTTCTTGTTCATGATGGTCATGTAGTGTAGGGGCTTACAAATGGCCACATATCTGTCCAAAGCCATGGAGACCAACAGTACCATTTCAACCCCACCCAGTAAGTGAAGGAGAAATATCTGAGTGAAGCACCCAGCAAAAGAAATTATCTTCTGCTTTTTTAACAAGTTCAGAATCATCTTAGGGGTGGCAAAGGAAGCCAGGGTCATATCTACAAAAGAGAGATTACCAAGGAGAAAATACATGGGAGTATTCAGGTTAGGGGTGTTAAACACTGTGACTATAATAAGAAGGTTACCCAAAACTGTGACCACATAGATAATTGAGAAGAGGGCAAAGAGAAGAAACTCTATATCCTGGGAGTTGGTCAGTCCCAGCAAAATGAATTCTGACACTTGAGATTGATTTAATAGTTTCATGGACTCCATCATACAGCTCGCTCTTAGATGACCTGTAGAGAGAAAGAAAAGATCACTCATACCATGGAGTATGAGTGAAAAATAAAGAGCCATGTGAAAAACTAAACTTATGCATTCCTTTGGATCTTTCAATAAACTGACCTTGAAATTTAGTGTCAGTATCTATGAAGTCTAAAAAAGGAGACGTATAGTCTGAGCTGTCCACTTCCATACAAGAGCAATAACCTATTGATGCTGTTGGTTTCCCAGAAGCAAACCACAAGCTCTGGAGCATATAAGCGTACATTCATAGGACAAAAGAGATAGAACCATCTTCAGGAAATCTGTGGTTCTCTGGGTTGAAAGATGGTTTAGTCTGAATTCCTTGGAGAACAAAGGGTTTCAGCACAACCTCTACTCTTTCAAACTCAAACTTTTAAATTTGAGTGAATATTGGAGTTGTTATTTTCCCATAATAATCTTAACAAATTCTGTTTTAGTTCTGAATCATCCCCAGAGTTTTGAAGGGACTCTGACCCAGCAGATTTAAAGCTGCTTCTAGATAAGTGAGTTAGTGAGGTTTCAAGTAATGCATACTGCTGTGTTTTTCCTCCTTATCTTCCACCAACCCATAAGTGGGCTTCTAGTCTTGTAACTCTCTTAGAAAGTCTTTTTGGCAAATATTATTTTTTTCTGATGTGACCGCTACTACTCATGGCATCCTGTAGCTGAAACCCGTATTTCTAAATAATTTCTATAAGGCCAAAGGAGGCTGAGATTAAGCAACATGGATGAATACTCTGGCGCTATGTGGCCCCGTCACATTCTAACAAGAGCCACATATTACAGAGGAAGCAAGGAAGACACTGTGAACAAAAGTGGCATTACTTGTGACATCTAATGTCTTGATTCTTGTTTCCAGTTCACATATCACATCCCCTTTATTTATAAAATTGTATACCTTGAGCAAACCAGGTTTAACAATTTATACATGAACCCTAGTCTTCACTAGAACTCCGTTCACATTTATTTACGTAACACTGATCTGGTGATGAGTGGCAACAGCCCCCATACTGGAGCCTTCAGGCTGGGGATATGACTGTAACTACTATATGGCTAAAACTAGAGACCATTATGTTCCAATCTGGAAAATAATATAATGTGTGTGTGTGTGTGTGTGTGTGTGTGTGAGACAGATTATGCAAAAAATTCTGATTAAGAAGCAGAATAATTAATCTCAAAAAAGATAGGTCAGATTGAAAGTCATGTATTCTGTGCTTCTATGAGTTAAAATGTGAGAAGAATCAGTAGGCTATTTGGGGAGAACATTCAAATGAAGATGGCAGATTGGGACTGAGAGCCACCTTTGTCTCCAACAGCTGCCTTATCTTTCCCTCTGGGTCTCAGTTTCACGATTGGTAAAACCAAGTGATTGAGTTCAAACCCTGAGTTCCTTCTCAGGCCCAATACTTCATAGGCCTGTTATTAATGTGCCTATTATTATCTTTTATGAATCTATTATTCTATCCCCATTTCAGAGTTTTATTACTTGTTAGCTAATTTGATTTTAACTTTGAATCAACTCAAATACAAATATCAGGTATAGCTGTGTGAAAAATAGTTGTCTAAAATTTGTCTGTGATATATCTTTATCTCCTTTCTTAGTAAGTTTTTAAAAATCGTGACATTGTCTTTGCTCCAAGGCCATATTACCCTATTTTGCTCCCGAGAGCTCATGTCACTTGGTCACTTTACTGTGCTAGTCCTCCCCAAAATTAATATTAATATAGTTAACATTAACTTTAAGCCCTAATATATTTATCTACTATGTATGCTTCAGAAAGTTTAAAATATATAGAAACTTTGAGATCTTTCACCTCTCAGAATTTATCATAAGGATTATGAGTGTGCTATAAAATCTTCATGGTAATAGTACTGTAGATACACAAAAGTTGAAACATTCCAAATGTTCTAAATTGAGGCTTACTTTCTTATTATTTCTGGATTATAGAAAATTATAGGATGTAATATTGCATCTTTAATGAAATGATACTTGAGAAAACTATACAGTAATATGAAAATATTTACATTATTTTAAGTTAAAAAGAGTATGAACCCATTTGTAAACACCGTATACGCATATACACACAAAATTTATATATTTCTTAAAATATTGAATAATGCCACAACTATTAACAAAGAGATTATTTTTGCTATGGTGATGTGACTAGTCCCAAAAGAACTTCATGCTGGAAATATTCCTTCATAAAAATGCCAGGACCTGAAAACACTTGTGCTCAGATATGTATTTTAAGGGTAAGAGAGTGTTCAGAAGATGTCTGTAAACAAAGAAAGTGAAACAGAACAGGCAAGTTCGCTTTTTATTATTTAATCTAGTTCAGTTCCAAATTGTTACAGTCATTCATAATTTGGGGAATAATATGCCCAAGGCTATGCAAGAAAGTCCTGTAAGCAATCAGTGGTTTGGCTATAGTAATTACAAGATGAGGGCCTCAGAACTTCTTGTTTAAGTTTGACAGTGGCTTGTTTAAATAGATTAATTATAGGAGAGTTTTATTAAGCCTATTATATTTCAGCTTTTGAAATCAAGTAGTATTTATTTGTAAATATATAAGATAACTTATAATTAGATACAATGCTTTATAATAGGAAAACATAGGCAAGACGTTACTTAAAGATAGCTGTGATAGTGATGAGCGGTGGAAGCAGTTCTCACTAACTGATCAGGTGGCGTGATCCCCAGAACTCAACCATTCAGTCACACTCTGTCCTTAGGCAAATTACTTCAGTGAATGAGGACTTGGGAAACCAAATCAGTGTGAGATCAAGAAATTGAGATAATGGGTGGGACATTCATTTTAAGAAATTTCAGGGTAAAGACACAGGTGTGATAACATAGCAGACAGAATGGAATCAGAATTAAGACTGATCTTCCTGGAATGGCGAAGATTTAAATACATTTTATATTGATATAAAATAGTCAAAAGATCTTAAAAATGTAACAAGTTCTTTTTAACAAATAATGCTAGAAAAATTGGATATGCCAAAAAATGGGTAAAAAATTAAGATCAACCTATACCTCACTACCTCTACAAAAATTAACTCCAAATTGGATCATAAACTTAAATGCAATACGTAAAACTAAATTTCCTGGGAAAAGGACATGGGAGAAAATATGCATGAATTTGATTTAGGCAAATACTTTTTAGACACACCTCCAAAAAACATGATCCATGGAAAAATATAAATTGCACACGAGATACAGAATAGGTCTGCATCTTTCTTTCATTTTTACCATACCATCTGTGTGTGAGGGTGACATAAAGTCCCCACCTGCCTCTAACCTGAGACTACCAATATTTTAATTAAAATATTTGTAAAAAGAATATATCCTTTGTAGAATAGCCATTTGGTTTACAGTCATTCATAGAAACAGAGACAGAGCTATGTTCTAGAACCAAGCTGCATCAACTCTGCACATTTTCAATTGTAGAATTTTACACTTGCTTGCTATAGTGCTTCTTTTACTTATGAACAAATGGATATTCACAAATGGGCTTAGGAACTTACATTTAGGGATCTCACTTGTTTGAAAATGGAGAAAATTCTCTATCTGATATAAAAATATTCTGTATTTTTCTCTTGTTTATATTTATGTTCACAAGAGCTATACGACTGGCTTCAGTCAAATTTCTATTCACAGCCTATTAATGGAGCAACACAAAGTATAAAGGAATTGAAGGAAGGCCATTATGATATAGTCATTCCAAGCAGGGTTGGCTGGAAGACAATGTGAGGCAATGAGAAGAAAACTGTACTCAAGGTTTTCTGTACCATTATAGTCTGTACCATTTTTTATGTTAGAAACTCTTATAAGTATGTATGTTATAACACAGAAATTAACAAATAATACAACTTAGACAAGTTGAGTATTTAAAATAGTGTGTAAAAAGCACATAGTACAGCATCTAGCATATAGTTGGCACACAATAAATGTGTTATTGCTACTATTCTTACTACTAACTGGCTAAAATTCACACAGATAAAATCATGGGATTCAAATTCAGGACTTCATGACACCAAATTAAGAGTCTATAACCCTAGAGTAAGGCTGAACTTTAGCCTTACCACTGCAAGTTTTTAAATAACTATAATTGTTGATAATACAATTATTAGAATAAATAGGTAAATATGTATAAAAAAGAAAATGTTGGATGATTGAATTAATTGCACTCTTATCACACTTAGACATTGATTCATTTTTCAAATTTTGTTGCTTTTTGAGTAGAACTGTCTGCTGCCCTGAGGCAAATTATTGCATGACCTAATTAAAACATAATTTTTTTTTTGGCATAGGATTGATATAATGCCATATTTCATTCCTCCTTACTCACAAGTTATGTTCTACTCTAAAACATAGTACCTGAGCCTTCACTATGACAAATTGTATCAATAGCTGCGTCAAAAATAGACTTTAATACTGATCTGATCTTCATAGTTTACCAGATTACTATTGGGCAGCATTTGAGAACACTTGGATACCTACAGCATTTTGCATAATATAAGTTTAATTATTTTTCATTATTATTTCACAGGATTCATATTTTCGGCCATGGCCTTAGAAATTTGCATACATTTGTATATTATCTGAAATAATTTGAAATTCAGGGAAAAATCTAACACGATTTTGCCTCTCGAGTTTTACATAATTCTCACACCAGAACAACAAACTCACTCCTGCCTGCCATGTTTCACCTCGACAGAAATATTGTAAACCTTCTCTGAGGAAAACATGTATATCAGGTTCAAGGACTTGAGCTGGTGCTCTGGTCTTCTCTAAATTTAGGTCACTGACCACCATATTTACTTTAGTTGCTAGTCTGGGTACTGTGGCTTCACCTAGCTAGTTTGTGTTACAATCTTGGAGCACTGGTGCTTTCCTGGTTTCCAAACCTATCATCACCATGTGACTCTGAACACCCGCTTTGTGCTGATTAGTAACACAGGTGGAACCCTGACTCCATTTTGCTTACCTGCCTTTTGAATGTGTCTCAATCCTCTGTTAACTGCGGGACAGAAATGAAAGTTTTCCAAAGCAGAGAGATTAATCGATGAATCCTTCCCTTGTTAAGGAGGAGTCTACTTCCCCGATCAAATGTCTTTCCTGGATAGCTGGATGAGGTGAAGATATTGACTGTGCTGTCAGATTCTGACCAATTTAGATGACCCTGGAGCCGCTTAAATCTTAATATTATATGCTCTAGCGAGAAACTAATATTTAATTTCTGAAATTCACTGTCAGCTTTCATTCCTCAATTCCTTTTCTCACTGGGATTTCCCCTCCTCTCATCTCCCCAACAAAATATTATGTCTCTTTTTATGACACCTTACCTCCCACTGTTTTCCTTACTCCTCTGAATAAATGACAAGTTCCAAACTTCTTTTCCTAACTTTGACCTATCCAGCCCTCCAGGACTCCATTTATTTCATTTGTTCTCCAAGCCAATTTACCATGAAGAGAAAGTGGATCTTGAATTGCTCTTTCCACTGCAGGAAGAAACTGGATGTGGCTGCTGAGCAAATCACACACAAAAAAGTAGCTAAGGCACATAGAATTGGAGGTGATTATGGATGAGTCATTGGAGTAAAGCTGAATCCTAGTAATCTTCTAATTTCTGGCTGTATATGGGCTCTAACAGGTGTATAGGACAGTTCTCTAATTTTTGTTTGGCACATACTTATAGTTTCTAAGCTCTTCTTTATTCATCTCAGCCTTTTAGCAAGAACTCAAAGATAGCAGTTTTAGTTGTAGCAATTTCTTTCCTGGAAATTGTAGAAGCCTAATTAACAACAATAACACCAAAGCAAAACTCCAAATAGAGCTGATGACTGGGGATAAAAATGTTTACATGCTCTTAAATTAGCAAGGGTTTTTGAGATGTGGTTATTTTAATGACTTTAATTTAGGAGCAGCCTAGTTCTCTCTGCAAGATCCTCTAGAAAGATAGTTTCAGGAAATGTAAGTCCATGCCAAGAAGAAATACATACAGCCAAATCATGAATCCTCTTGCTTTTCTGACTCCTTCTGTTCACTGTTAATGTCCAAATCACTACATTCTCAGTGGAGCCTTTCCTAAGAAACTGACTCAGTTGATGATTCTCTCCTCTGTACCCTCATAGTACTACCCTTATAACCTATAATATAGTTATTTATATACACTTCTGTCTTCCTCCCAAGTTTGTGAACTATTTTAGCTTGCCATCTTAACACCTGGTAAAGTTCCTAGCATATACTTAAGCCTCAGTGTCATTTTCTCAATGATAATAAATTCAATCATTTATTGAGGTTCTGCTGTTTGCTGGACTCTGTACTAGGAAATTCACATATATCATCTCATTTAGTCTTTGTAAGTCTGAGTTTAATTTTCTTTTTGGTACATTTTCCAGAATCAATTGAGCATTTTCTCAAACCTGAGACTATGCTTTTTCATGACTGATTATAACAAATTCATTTAACAATTGCTATCTTGTGTGAGCTGTGACAGGCAAATACATTGGCTTTATAATGTTAGCAATGTCTTCTGCTTACCAGTTCAGAAGCAGTCAGGGCCATGGGTTCAGAGGGGACAATATCGAAAAGGGCATGCACCTTCTCAACTTACAGTTCCATAGAAGAAACAGGTCACTAAAGTATGTAGACTCCAATCAGGGGAGTTCCTAATATAGTCTCTCTTAGAATTAGGTAGTGCCTAATAAGTGCTGGAAAACTCTGGGAATCCTCCATAGATGATTCTAATGGGGATTCTGTCTGCTGAGGGAATAATGCTTCAGAGCCAAAGAGTATATTATGTAATCAATGATAGTTTAAATGTGACAGATGAAGTTAGTTTCACTAGGGTGATTGGAGAGGTTTTGCAGCTAGTGTCCTGCTTTCTTCTTTATTTTGTCTCAGCTGGCTGTGGGACCATTTAATTTTGATTCCTGGTTGTAAAGTAATGAGATTAAGCTTTTTTTTTTTTTTTTTTTGAGAGGTGTCTCGCTCTGTCGCCCAGGCTGGAGTGCAGTGGCGTGATCTTGGCTCACTGCAGCCCTCACCTCCCTGGTTCATGCCATTCTCCTGCCTCAGCCTCCCGTGTAGCTGGGACTACAGACACCCGCCACCACACCCGGCTAAGTTTTTGTATTTTTAGTAGAGACGTGGTTTCACCGTGTTAGCCAGGATGGTCTCGATCTCCTGACCTCGTGATCTGCCCGCCTCGGCATCCCAAAGTGCTGGAATTACAGGCGTGAGCCAATGCTCCCGGCTGAGATTAAGCTTAATGTAGGGGCACAAGGGGAGAAGAAGGATGCTGAGGTGGGCCCTTAGGACTACCCTCTGCTAAGATAAATGCCACCTCTATCACTAGGTGATATAAAAGCAGTTGTTGAGGTGGGTTATAATGAGGGGAGGAAGATATATGGATAAACCCATACAAAGGTAGAAAGGGCATGAGAGAGGTGTAAGGCAACAGAGAATGAACCTTATGAAGAAAGGCATGTGTGGGTTTGGAGCTTAATTATGACATTGCAAATGTAAGCCAGACCACTTCTCTGATGCTTCAAGCATTCATTAGTTTCATTCACTTGCTCAATAATTAATAGCCTATCTCTTAAAGGAAACAGTAGTTGAGCATACACTATATGTTAGGCATTTGGCTAATTATAGGGATATAAATACAGGAACACACTCCTAGCCCCCCAGAAGCTTATAGACTAGTGATAATAAAAATAGCCAGTTCATAGATAGTTTCCTATATACTAGGCATGGGGTTAAACTTACAATATACTTCCTTTCTTATGTATTTACATAGAAAGAATAGAAATTTATTTATTAATATAATAATTACTATTTATACAGTTGAATTATTTGATTGATAATTGAATTATTATTATCAGCATTGTTTTTGTAACTATCTTAAGTTGAAGAGCACAATGCTCCGAAGTAACTTCTCCTGTCGGAGAACAAATAAGAAGACATGTATTAGACCCTTCATTGTTCTGTTACAAAAGACAATGTCTTTAAGCCTCTATTTCACACCATGTCTGTATAACCATTTTATGAACAGTAAAATACAATATGTTCATTGTTGCAAAAATATTTCAAGTGTACACAAAAGTGTAAGTGTTCCCATTTTTAGGACACTCTCAAAAACTTTAGAAAACTAGGTTGCAAGAGACTCTCGTTATTTGCCATATGACAGTGTTCCTTCTTCTGAACATATAATAGCAGTTTTCCTCAAGGAAACCACCTGGAACAACAAAAAATCTATTTTATTCACAAGGGGTAGTTTGTATAGCTTTAACAATGGGGATGTAGAGAATAGAAGCATACAACTACCAAGTAAATTTTTAAATTGTGTTCTGTTTTACCATATTATTTTTGCTTGCAGACCACAGAATCTAATATACCTCATTTTATAAGGAAGGATTAACAGGGATCTTTAAAAACTTTGCAGAAATTTTAAGGGTGGGGGCAATTCTAAAAAGTACTAGACGACCAGACCTAAGCTGACGGAACATGGCCCCAAACTTCATTGCAAAGCTGCTCTCACTGCTGACCCCATATTCGCTCTGTCTCTGCCATGATAGGCAAAAATGGCACTGACAATGCCAAACCTACAATTATGCAGGCTTTGCTGCTGGTGGTGCTAGCAAAATGAATTTATACCCTCAGACTGATTATTTACATGGCTCCCTTTCAAATAAAAGTCTCTGACAGGTATATATATCTGATGGTATATGAAGCTGTCATATAGCTACACTTCACTAATGAGGATGAATGGGAAATATAGTATTATATTACAATTATTATTTTTTATTGACGAGGCAGGGTTACCCTAATAGATTATCAAAATATAAAGACAATGTTCAAAAGCTTTTAAAGAAGCCACAAAAGATGGACATCTCTACATATACGATCATTACCAATGACTTGACATGTAAAAGAAACATGTCATAAGATGTGATCAGGTTATGTGCACAAAAGTTGAATGTGGTCCAACCTCTCTTTGTCCAATCATCCTAAGAAACAATGGGACAGATGGGAAGCAGTTTTCAGTGTTTGTATTTTTAATCAATTACAGAGTAAAGCCTCACCACCAGAGAAGTGAGAAATTAATTATATAAAATACTCTTATAACTTAATCTATGAAAAAGAATAAGAACTGACTGATTTTCTTCCACCAAGTTGCTAGCAAGTGATGAGGGTATAAGGCTCTTTAACTGAAACCCAACCAAGCAAAGATGCAGAAATGAGAAGGTGAATGATCTGAGCAACTAGAACAAGATGTATGAGACCATCTTGCTGATGCAGATAGAAACAGTGATTAGACATGGAAAGAACATTCACCAAGATTTTGTAATAAAATCCAGAGAGCATTTGAAGTGTGTTTTTATCTTTCATATTATTATTATAATATTTGATACATGCAGCTGTAATGAAAAATGAAGAACTCTATGACCTGTATGAAGGTCACATGACCTGGTATTTCCAGGAAACACTGTTAAACAAAAAGAGCAAAATAATTACAGTAAGCTAGTTTAGTATAAGAGAAAAGGGGAAAGCCATGTATCTGGACATTTGTTCAAAACAAAACTCAGAAAACAAAACACAAAATAATGGGACTGATTGCTTACGAGTGGTAGGTAGCAATGGGATGGAAAGGACTGGGAACTGGAGTGGTTTAAAAAGTATAGGAGAGTAGTGTTATTGTTGTGAGGAGAGTAGTGTTATTGCTATCAGTATACATTTTGCTGAAATTTTGACTTTTGAAACCATGTTAATACTTCACAGGCACACACACACACACATAATACATGTGTTATTTTGTGTATAAATAAATGTATATATATATCCTTTGTTGAAGATATATGCTACATATATCTTCAACAAAGAGAAATACCCTAAAATGAAAAATTAATCAAATAAACCTAATTGTATTTCAAATGGATAACATAACCACACTGAAAAAGAATAGTGTAGAATTAACCCAAATAACTTTTGACTGAAGTATTTTCACTATATATCACAAGAATGTAGATTCTATAACATTCTATGTAGTCTGGAATTTAGCAAATAGGAAGGGTATAGTGAATAAAGGGTTTCACTTTTTCAGTGCTGGAAAAGGGAATTGCAGATGTCGAAGAGGGAGGTTAGAATAAAACCTGTGTTCTTGTATTGGAATTGGAGTTATCAGTATGGGTGACTGGTTATATATAAATTATACTTTTAGTTATATATTTTATATGCATTCAAATATATATACATAAATTAGAAAAAAAATCTGTATATACACACATACACACACACACACATATATACACACATACACACACTCATTTTTTTTTTCTTAACTCTGTCCTCTAAGTGGATCTAGAAGAAGTGACATCACAGTAGCAATGATCTTAAGTTCCAGAACCTTGGTTTCAAATAAACGTTATCCACTGCAAGAAACTAGTATTCCTTAGAGACACAGCTAACTTCAGGACTGGGGTGGGGAAAGTACAAAGTAAGTCTGGAACGTCTTTTTGTGCAGTTAAGTAACTCTTTGGTTCAACAAGGGGAGACTTTTGACATGCCAACTTGAATGGGAACCTACTATCCAAATATAGAACAATTTGAGCATTGTGATAATTTTGGTAACAGATTCTAAACTGTAGAAAAATAGGAAAAAGTCCATGCAGATATAAATGGATATATGAGTAAATAAATAAATAGGATAAAATTAAAACTCTTTCTTTGTAGAGTAATAACTGATAAATATAAATCAAATTATGGAATTAGAAAAGAACCATTTGGAAATCATCATTTTAATAATTAATTCAAGCAGGAACCATCCATGGCTACTAAAACTAGTGAATACAGTTTTTATAAGGAACATAGTGTTTATACAGTCTCAAAATATTTAGCTGAATAGCACTTGTGAATTACAAAGGAAAAGTAGTAACTTTAAGGGTAATACCTGGCAGAAAACACCTTATTGAAGTTATCAATCTTGTTACTACCAGCAATGGGACAAATCAACATCATATACTCCTGATATAAATCCCTGAGAAGAACATGTCACCAGAAACTGCCCCAAATGAAAAGCTTGAATCTAATCATGAAGGAACACTGACAAACTCAAATGTACAGATTCTACAAATTCCATTGTCTGTACTTATAAAAAATGTCAATGTCATAAGTGTTAAGGAAAAATTGAGGAATTGTTGAATATTAATGTATAATAAAGAGATATGGCAATGAAATGTAATTTGTGAACTTGGACCAGACATTTTTTCTTTTTTAAAAGGGTTTTATTTATGTAATTGACAACAACATTTTGTGTCCGGAATTGGTGGGTTCTTGGTCTCACTGACTTCAAGAATGAAGCCGCGGACCCTTGAGGTGAGTGTTACAGTTCTTAAAGGCAGCGTGTCCGGAGTTTCTTCCTTCTGGTGGGTTTGTGGTCTGGCTGGCTCAGGAGTGAAGCTGCAGACCTTCTCCGTGAGTGTTACTGCTCATAAAAGCAGTGCGGACCCAAAGAGTGAGCAGCAGCAAGATTTACTGCAAAAAGCGAAAGAACAAAGCCTCCATAGTGTGGAAGGGGACCCCAGCGGGTTGCCACTGCTGGCTTGGGCAGCATGGTTTTATTCCTTTGTCTGGCCCCACTCACATCCTGCTGATTGGTCCATTTTACAGAGAGCTGATTAGTCTGCTTTGACAGGGTGCTGATTGGTGCGTTTACAATCCCTGAGCTAGACATAAAGATTCTCCAAGTCCCCACTAGATTAGCTAGGTACAGAACGCTGATTGGTCCATTTACAAACCTTGAGCTAGACACAGAGTGCTGACTGGAGTATTTACAAACCCTTAGCTAGACATAAAGGTTCTCCAAGTCTCCACTAGACTCAGGAGCCCAGCTGGCCTCACCTAGTGGATCTTGCACTGGGCCACAGGTGAGGCTGCCTGCCAGTCCCGCGCTGTGCGACCCCAATCCTCAGCCCTTGGGCGATTGATGGGACCGTGCGCCGTGGAGCAGGAGCAGGGGAGTGGGTGAGGGGTGGGGGGGAATGGCGTGGGGGCTCGGGGAGGCTCAAGCATGGCGGGCTGCAGGTCCTGAGCTCTGCCCCGTGGGGAGGCAGCTGAGGCCCGGCGAGAATTCGAGTGCAGCGCTGGCGGGCCGGCACTGCTGGGGGACCCGAAGCACCCTCCGCAGCTGCTGGCCTGGGTGCGAAGCCCCTCGCTGCCTGGGGCCGCTCCGAGTGCAGGGCCCGCCAAGCCCACGCCCACCCAGAACTCGCGGTGGCCCTCGAGCATAGCTGGTGCCCCGCCTCGCCTCGCCTCACCTCACCTCTCCTCTCCCTCCGCACCTCCCTCGCCTCGTCTCGCCTCTCCCTCCACACCTCCCTGCAAGCTGATGGAGCCAGCTCTGGCCTTGGCCAGCCCAGACAGGGGCTCCCACAGTGCAGAGGCGGGCTGAAGGGCTCCTCAAGCACGGCCAGAGTGGGCGCTGAGGCCGAGGAGGCTCTGAGAGCGAGTGAGGGCTGCCAGCATGCTGACACCTCTCAATTTAATAAGGTCTATAGATTAGATATTCATTTAAAATATTAATGTAAATTTTTTGATTTAAAAAGTTACACTGTTTTAGGCAATATACACTGAGGAGGGGGTAAAAGGGCATCATGTGTTTAAGTTACTCTCACAGTTCAGACATAAAATTATATATGTGTGTGTGGTGTACAAAGAGAGACAGACAGACAGACACAGAGAGATATCTAAGCAATTGGCTCGCTGGCTCATGTGATTGTGGAGACTCCGTGAGTCCAAAATCTGATGGGCTAGGTCTGAAGGTTGGCAACTGAGGGAAGAGCTGTGGTTTGAATGTAAAGGCAGGATTCTCGGGGGAGGTCAGTCTTTGTTCTAATAAGGCCTTTAACTGTTTGGATGAGGGCCACTCACATTATGGAGGGTCATCTGCTGTATTCAAAGTCAATTAATTTAAATGTTAATGTCCTCCAAAAGACATCCTCACAGAAATATCCAGAATAATATTTGACCAAATACCTGGGCATCATGGGACAGCCAAGTGGACACATGAAATTAACCATATAATATGTATAGAAATACAATTTTATATGTCTGTGTATATAGCCACATATATATGAATATCATAAATGTATATCTGTATTATATATCTTTGTGTAAACATATGAAACTCATATTAAATAATATTTATGTTATAGCAAAAATAGAAGTCCCATTAATTACCTACAACAGGCAAACTTAAAGCAAAATAATATTTGCAAGTTGAAAATAAAGGGGGAATATTAAGGAGAAACTTTTGAAACTCTGTTAGAGGATATAAATTGTTATTTGAATAAATGGAAGAATATGCTCATGCTTATGCTGGTATATGAGATGGCATAGCATGGCAATGATGCCAGTATTACCCCAAATGTCTATACTAATAACAATTTATCTACCTTTTAAAAAATTATAGTAAAACGAACATATTTAAAGATACATTCTTTGCTATGTCAACTTTGAGTAGAATAATGAAAAAGATGAACACATCAGCTAAATATTAAATCATATACAAAGTGATAGTGATAAAAATAATATAATAATGATAAAACAGAAGACATATAAATGGTACTGAATAGAAAACACAGGTCATATATGATTATGTACACATATCTTAGCTGAGATACACACACAGACATATATGATATATGATGACGAATCAAAGCGATCAAGATCAAATTGGAGATGTTGTTGGAAATAGTGGTTTACTAAAAGGAGATAAAGTTGGGTTGCTACCTTCCATGTATACAAATGTGTATTTAGAAACATTTAACAACAAAATGCAAAAATATAATAGAATAATAATAGAATAAAACATCTTTGCAACCTGTTAGGAGAAGAACGTCTATAAACAAATCTTTTAAAAATGAATAAAAAGAAACATTTTAATAAATAATGAGACTATAAACATTCTGTCCAAAGACGAATACTAGGGGCAAAATTAACAAACAGTAGCAGATTCAAAAAAATGTAATATATAAATTTGACAAGATTATTTGTCAAAAAGATATTTCTACAAGGATGGGAATGTTCTAAAATGGTCTTATCTCATAGTAGCCTCTATGGCTACTGAACACTTGAAAAGAGGCTAATGTTAGCGAACTAAAATGTCAATTTTACTTTTTAAATATGTATTTAAATTAACATCTAAATGGCCACATGTGATAATAGATACCATATTGGACAGTGCAGATCTATAGGATTCAAATAACAAGAAAAGTACAGAAAACACATTTAAGTGATGACGGTCATGAAAGAACAAATCACAGAACTGAAGCTTGAATAGCTAATAGATATGAGAGAGAGGTTCCAAACTCACTGGTAATCTAAACAAACAAACAATAACAACAACAATAAAACAAAGCAACAAAGTATTATTACTTTACACGGCAAAACAAAATTTAGAAAAATGATGAAAGCTAAATTTTATAAAGTGATGGGAACTATTGCTCTGCAATTGCAAGTAGACTGGTAAAAGTCATTCCGGAGACACTCAGTAGCATTTAGTGAATTTAAGGGGGTAACTTAAAAATCCTGCAATCACAATAACAAGATCATGTAAAAATTAGGACTCATCATAGAGTATGCATATCTACAACTTTGTACAGAAATTTGGCAATTTCTAGTAAAATTAAAATGTAAATATTTATATTACACATTTACATTTAAAGATAAAACATAATTCAGCATTTCCAGTTCTAAGTACATACCGTAGAGAAATTATCGCGTGTGTACCCAAAGAAACATATATAAGTATGTTCAACTAAACCGTATTTATTAGGCTAAACAATTATAAAGATTATAAATGTCTCTCCAAAAAAAGGAGACCTAATCACATTTTGGCATATCCATACAAGGCCCTATAGCTGCTAAAATGAACGAAGCAGAATGGCACATTTCTGAAGAGATAAATATTTTAAACATAAGATTAAGTGAAAATAAATTTTTAGATAAAAGCATTTATCTAGATTTCAGTAAAATCAAGTTCAAAAATATGTGACATAACATTTTATGCACAATGAATGCATACACCAGAAAAATAATTTTAGGCCAGTCGTGGTGGCTCACACCTGTAATTTCAGCATTTTGGGAGGCAGAGGCAGGCAGATCACTTGAGGTCAGGAGTTCAAGACAAGCCTGGCCAACATGGTGAAACCTTGTCTCTACTAAAAATACAAAAATTAGCTGGGTGTGGTGGCGCATGCCTGTAATCCCAGCTACTTGGGAAGCTGAGACAGGAGAATTGCTTGAATCTGGCAGGCTGAGGTTGCAGTGAGTCGAGATTGTGCCACTGCACTCTAGCCTTGGCGACAGAGCCAGACTCCATCTCGAAATAATAATAATAATTTTAAAAACATAAAAGTAAATGATGCCATGGGGCTGATGATAGTGGTTATCTTTGCCAAGATAAAATAATTGAATATGGAGGGTTGCTTAGGTTCTTTATTATCTCTAATAATCCACTTTGGTGGTAAAAGAGAATCCGATACAAATGTGTCAAAATGTTTAAAAATTCAAAAAATTATGGTTATGTCAGTATCTACATTTAACCTTATAATTTAAATAGTTGATAAGAAATAGATATAAATATGTCCAGTGATTCCCAGGGACCTAGTACCAATGTGTCTCAATGATTTTTTTAAAAACATTTAATTTAAAATATACCATACAGATATGGCTATGAATACATCTTTAAGGCACCTTTTAGCTCTAGTTAACATAGCATACATACTGCTTAGGAGACAGTGAGGAAATACTGGGTAGAAGCCTCTAAGGGGTCAGTAGATGTTTGGGTAAAAGCAGAGCATTTTGAATTTGATGTCAAACAGGTCATAGAATGTCTATTCTAATGTCCATGGACCGTAGATCTAACTTTATAATTTATACACTTTAAAGCTTTCTTTATGCTATAATCAGATTGAAAACTTTGTTTTGTTGTTAAGGGAATGCCTGGAAAATATATAGGCTTCTTAATTTATTCTTTACTCATATGAATTGGCACAATAATAATGTTCTTACTTGTTTCTGGAGAGATATATGAGAGAAGATATGAACAAAAACATGAGAGATTAAAATGTTCTATGTGTAATTTTTTTGTCAGGTAAAATTTCTCTTAAGAGTGAAGAAGTGTATGCTTCATGTCAGTGGATTACAGTAACTATATGCATCTATATACTCATAAAAACTAGCCTGTCTGCCTTGTTAAAAAATAATAATCCTTTCACATATTAGGGGCACAAAAATGTAAGTGTGTGTGTTCATGCTTGTGGGTTTATAAGAGTTCACACAACTTTGTTTACATTTGGTCATTTAGAGAATTTGGCTGAAAGATTACTAGTTAAAAGTAGACAAATTTATATTTGATTTCTCTTATTTAAGGAAAGTCTTAGATATATGGAGTCGCAAAATATAGTTAACGCGCCAGTTTTTCTATTTAACTTTTTATTATATTTTAAAAGTAATTTATTAACCCAAATTTGAATTGAATGTTAATGAAAATAACTATATTTTTTTTCAAAAAAATTTTAAGGTCAGGGGTACAAGTGCAGGTTTGTTTCATAGGTGAACTTATGTCATGGGGGTTTGTTGTACAGATTATCCATCATTCAGGTATTAAGCCTAGTACTCATTAGTTATGTTTCCTGATTTTCTCCCTCCTCCCACCCTCCACCCTCCAAAAGGCCCAGTGTGTGTTGTTCCCCTCTGTGTCCGTGTGTTCTCATTATTTGGCTTTCACTTTTAAGTGAGAACATGCAGTATTTGGTTTTCTGTTCCTGTGTTAGTTTGCTAAGGATAATGGCTTCCATCTCCATCCATGTCCTTACAAAGGACATGATCTCATTCCTTTTTTATGGCTTTATAGTATTCTGTGGTGTATATATACCACATTTTTTTAAAATACTTTTTTTCCACCTATTGATATTACTATATTATTTTTCTTGTTTTTATTTTATTTATTATTATTATTATTATACTTTAAGTTCTAGGGTACATGTGCACAATATGAAGGTTAGTTACGTATGTATACATGTGCCATGCTGGTGTGCTGCACCCATTAACTTGCGATTTAGCATTAGGTATATCTCCTAATGGTACCCTCTCCCCTCCCCCCACCCCACAACAGTCCCCAGAGTGTGATGTTCCCCTTCCTGTGTCCATGTGTTCTCATTGTTCAATTCCCATCTATGAGTGAGAACATGCGGTGTTTGGTTTTTTCTCCTTGCAATAGTTTACTGAGAATGATGATTTCCAGTCTCATCCATGTCCCTACAAAGGACATGAACTCATCATTTTTTATGGCTGCATAGTATAGTATTCCATGGTGTATATGTGCCACATTTTCTTAATCCAATCTATCATTGTTGGACATTTGGGTTTGTTCCAAGTCTTTGCTATTGTGAATAGTGCCGCAATAAACATATGTGTGCATGTGTCTTTATAGCAGCTTGATTTATAGTCCTTTGTATATACCACATTTTTTACAATCCAGTCTCTCATTGATGGGAAATTAGGTTGACTCCATGTCTTTGTTATTGTCAATAGTGCTGCAATGAACATATGCATGCATGTATCTTTATAATAGAATGGCTTATGTTCCTTTGGGTATATACCCAGTAATGGAGTTCCCAGGCTGATAATTATATTTTCAATAAAACCAAACATGCCATAGAAATATAATAATGAAAAATTATATTTGATAATTTTAATATATGTAATATTATTTATAGAAATCAACAAATAAAATTAATATCAACATATTCTGAAACATAATTTGTATGGTTTCTGAACTAATATACTGTCCTCATGATTGCTGATTAGAGAAGGTTTGTCTGGAGATGATGTGTTGGGTCCTCAGTTGATGTATAGATGCTTTCATCTCAGACTGTAAGTAATGGGGTTCAATAAGGGTGTAATTGAATAAAACACAGAAAGAAATTTATCCCCTGAAAAGCTCCTAAATGGCCAAGTGTAAATGTAGACACATGGCTCATAAAAATAGAGTGACTGCAGTGATATGAGCAGACAGTGTGGACAGAGTCTTGGAGAGTCCATCAGAGGATTGATGCTGCACAGTTACCAGAATAATAGTGTAGAAAATGAGCAAGACTATGAAGCAGATGAAAGACAACTGTCCACTTTTAGCAATTACCAGCAACTTCAGATCATAGGTCTCAGTGCAGGCAAGCTTCAGAACTGGAGGAAGGTCTCAAAATAAACTGTCCACCACATTGGGGCCACAGAAGGGCAAGGTGATAATAAAAACAATCTGGCTTATAGTATGCACAAAACCAATAGCCCGTGATAGCAGCACAGAGCCCATGAATACCCATGAGTACCCTGCAGTTCATGATGGTTCTGCAGTGAAGAGGTCTGCATATTGCAATGTGCTGATCAACAGCCATAAATATGAGAAGAGTCACCTCACTGCCTCCTAAGAAGTGGAGATCTGAGCCATACAGCCCCATGAGGAAGTGGTTTTATTCTCCCTGAGAACATCTGGACCATCTTAGAGATTGTGACTGTGGAAATAAACATACTGAGAAAGGAGAGATTTCCAAGGAGGAAGTACATAGGTGTTGAGCAAAGGGGAGGATCAGAGGTTACAGTGATCGCGGTGAGGTTTCCTGCCATGATTGCTGCATAGGCCAACAAAAATATTTAAAAAACAAAATTTCAAGTTCCCAAGTGCTGATGAATTCTAACAAAACAAACTCAGATTATTATTGAGCTGTTTCTTATATCCATCTGGTAGTTTTCAAAAGCTATTTAAAATAAAGATAGTCTGAAAAAAGTTATAATTTTACCTGCGATCATTTTGAAGATATGGACATATAGAAAGTATTTGATTCCTACAGAAAGAGAGAAGATGGACATATATGAAAAATACAATTTAATTAATTCAAGTGACATTGACATTATTGTATTTTCTTCAATCAGAAAGGCACAAAAGATGAGAAATATATTATAAAATTCTGTAATTATGGTTTGCAGACATAGATTTTTGTCTCCACCTGCGTTTATTGTCTCTATGATTAGTTCATGAGTTCTTGATGCATGAGTTCAATAGGTCCATGAGGAAAATTAGTCAAATAACTGTTAGCCAAATGAGTTAGTCCAAGAATGGATAAGAGCAAAGTTGCTTAGCTTTTTGGTGCCTAGTATTCATTCTTTTCCCTCTCTCTAATTTGAAGCATTCATACATGCGCAAGTGAGTTTACTAATACACCCAGTTTAGCACATTATTTTATGGCACTTTCTTCTATCTGCTATACTATATTCTTACCTGTCTCTTTCATCCCCAAATGATATACCAATAATTTCACTTATTTCTGAAGCTTTAAGCTGGCTGCAGTCTGGCATATGTTCTTACTGTTCACCCCATGCTTTTATTATTATTTTAAAATGTTAACTTTCTAGAAAGTTTCTAAATAAAATAAAAAATGTTTCCCAGGGTCCAGATGTATTTTTTTTCTTTTAGTGTAGTATTTTGTATCATAATTTGGTTACTGTACAAAACTCCTAACCTTTACTGTGCAGACCTCTTGCTTATTTTCCTGAATCTCATGTTGCTGGGCTCCTGGCTGGAGTGCTTTCTTTCTTGTCCCTTTGCAATCTGTGTTTTGTAGACAGTCTCGGAGCAACAAGCAGTCCTTTATAAGTTTGTGTTTCCTTGGCTTTTAAATGCGTATCTTCCTTGTACCCAGTGCTTTCCTCTGATATTTCACACCTATGTGAACTGCCTCCTGACTATTTTACTGGCTCTTACATCCTTGACATTTATACTCTATATGTCTTCCCACATTGAGCTGACACTTTTGGCTCACTTCCACTAGGTTGGTGCAAAAGTAATTGCGGTTTTGCACAAACCTAATATCTTACATTTAGATTTGATTCAGAAATTTAATCCCAGCTTCCTTTTCCTTCCTTTTATTTTTATAGCAATTATTAATAAATATCACATACATACACACACACACACACACACACACACACACACAGGGAGAGAGAGAGAGAGAGAGAAAAGAGACATACACACACAGATGCAAATGTACATATTTATACCACATTCTAGTTCTGGAGCACCAGAAGAGAAAAAAGAAAATCTACTCTATATTTCAATTTCATGGCTTAATAGCTCATCAAATATTCAGAATACATTATTTGGCTTAAATATCTAAGTTAAAAGGAAAACCTGAAATGTCAACATTTAAATTCTAGTCCTGGCCTCAGCATTTAATAGGAAAATATACTCCTAAGTCTTTTGAACATGTATTTCCTGTAAAAATAAAATAATACCCATTCTTTAACCTCACAGATTGGTAGGAGGCTCTAAAGGGTAACATATATGAAATATATTGTGTATTTAATTGTATACATACAGGTGCTTTGCATGTTCATTAATGAAATTCTATTCTTTAGAATTACCCCATTTTCTGGTAACTATAAAGTTACCCAAACCAATATGGACCACAGAACTTTACTTCGGAAGAATGGTAAAGAAGACTTAGCATCGATGAAATTATTTTTCTCTATTAAATATAATTGGTAGAACTGTGTAGTCTACTACTTTATAAAAGATTAAGGTTATCATCTTTAGCATCTGCTTTCAGGCAGTAATTGAATCTGCATAGTAGGTATGAAATTGTTTTTCAAAATTATGCAAGCTTTAATCTCCAAATACTAACAGGAGAAATTCTTGAGGAGTCTCACACAAGTAATTTTTTTTAGTTTAATATGTAAAATAAGAAAATTAAGACCATAAAATTATATTTATTACTGTTTAGGCTTTTTTGAATTTCTGTAAGCATATTTATTAAAATATCCAGCTAAGTCTATATTTAAATGGATTAAAATACATTGTTATGGATAAAATCATTCATTATGACAATTTGTGTACATGGCCAAAGATTAAATATTTTAAAAAATGTTCATTTTAAAATCAGTGCTAAAAATAAGTTAAATGAAGCAAAAGAAAACAGATCTTCTTAAGGCACAGTTAAACTTCAAATAAAAACTTTTAATTTTTGAGTAGTACATGTTATACAATTAACAGTTTACTAAAAAGGAATACAAAATAACTGAATTAAATTGGATCAAACAGCATTTTATTTCTGTCTCTGGATCGAATAGCATTTGTAACCCTCTAGCATTTTTATCCCAGTCTGAGAATGGGATGAATGGCTTGTGACTGGAGGGCCTAGCTCTTTCAATGCCTTTCAGGTGGCTAAAAGATGAAGAATTACTACATTTCTGTTAACTGGTTGCTTATTTAAGAATAAAAAGAATAGGATGTCCAGTACTGTGGGCATATGTTTGGTAACAAATAATACATTTCTACAAAAGCACTAAAATAGTAGTTGGCATATGTGGAAAGGTATAACTGACAGTTATTTTTATAAGAACAAGGGCTGCATGGCTTCTATTGGTCATAAGTTTTTGTTATGTTTCCTTTTCATGAAAGTGTTAAGCCATATATGGATTAATCTATGGATAGTGTTCACTTATCACCAAGAAAAATGTTTGGAAGGCAAAAAATTATATTTGCTGACAAAATAACCACTATAAATATTGTAATACACTTGTATATTCAATAGAAATATTGAATTTATTGTAAGTGCAAGAAAACTTTGTTCTCATATATTTATCAAGTTAATAAAATAGAAAAAGAACCCTTTTAGATGTAGGTTAAAAAGTGCTAGTGGATTTAGAAAATAAGGGATAGTACTTGGGTGGCAAAATTATAAAAAGTGAATATATTAGCAGTATGGCTAGACAATTCCATTAAGAGGTTATATGTGTTCAGTCAAGAATACAAGTGGAGAGTAAAGGGAAATAAAAAAGAATCAACTGATTTAGCCATTTATCTCATTTGGTCATTCATAACTGTTTTCTCCCATCTAAGTACTAACCAGGACTGACCTTGCTTAGCTTCTAAGATTAGCTGCATTCAGGGTGATATAGTCGTAGACTATCCCTAAATGTTTTCTGAATTAAAACAAATACTCAAACTATGAAAATTAAAATATAAGTAAGCAAATTAAATATTAAAATAACTCAGTGATTCTCATTTTCTTTTTTTTCAACTTTTATTTTAGTTTCAGGAGCTACATGTGCAGATTTATTACATGGATAAATTGTGTGTTGCTGATATTTGGGGTACAGATGATCTTATCACCTAGGTAGTTAGCATACTACACAATAGGTAGTCTTTCAACCCATACCCATTGCCCATCATCCTCCCTCTGTAAGTCTCCAGTGTCTATTATTCCCATCCCAGAGTCTATTGTTTCCATCTGTGTATACTCAGTGTTTAGCTCCCACTAATCAGTGAGAACATGCAGTATATGGTTTTTCTGTTCCTGCATTAATTCACTTAGGATAATGGCTTCCAGCTACATGCATGTTGCTGCAAAGGAAATGATTTCATTCTTTCTTATGGCTGCATACTATTCCATAGTTTATATGAACCACATTTTCTTTTTCTGGTCCACTGTTAACAGGCACCTAGGTTGATTGCATGTCTTTGCTGTTGTGAATAGTGCTGTGATTAAATGCAAATGCATATATTTTTGGTAAAACAATTTTTTTTTCTTTTGAGTATATACCCAGTAATGAGAGTGCTGGGTGAATGTTAGTTCTGTTGTAAGGTATTTGAGAAATAAACAAACTGCTTTCCACAGTGGCTGAACTAATCTACATTCTCATCAACAATGTATAAGCATTTCCTTTTTCTCCACAACCTCACCAAAATCTGTTTTTTTACTTTTTAATAAGTCATTATTAGATTATATGTCAGACTAATCATAGATGCTACATTTAGCTAAGGAATAACGTAATTTTCATTACTTTACCATATTATCAATTATTTTGTCTTTTATCCTCTGTGGATTAAACTAATCCAAGTTTATGTTTTAAAAATGTAAGTTCAATTTGTAGAACTGAAGCAGAAGAACAGTGGCTCTTCTGCTTCTTACTGTAACTAGATACATGTTTTCAGATGCTAGTTGACCAAAATTATATGTTACTATTTCCCTCATGAGCAGAATAATATGATTTTCATTTAGTTACCTTTTACATAAAATGTTTTATTTTTAATCAATGTATATATTATAATTTGTTATCAGCACTGCTATTTAAACCTGCCAGTTTTGGCTGACTAGTGGCTTCTTCAAAGACATGTAGAAACAGTGAGACTCTGAATGTATATTGGTTATCTTTTTTACTTCCAGTAAAAATTCATGGCAATAATTTGCAGATTTTAAAAAAAGGAGGAGACAGGAAATAGATACATAAGATGCAGGCTTGTGATAAACACCAAGAAGGAATTATTGAAACAAACATACCTGCTTGCTTCCCCTAGAGGTCAGAGCAAGGACTAATTCTCTCATTGTTTAAGCAGACAGTGAATTCATCAGGTACATCAGCCCTTTGAACTTTCTCTAGAATGGGCTTTCTTTGAAGTACTAACTCATAGTTTGGGTGTTTTTGGGCAAACTCATTTTTAGGAAATGAAACTATCATAGATGACACTTAAAGCAATTTAAATTATTTTCATTTGATTACATGAATGTGAATATTTATAATTAATGTGATGATTAAATGTTTTTACTAAAGTAAATCAAAATAAACAATGTCTACACTGAGCAAGGCTCATGGAGAAATTCATAGAACATTGACTAATTCTTAACATAGATAATCTCCTTTTACTAAATATTGGACTGTAGAGAGAGAAAGAGTGGTGATGAGACTTTCACTATTTTTTTTTTTTTTTTGAGACGGAGCCTTGCTCTGTCGTCCAGGCTGGAGTGCAATGGCGCGATCTCGGCTCACTGCAAGCTCCGCCTCCCTGGTTCACATCATTCTCCTGCCTCAGCCTCCTGAGTAGCTGGGACTACAGGCACCCGCCACCACGCCCGGCTAATTTTTTTGTATTTTTAGTGGAGACGGGGTTTCACCGTGTTAGCCAGGATGGTCTTGATCTCCTGACCTCGTGATCCACCCGCCTCGGCCTCCCAAAGTGCTGGGATTACAGGAGTGAGCCACCGTGCTCGGCCGGTTTTAATATTTCAATTGATGTTGAATTCTTACAAAACTATTGGGGTACCCAAAGAAATGTTTGAATTTTTGCTTTCTAAACAAATTTTTATACTCTACTAAGGATTATTAGCCTATTGAGAACACAGAGTAAAAAGAATATTCTGAAAATCCTAATTCAATTCCTTACTCCATGGAGAAGCTTTCATAAGACAGACACATATTTACAGACATTTTTCACATACTTTAGGTTAAAAAACTTAACACCTAAAAATTTATATTAAATACCATCTTGTGTGTTTTCTTACTAGTTTCTTATTTTACATCTAATTCACTGGAACATTATAACATTTTTATAAGAAGACATTATGTTTATATATTTTAAAGATTCGAAGACAAGGAGGAGTATAACAAATGCATGTTGCTTTAGGCATTATATATGTGTTACAAACATTTTCCATTAGAAATCTTAAATTTAAAAAGTCTCAATAATTCCAGGAATTTGGAAGGGATAAAACTGATATTATTTAATATTTTTATTAAATTATTTGAATAAATATTTAAGACTCAAACTCCCAGATAGCAGAAAACACACACACACAAAATCAGACATTAACAAGCAACACTTAAGAGTTCAGCCAAGAACCAATATGTTGTTTGTGTAGTCTCTTAATGGCTGCCTTCATTTCCTGATTCCTCAGAGTATAAATAATTGGATTAAGGAATGGGGTGATTATAGAATAAAACACAGAAAGAAACTTATCTACAGAATAACTGTTGAAAGGAAAAGCATAGATGAAGATAGCTGGACCAAAAAACAGAGTTACTACAGTGATGTGAGCAGATAGTGTGGACACAGTCTTGGAGGATGCACTGGAAGAGTGCTGCCAGATGGTGACCAACATGATGATGTAGGAAATGAGCAACAGAATAAAGCAGAACAGGGACAGGACCCCACTGTCTGTGATCACCAAGAGCTCCAGAGTATAAGTCTCAGTGCAGGCAAGCTTGATGACCAGCGGGAGGTCGCAGAAAATGTTGTCCACAACACTGGGACCACAGAAAGGTAAACCCACGGTAAAAGCCATTTGGCTTGTGGTATGTATGAAGCCAGTTGCCCATGAGAACGACAAACACAGTGAGCACTCTGTGGTTCATGATGGTCTTGTAGTGCAAGGGTTTGCATATGGCAACATACCTGCCGATGGCCATAGCTATCAGGAGAGACATTTCTCCACCCCCAGAGAAGTGCATAAAAAGCATCTGGGCCATGCAACCCCACAGGGAGATGGCCTTATGTTTTCTAAGGAAGTCTGCAATCACTTTGGGAGTCAACACAGAGGAAAAACATAAGTCAAAAAATGATAAATTTGCCAGAAGGAAATAGATGGGGGAGTGAAGATGACTATCAAATATCACAGTGATCACAATGAGGACGTTTCCCACTATGATGGCTACATAGATATGAAAGAATATTGCAAAGAAGAGTATTTGGATTTCTTGAGAACCAGAAAGCCCCAGCAGGATGAACTCAGAAACACTTGAGCTGTTATTGAGGATATCCATTTATTCATTTGCACGAGTTTGTCACAGTTGTCTAAAAGAAAGGAAAACAGAAAAATCACAGAGACTAGCAAGACAGTGAACCTAATCATTTTATGCATTTTATTATTATTTACTCAAGAGAGTCAACGCTTTTGGCAATGTGACTGTTTTACATATATTCCTTGATATCTTGTAGTTTGAGATACTTCACAGGGCCACAAAGCCAGTGGAAGCTGTAGTGGATATGGAGCTGATCAGATCAAATTTCTCTCAGTTAATATAAGGCAAGGTCAGTAGGAGATTTGTGTAAACTTAGTGTCCCTTCACTTTCTGCTCCAGATTAGACTATGAATGAACATAGTTTGTTAGAGTTATAAGAAAGACTTTTGAAAGGCATCATGGCAGTAGAATTTTATCTTATTGTAGCTGTCAGGAAACACACAGACACACTTGTCACATTCTCAGTATGCATTAAAAAGTCTGAGTACTATGTCACATTAAAAAATATTGCTTGTATAACAAAATGTACATTATGCTTCCCTTAAGGAAATTACAAAACACTAATTAATTACCATGCCCATATTGTTGATATAAAATTGAATGTTGAGGCAGTTATATTGTTAATTGAGATTAAACCCAATTTTGTCAAGAGTAAATGAAAATTTTACACTTGCACAACCCAGATTGTCTCTCAAAACTATAGAGGCTCATTCTACGTATTGCCTAATTCTTCATTTTAAGTAGCTGACGAAATTTGTAACAACATCTATGACCCTGGAAGACATTAAGTGAAACAAGCCAGGCACAGAAAGACAAATATCACATGATCTCACTTATATGTGGAATCGAAAACAAAATTTAAACTCATAGAAACGGTAGAATAGTGGCTCAACCAGAGACTGGGTTGTGGGATTATTCGGGAGATTTTGGTCAAAGAACACGAAGTTTCAGTTAGATAGAAGGAATAAGTTCAAGAGATCCATTGTACATTATGGTGACTATAGTTAACAACAATATACTGTATTCTTGAAAATTTATAAGTGAGTAAATTTTACGTGTTCTTACCGCACCTAAAAACATGATAATTACATGAGGTAATAAATATGTTGATTAGCTTGAGTTAGCCATTCTACAGTGTATACATATATTAAAATATGTTGCACATATAAATGCATACATCTTTATTTGTCGATATAAAATAAGATTACTAACCCAGAATAAATATTAATATTTTGCATGAATAGAATAGTTATCAGTTTATTGTGGAAAATAATTTCAGCAATAGTATGTATGACTATCATACAAAAATCTCATAATTCATCTCTAGTTCTCTTTCCATACGCTCCTGAGTACTGACTGTTGCCTTTAAAATGTTACCAATTTGATAGGTAAAATACAGTGTTACGGCCGGGCGCGGTGGCTCACGCCTGTAATCCCAGCACTTTGGGAGGCCGAGGCAGGTGGATCACGAGGTCAGGAGATCGAGACCATCCTGGCTAACACGGTGAAACCCCGTCTCTACTAAAAATACAAAAAATTAGCCGGGCATGGTGGCGGGCACCTGTAGTCCCAGCTACTTGGGAGGCTGAGGCAGGAGAATGGCGTGAACCCGGGAGGCGGAGCTTGTGGTGAGCCGAGATCGCGCCACTGCACTCCAGCCTGGGGGACAGAGCGAGACTCCGTCTCAAAAAAAAAAAAAAAAAAAATACAGTGTTACATTTCCCATAATGGCATAAGGGATGTTTTAATATATTCTAAGCCTGAATATTGTTTTGTTGTGCATATATGCCACATTTTCTTAGGTTGTTTCTGTATCTTGGATGCTGCAAATAATTCTGCAATAAACATGGGAGGGCATACATGTCTTTGACATACTTATATCATATCCTTTGAATGTATGCCCAGTAATAGGATTGCTGGATCATATGGTAGTTCTAGTTTTAATATTTGTGGAACCTCCACACTGTTTTCCATATGACTGAATCAACTTACATCCCTACCAACAGCATATAAGAGTTCCCGTTTCTTCACAACCTGGCTAATACTTGTTAACTTTTATCTTTTGGATAATAGGCATTCCATCAAGGATGAAGTATCTTGTGATTTTAATTTGCATTTCCTGGATGATACCTTTTATATATTTTTTTCTTGCCAATTGCTCAGGCTCAGATTTTCAGTCCTGAATGGCTAGAATGGGCACACTTGTCTTGTTCTCAATCTTAGAGGAAAAATTTTCAATTTTCATCATTGATTATGATGTTGGCTGTGAGCTTGTCACATATGGCCTCTATTATGTTAATGTACATTCCTTTTTTATTTAATTCATGGAGAGATTTTAAACATTTAAAAAAATTATTGATAGTTGACAACTAATAAATGTATATATTTATGGGGTGGGGGGTATTTCAATGCATGTTTACAATGTAAATTTATTAAATCAGGATAATTACCAAATCTGTTGCCTCGCATGCTTATCTTTTGTGATGAAAACATTTAAAATTTACTCTTAGCAATTTTGAAACATACAATGCAGTATTATTTATTATCATTGGGAAGATGTTGAGAGAATTTTTTAGCATACAAAGACGATACATTTTGTCAAATACCTTTTCTGCATCTATTAAGATGATCATATGGTTTTTGTCCTTCATTCTTAATGTGGTGTACCACATTTATTTATTTATTTGCATATGTTGAATCATCCTTGCATCACTGGGATATATTCCATGTGATCATGGTGAATGATCTTTCTAATATGTTATTGAATTTTACCTGCACATATTTTGTTAAGAATGTGTGCATCAATGTTTATCAGGAATATTAGCCTGTATTTCACTTTTCTGATTTTTCAATATTTATTTTAGATTCATGAGGTACAGGTTTGTTCCAAACACGTAGGTTTGTTACACGAGTATATTATGTAATGTTGAGATTTGGGGTACAATTTATCCCATCACCCAGGTAGTGAGTGTGATACATAATAGTTTTTCAATCGTTATCTTCCTTTCTCTCTCCCTTACACCTCTAGTAGTCTGCATTGTCTGTTGTTCCCATGTTTATGTCAATGAGTACCCAATGGTTAACTCTCACTTACAAGTGAGAACATACGGTATTTAGTTTTCTGTTCCTGAATTGCTTTGCTAAGGATAATGGCCTTCAGCTACATTCATGTTGTTGCAAATTACGTAATTTCATTCTTTTTATGGCTGTCTAGTATTCCATGATGTATATGTACCACATTTTCTTTATTCAGTCCACCATTAATGGGTGCCTAGGTTGGTTCCGTGTCTTTGCTATTGTGAATAGTGCTGCAATGAACATGCGCATGTGTCTTCTTAGCAGAATGATTTATTTTCTTTTAGATATATACCCAGTAATGAGATTGCTGAGTCAAATGGTAGTTCTGCTTTAAGTTCTTTGAGAAATCTCCAAACTGGTTTTCACAGTGGTTACACTAATTTACATTCTCACCAACAGCTTATAAGCATTCTCTTTTCTCTGCAGCCTCACCAGCATCTTTTATTTTGTGACTTTTTAATGTCAGTCACTCTGGATGGTGTGAGATGGCATCTCATTGCAGTTTTGATTTGCATTTCTGTGATGATTACTGATGTTGAGCATTGTTTCATTTGTTTCTTCTTTTGAGAAGTGTCTATTCATGTTTTTTGTTTACTTTTTAATGGAATTATTTGTTTTTTGCATGTTGCATTATTTAAGTTTCTTACAGATTCTGGATATTAGATTTGTTGGATGCATAGTTTGAAATTATTTTCTCCCATTCTGTGGGTTGTCTGTTTACATTGATAGTTTCTTCTGCTGTGCAGAGCTGTTTACTTTAATGAAGTTCTACTTGCCAATTTTTGTTTTTGTTGCAATTGCTTTTGAGGACTTAGCCATAAATTCTTTTCCAAGGCCAATGTCCAGAATGCCATTTCCCAGGTTTTCTTCTATGATTCTTATAGTTTGAGGTCTTACTTTTACATCTTTTTGAGTTACATTTTGTATATGGTGAGAGATAGGGGCTTAGTTTCATTCTTTTGCATATGCCCAGCCAGTAATCCAAGCACCGTTTGTTGAATAGGGTGTTCTTACATCATTGCTTATTTGTGTTGACTTTGTCAAAGATCAGATGGTTGTAGGTGTGCAACTTTATTTCTGGGTTCTGTATTCTGTTTCATTGGTCTACGTGTCTGTTTCTGTACAATTATCATGATGTCCTGATTACTGTAGGCTTACAGTATAGTTTGAATTCAGGTAATGCGGTGCCTAGGATTTTATTCCTTTTAGTGATGATTGGTTTGGCTACTTGGCCTCTATTAAAATCCCTCATGGATTTTAAAATAGTTTTTTCTAATTCTATGAAAAACGACATTGCTAGTTTGATAGGAATAGCTTTAAATCTGTAGATTTCTTTGGGCAGTGTGGCAATGTTAACGATATTGATCCTTCCAAGGAATATTGGCCTATAGTTTTATTTTCAGTATCCCTATCTAGCTTTGGTGTCAGAGTAATGGTGGCCTTATAAAAAGAGTTTGGGGGCTGGGACACGGTGGCTGACGCCTATAATCCCAGCACTTTGGGAGGCTGAGGCGAGCGGATCACGAGGTCAGGAGATCGAGACCATCCTGGCCAATATAGTGAAACCCCGTCTCTACTAAAAATACAAAAATTAACTGGGCGTGGTGGCACGGCCTGTAGTTCCAGCTACTCGGAAGGCTGAGGCAGGAGAATCTCTTGAACCCGGGAGGCGGAGGTTGCAGTGAGCCGAGATCACGCCATTGCACTCCAACCTGGGTGACAAGAGCGAAACTCTGTCTCAAAAAAAAAAAAGAAAAAGAATTTGAGACCATGCTCAGTGGCTCACACCTGTAATCCCAGCACTTTGGGAAGCCGAGGCGGGCAGATCACCTGAAGTCAGGAGTTCGAGTTCAGCCTGGTCAGCATGGTGAAACCCTGTCTCTACTAAAATTACAAAACTTAGCTGGGCGTGGTGGCAGGCTCCTATAATCCCAGCTACTTGGGAGGCTGAGGCAGGAGAATCTCTTGAACCCAGGAGGCGGAGGTTGCAGTGAGCCAAGATCGCGCCATTGCACTCCAGCCTGGGTGACAAGAGTGAAACTCTGTCTAAAAAAGAGTTGGGAAGTACTCCTTTTTCTTTAATTTTTGGATATGTTTGAAAGGGATTGATATTAGTTCTGTAAATATCTGATAGAACTTAGCAATTAAACAATCAGGTTCTGGACTTTTCTCTGATCAGAAACTTTTTTATTACTGACTCAATCCCCTTATTCTTTATTGATTTTTTCATGTTTTCTATTTTTTCATGATTCAATGTTGATAGGTTGTGTGCCTCTTGGAATTTATCTATTTTTCTGGGTTTTCCAATTTGATGGCAAATAATTGTCCATAATGGACTCATAATCTTTTGTACTTCTGTGCTATCAGATGTGATGTTCATTCTCTTATTTTTATTTATTTGACTCTGTCCTTTATTGTTCTCATTTAGCTAAGTTAAAAGATTTGCCAGATTTGTTTATATTTTCAAAAAAACCTGCTTTTCATTCTGTTGAACTTTTCTATTGTTTCCTAGTCTCTATTTTATTTATAGCTATTTTGTTATTTATTATTTCCTTCCTTCCAGTAAATTTTAGCTTATTTTGTTGTTCTTACTCTAGTTCCTCAAGGTGTAACAGTACATTGTTTATTTGCAATCTTTCTTCTTTTTTGATGTGTTTATTGCTACATTCTTCCCTCTTAGAACTGCTTTTCCTATACATTTTGTTATGTTTTTCAATTTTTATTTGTTTCAAGATTTTTTAAAAATTTCTATTTCATTGCTTCTTCGACCTTTTGTCTATTTATAAGGTTGTGGTTTATATTCCATATATTTGTGAATTTTCTGAAATTCATCCTATTATTGATTTCTAGAGTTATTGTGTTAGAAAAAGATACTTAATATGATTTCAAAATTTAAAGATTTTTTCAGACTTATTTTGTGGCCTAACATATCATCTATTTTGGAGAATGTTCTGGGCATGCTGGAGAAAAATTTATATTCTGTTGCTATATATTCTGTTGTTGTTGTATACCCTTGCAACTTTGGCAGCGGCCCAATGTAGTCTACTTACCACCTGGTCAAGGTCGCTCGCCCTATTGTCACTTGTGTAACAGTGGGCAGCTGCCTCCATTTAGGGTATGACTGAGCTCATGCTGGGCATTTGTGACGAGCCTCTGAGACACATAGACTATTCTGTATGTGTCTGTTAGGTCCATTTTCTTTAAGGTATAGCTCAACCATAATGTTTTCTTATTGATTTGCTGTCTGAATGATTTATCCATTGTTTAAAGTGGGGTATTAAACTTCCCTATTATTATTGCATTGCAGTCTATCTTTGTCTTCAGACCTACTAATATTTGCTTTATATGTTTAGGTGCTCTGCTAATGGGTGCATATATTCTTACAGTTCTTATGTCTTCTGGGTACACTGATATCTTTACCATTACACAGATTTTGTCTCATTTTATAGTTTTTGACTAAAAGGCTATCTTACATCATGTAAGAATAGCTACTCCTTCTGTCTTTGATTTGCATTTGCATAGAATATCTTTTCCAATTCCTTTGTTTTCAGTCTATGTGTGTTCTTAAAGTTGAAGTCAATCTCTTGTGGGCAACAAATAGTTGGGACTTGTTTGTTTTTTAAATCCATTCTGCTACTTTGTCTTTTGATTAAAGAATTTTGTTTATTTAAATTTATGGTTAATATGAATAAATAAGGATGTATTATTGCCGTTTTGTTAATCATTTTCTGGTTATTTTGTAGATCTTATTTTCCTTTTTTCCTCCCTTGCTGTCTTTATTTATAATTAGATCATTCTCTCTGTATATATAAATATGTACATAATATATGTAATATATAATGTAAGATTATATATACTATATATCATATTAATTAACATAAGATATATAATACAATATATATAAATGTATAATATATATATATAAAGCATAGTGATATGCTTTGAACCCTTACTTTTTTTTGTGTTTGTATCTATTAAGGGTTTTTGTTTTGTGGTAACCATAAGGCTTACGTAAAATATCTTATAGTTATAACGGCCTATTTTACGCTAACAATTGTACTTTGCACAAAAAACCTCTACACTTTTACTCTTCCTCTCCACAACACTTTTTCTGTTTCTGATGTCACAGTTTACATATTTTATATGTATATGCCTTAAAAATTATTGTACGTATTATTATTTTGATTTTTTAAATCTTTTAACCTTCATACTAAATAAGTGATTTACACACTAGCATTACGGTGTTAGAGTTCTAAATTTGACTGTGTACCTAGTTTTAACAATGAGCTTTCTTCTTTAATATGTTTTCATGTTACTAAAAGCTGTCCTTTCTTATGCTCAAAGAACTCCCATTCATGTTTCTTATAAAAAAGGTTTAGTGGTAATGAAATTCCTTAGCTCTTGTTTTTCTGGGATAGTCTTTATTTCTTCTTTGTGTCTGAGGGAAAGTTTTGCTGGGTGAACTATTCTTCATTGAAAGTTTCTTTCATTCAGCACTTTAAATATATCAGCCTATTCTCTTCTGGCCTATAAGGTATCTGCAGAGAAATCTCCTGTTAGCCTCACTGAAACTTCTTTACGTGTGATATGTTTGTTTTCTCTTGTTGATTTCAGGATTGTCTCTTCATAATTCATTTCTGAAAGTTTGACGAGTTAATGGGTGCAGCACACCATCATGGCACATGTATACATATGTTGTGCACATGTACCCTAAAACTTAAAGTATAATAATAATAATAAAAAGAAAGTTTGATTATAACATATCTTGGTGTAGTCTCATTTGGATTGAATGTTATGGGAGACATTTGAGTATCCTATACCTGAATGCTTCTATTTTCCTTAGATTTGGAAAGTTTTTAGCTACTATTTCTTTAAATAAGCTTTCTGTCCCTTTGGCACTCTCTTCTCCTTCTTTATCTCCTATAATTCAAATAGTTGCCTTCTTGATGTGATCCCTTAAATCCCATAACCTTTCTTTATTTCTTTTGATTTTTAAAATTTTGTCTCTTCTGCCTATATATTTTCAAATACACTATCTTCAAGTTCATAGATTATTTTGCTTAACTCTGCTGTTAATGTTCTCTGTTGCATTTTACATTCATTAGCTATATTTTTTGGCTTCAGAATTTCTAGGTTTTTTTTTTTTTGTAATTTCAGTCTCTCAGTTAAGTTTCCAATTTTGTTTGTTTCCTGATTTTTATTCAGTTTTTCTCTGTATTTTCTTGACATTCTCTTAGCTCCCTCATAAATAAAATTTTAAAATCTTTGTCAAGCAGTTCATATATCCCATTTTGGGGCATCAGCTCCAGGAAAACTATTTATTTATTCATTTATTTTTAATTTTATTATTATTGTACTTTAAGTTTTAGGGTACATGTGCACAACGTGCAGGTTTGTTACATATGTATACATGTGCCATGTTGGTGTGCTGCACCCATTAACTCGTCATTTAGCATTAGGTATATCTCCTAATGCTATCCCTCCCCCCTCCCCCCACCCTACAACAGTCCCTGGTGTGTGATGTTCCCCTTCCTGTGTCCATGTGTTCTCATTGTTCGGTTCCCACCTATGAGTGAGAACATGTGGTGTTTGGTTTTTTGTCCTTGCGATAGTTTGCTGAGAATGATGGTTTCCAATTTCATCCATGTCCCTACAAACGACATGAACTCATCATTTTTTATGGCTGCATAGTATTCCATGGTGTATATGTGCCACATTTTCTTGGATGTGGAGAAATAGGAACACTTTTCCACTGTTGGTGGGACTGTAAACTAGTTCAACCATTGTGGAAGTCAGTGTGGCGATTCCTCAGGGATCTAGAACTAGAAATACCATTTGACCCAGCCATCCCATTACTGGGTATATACCCAAAGGATTATAAATTATGCTGCTATAAAGACACATGCACACGTGTGTTTATAGCGGTACTGTTCACAATAGCAAAGACTTGGAACCAACCTAAATGTCCAGGAAAATTATTGAATTTCTTTTTTGGTGGTTATATGTCTCCTTGGCTTTTTTGTTTATTGATGCCTTGCATTGAGGTCTGCACATTTGGTAAAACAGTCACCTCTTTTAGACTGTATGAGTTCATTTTGATGTGGAAAAACCTTCACCTATGAAGAGGTGGGTGCAAGGGCACTGGTTCTAACACCAGTGAAGAAGCAGCTGTGAATCCCAGGGCATCTCTGTTAGTTGTGGTCAGTATTAATGAAGATCACAAGGATTCTTGACAGGCAATACTGTACATGTTCACAGTACCATTGAATGACTGATGTAGTCTTCATTGGGAATTGCTGCTAAGGTCCTTCCAATGTCTGTATCTCCTACTGGGAAAGTTGTGAGTGAAGGGATCCCCCTTGACACTGTGTCCAATTTGTGGGCCCACTCCTAGGGACAGTGGCACTAGTTTCTGATGAGTGCTAACCATGAAGTGACTATGGAGCTGAGGTCTGAAGCATGAGCACATGTAGAGGGACTATGGCTCTGGGGTGTAGGGTGGTATAGGCAGTGGTACCCAGGGTGCATATGCCCTCACTGCCATGTTCATAACAGCATGTAAGGCACAGGTGCTTGTGAAGCAAACAAGGTACAAAGAACAGACGCACAGGTAAGCACAGTATTGACAGGATATAGGGAGAGATGATGACTCCTGTCTGAAGGGGCACAACAACGACTGTGTCTTGAGGGGGTTAGGGTGTGCAGCTGTATTTAACTCTTTAGAGTTTCCCAGCAAGAATGGCTGTTGGTTACCTCAGTGGCAAAAGATGCCAGTGTTTTCTGAAGAGAAGGCCTTTGGGACCATAGTTCTTGCTGCATGGCTGACAGTGATAACCTCTGCCTTTTTTTTTGTCCTTTGCCATCTCTTCATGTCTTAAGTTTGCTGATCTCACCAGAAATCCTTTCTGTGAGGATATTCTTGACTTTTTGCTCCATTATATTGCTGTAGATTATTTAGTGGGCCCTTAAGCTTTCTCAGAACTATTTGGGTTTTTGCATAGCTGTCTATATTTGTTTTTCTGTGGGGAGGATAAATACTGGCATCTCCTACTCCTTCATCTTGGTGATGTCACTCATTCTAGATTACATTAATTATAAAATTTCTTTTGATAAATTTTTCGCATTTAATTCTAATTTGTCTGAAATTAGTAAATGATAGGATATGAGTTTTTATTATTTTAATTAAATAATTCATTTTATTAAGAATGTATAATGCTCTGGCCAGGTGCAGTGGCTCATGCCTGTAATCCCAGCACTTTAGGAGGCTGAGGCAAGTGGATCACCTGAGGTCAGGAGTTCGAGACCAGCCTGGCCAACATGGTGAAACCACATCTCAACTCAAAATACAAAAAATTAGCCAGGAGTGGTGCAGGTACCTATAATCCCAGCTACTGGGGAGGCCAAGGCAGGAGAATCATTTGAACCTGGGAGGTGGAGGTTGCAGTAAGCCGAGATGGCACCATTGCACCATTGCACTCCAGCCTGGGCAACAAGAGTGAAACTCTGCCACAAAAAAAAAAAAAAAAAAAATAGAAAGAAAACAGATAATGCTCCCTTTATATTTATTTAAATTGGTGATAAGTCTGGCTACTTTTTAGGTCTATTCATTTTTGTCATTGTTTTTAGGTTCTTAAAATTTTTGTCTTCTTTTATGGCTCACAGAAAAGTTTTGTCATCTTCATTTTGTCAGCAAAGTTTTTGTAACACATTTGTGGTTAAATAAAATTTGCGTATATCCTACTTTGACGCTATACTTAATATGATTTTTCTCTTTATATTAATTCATCTTATTGCTATTGTTATCTGTAAATGTTTTATATATATATTTAAGTGGTAATATTATTCTAATTGGTTCTCTTCTATTTTTTATATTATTGATAAGATAATATTCACATGTTAAAATATTTCTGTACTATTATTTTATTACCTTATTAACTTGAAATTTTATTTTATTTTATTTTATTTTATTTATTTATTTATTATTATTATTACTATACTTTAGGTTTTATGGTACATGTGCGCAATGTGCAAGTAAGTTACATATCTATACATGTGCCATGCTGGTGCGCTGCACCCACTAACTCGTCATCTAGCATTAGGTATATCTCCCAATGCTATCCCTCCCCCCTCCCCCTACCCCACAACAGTCCCCAAAGTGTGATGTTCCCCTTCCTGTGTCCATGTGTTCTCATTGTTCAATTCCCACCTATGAGTGAGAATATGCGGTGTTTGGTTTTTTGTTCTTGCGATAGTTTACTGAGAATGATGATTTCCAATTTCATCCATGTCCCTACAAAGGACATGAACTCATCATTTTTTATGGCTGCATAGTATTCCATGGTGTATATGTGCCACATTTTCTTAATCCAGTCTATCATTGGTGGACATTTGGGTTGGTTCCAAGTCTTTGCTATTGTGAATAATGCCGCAATAAACATACGTGTGCATGTGTCTTTATAGCAGCATGATTTATAGTCCTTTGGCTATATACCCAGTAATGGGATGGCTGGGTCGAATGGAATTTCTAGTTCTAGATCCCTGAGGAATCGCCACACTGACTTCCACAAGGGTTGAACTAGTTTACAGTCCCACCAACAGTGTAAAAGTGTTCCGATTTCTCCACATCCTCTCCAGCACCTGTTGTTTCCTGACTTTTTAATGATTGCCATTCTAACTGGTGTGAGATGGTATCTCATTGTGGTTTTGATTTGCATTTCTCTGATGGCCAGTGATGGTGAGCATTTTTTCATGTGTTTTTTGGCTGCATAAATGTCTTCTTTTGAGAAGTGTCTGTTCATGTCCTTTGCCCACTTTTTGATGGGGTTGTTTGGTTTTTTCTTGTAAATTTGTTTGAGTTCATTGTAGATTCTGGGTATTAGCCCTTTGTCAGATGAGTAGGTTGCGAAAATTTTCTCCCATTTTGTAGGTTGCCTGTTCACTCTGATGGTAGTTTCCTTTGCTGTGCAGAAGCTCTTGAGTTTAATTAGATCCCATTTGTCAATTTTGGCTTTTGTTGCCATTGCTTTTGGTGTTTTAGACATGAAGTCCTTGCCCATGCCTATGTCCTGAATGGTAATGCCTAGGTTTTCTTCTAGGGTTTTTATGGTTTTAGGTCTAACATTTAAGTCTTTAATCCATCTTGAATTGATTTTTTGTATAAGGTGTAAAGAAGGGATCCAGTTTCAGCTTTCTCAATATGGCTAGCCAGTTTTCCCAGCACCATTTATTAAATAGGGAATCCTTTCCCCATTGCTTGTTTTCGTCAGGTTTGTCAAAGATCAGATAGTTGTAGATATGTGGCATTATTTCTGACGGCTCTGTTCTGTTCCATTGATCTATATCTCTGTTTTGATACCAGTACCATGCTGTTTTGGTTACTGTAGCCTTGTAGTATAGGTTGAATTAAGGTAGTGTGATGCCTCCAGCTTTGTTCTTTTGGCTTAGGATTGACTTGGTGATGCGGGCTGTTTTTTGGTTCCATATGAACTTTAAAGTAGTTTTTTTGAATTCTGTGAAGAAAGTCATTGGTAGCTTGATGGGGATGGCATTGAATCTGTAAATTACCTTGGGAAGGATGGCCATTTTCACGATATTGATTCTTCCTACCCATGAGCATGGAATGTTCTTCCATTTGTTTGTATCCTCTTTTATTTCATTGAGCAGTGGTTTGTAGTTCTCCTTGAAGAGGTCCTTCACATCCCTTGTAAGTTGGATTCCTAGGTATTTTATTCTCTTTGAAGCAATTGTGAATGGGAGTTCACTCATGATTTGGCTCTCTGTTTGTCTGTTATTGATGTATAAGAATGCTTGTGATTTTTGTACATTGATTTTGTATCCTGAGACTTTGCTGAAGTTGCTTATCAGCTTAAGGAGATTTTGGGCTGAGACAATGGGGTTTTCTAGATATACAATCATGTCATCTGCAAACAGGGACAATTTGACTTCCTCTTTTCCTAATTGAATACCCTTTATTTCCTTCTCCTGCCTAACTGCCCTGGCCAGAACTTCCAACAATACGTTGAATAGAAGTGGTGAGAGAGGGCATCCCTGTCTTGTACCAGTTTTCAAAGGGAATGCTTCCAGTTTTTGCCCATTCAGTATGATATTGGCTGTGGGTTTGTCATAGATAGCTCTTATTATTTTGAGATCCGTCCCATCAATACCTAATTTATTGAGAGTTTTTAGCATGAAGTATTGTTGAATTTTGTCAAAGGCCTTTTCTGCATCTATTGAGATAATCATGTGGTTTTTGTCTTTGGTTCTGTTTATATGCTGGATTACATTTATTGATTTGCGTATATTGAACCAGCCTTGCATCCCAGGGATGAAGCCCACTTGATCATAGTGGATAAGCTTTTTGATGTGCTGCTGGATTCTGTTTGCCAGTATTTTATTGAGGATTTTTGCATCAATGTTCATCAAGGATATTGGCCTAAAATTCTCTTTTTTTGTTGTGTCTCTGCCAGGCTTTGGTATCAGGATGATTCTGGCCTCATAAAATGAGTTAGGGAGGATTCCCTCTTTTTCTATTGATTGGAATAGTTTCAGAAGGTATGGTACCAGTTCCTCCTTGTACCTCTGGTAGAATTCGGCTGTGAACCTGTCTGGTCCTGGACTTTTTTTGGTTGGTAAGCTATTGATTATTGCCACAATTTCAGCTCCTGTTATTGGTCTATTCAGAGATTCAACTTCTTCCTGGTTTAGTCTTGGGAGGGTGTATGTGTTGAGGAATTTATCCATTTCTTCTAGATTTTCTAGTTTATTTGCGTAGAGGTGTTTGTAGTATTCTCTGATGGTAGTTTGTATTTCTGTGGGATTGGTGGTGATATCCCCTTTATCATTTTTTATTGCATCTATTTGATTCTTCTCTCTTTTTTTCTTTATTAATCTTGCCAGTGGTCTATCAATTTTGTTGATCCTTTCAAAAAACCAGCTCCTGGATTCATTAATTTTTTGAAGGGTTTTTGTGTCTCTATTTCCTTCAGTTCTGCTCTGATTTTAGTTATTTCTTGCCTTCTGCTAGCTTGAATGTGTTTGCTCTTGCTTTTCTAGTTCTTTTAATTGTGATGTTAGGGTGTCAATTTTGGATCTTTCCTGCTTTCGTTTGTGGGCATTTAGTGCTATAAATTTCCCTCTACACACTGCTTTGAATGCATCCCAGAGATTCTGGTATGTTGTGTCTTGGTTCTTGTTGGTTTCAAAGAACATCTTTATTTCTGCCTTCATTTTGTTATGTACCCAGTAGTCATTCAGGAGCAGGTTGTTCAGTTTCCATGTAGTTGAGTGGTTTTGAGTGAGATTCTTAATCCTGAGTTCTAGCTTGATTGCACTGTGATCTGAGAGATAGTTTGTTACAATTTCTGTTCTTTTACATTTATTGAGGAGAGCTTTACTTCCAAGTATGTGGTCAATTTTGGAATAGGTGTGGTGTGGTGCTGAAAAAAATGTATATTCTGTTGATTTGGGTGGAGAGTTCTATAGATGTCTATTAGGTCCACTTGGTGCAGAGCTGAGTTCAATTCCTGGGTATCCTTGTTGACTTTCTGTCTCGTTGATCTGTGTAATGTTGACAGTGGAGTGTTAAAGTCTCCCATTATTAATGTGTGGGAGTCTAAGTCTCTTTGTAGGTCACTCAAGACTTGCTTTATGAATCTGGGTGCTCCTGTATTGGGTGCATGTATATGTAGGATAGTTAGCTCTTCTTGTTGAATTAATCCCTTTACCATTATGTAATGGCCTTCTTTGTCTCTTTTGATCTTTGTTGGTTTAAAGTCTGTTGTTTTATCAGAGACTAGGATTGCAACCCCTGCCTTTTTTTGCTTTCCATTTGCTTGGTAGATCTTCCTGCATCCTTTTATTTTGAGCCTATATGTGTCTCTGCACGTGAGATGGGTTTCCTGAATACAGCACACTGATGGGTCTTGAGTCTTTATCCAATTTGCCAGTCTGTGTCTTTTAATTGGAGCATTTAGTCCATTTACATTTAAAGTTAATATTGTTATGTGTGAATTTGATCCTGTCATTATGATGTTAGCTGGTTATTTTGCTCGTTAGTTGATGCAGTCTCTTCCTAGTCTCAATGGTCTTTACATTTTGGCATGATTTTGCAGTGGCTGGTACCAGTTGTTCCTTTCCATGTTTAGTGCTTCCTTCAGGAGATCTTTTAGGGCAGGCCTGGTGGTGACAAAATCTCTCAGCATTTGCTTGTCTGTAAAGTATTTTATTTCTCCTTCACTTATGAAGCTTAGTTTGGCAGGATATGAAATTCTGGGTTGAAAATTCTTTTCTTTAAGAATGTTGAATATTGGCCCCCACTCTCTTCTGGCTTGTAGGGTTTCTGCCGAGAGATCCGCTGTTAGTCTGATGGGCTTCCCTTTGATGGTAACCCCACCTTTTTCTCTGGCTGCCCTTAACATTTTTTCCTTCAACTTTGGTGAATCTGACAATTATGTGTCTTGGAGTTGCTCTTCTCGAGGAGTATCTTTGTGGCGTTCTCTGTATTTCCTGAATCTGAATGTTGGCCTGCCTTGCTAGATTGGGGAAGTTCTCCTGGATAATATCCTGCAGAGTGTTTTCCAACTTGTTTCCATTCTCCCCATCACTTTCAGGTACACCAATCAGACGTAGATTTGGTCTTTTCACATAGTCCCACATTTCTTGGAGGCTTTGCTCGTTTCTTTTTATTCTTTTTTCTCTAAACTTCCCTTCTCACTTCATTTCATTCATTTCATCTTCCAGGGCTGATACCCTTTCTTCCATTTGATCGCATCGGCTCCTGAGGCTTCTGCATTCTTCACGTAGTTCTCGAGCCTTGGTTTTCAGCTCCATCAGCTCCTTTAAGCACTTCTCTGTATTGGTTATTCTAGTTATACATTCTTCTAAATTTTTTTCAAAGTTTTCAACTTCTTTGCCTTTGGTTTGAATATCCTCCCGTAGCTCGGAGTAATTTGATCGTCTGAAGCCTTCTTCTCTCAGCTCCCCAAAGTCATTCTCCGTCCAGCTTTGTTCCGTTGCTGGTAAGGAACTGCGTTCCTTTGGAGGAGGAGAGGTACTCTGCTTTTTAGAGTTTCCAGTTTTTCTGCTCTGTTTTTCCCCCATCTTTGTGGTTTTATCTACTTTTGGTCTTTGATGACGGTGATGTACAGATGGGTTTTTGGTGTGGATGTCCTTTCTGTTAGTTTTCCTTCTAACAGACAAGACCCTCAGCTGCAGGTCTGTTGGAGTACCTGGCCGGCCGTGTGAGGTGTCGGTCTGCCCCTGCTGGGGGGTGCCTCCCAGTTAGGCTGCTCGGGGGTCAGGGGTCAGGGACCCACTTGAGGAGGCAGTCAGCCCGTTCTCAGATCTCCAGTTGCGTGCTGGGAGAACCACTGCTCTCCTCAAAGCTGTCAGACAGGGACATTTAAGTCTGCAGAGGTTACTGCTGTCTTTTTGTTTGTCTGTGCCCTGCCCCCAGAGGTGGAGCCTACAGAGGCAGGCAGGCCTCCTTGAGTTGTGGTGGGCTCCACCCAGTTCAAGCTTCCAGGCTGCTTTGTTTACCTAAGCGAGCCTGGGCAATGGCGGGCGCCCCTCCCCCAGCCTCTCTGCCGACTTGCTGTTTGATCTCAGACTGCTGTGCTAGCCATCAGTGAGACTCCGTGGGCGTAGGACCCTCTGAGCCAGGTGCGGGCTATACTCTCCTGGGGCACTGTTTCCTAAGCCTGTCGGAAAAGCACAGTATTCGGGTGGGAGTGGCCCGATTTTCCAGGTGCCGTCTGTCACCCCTGGAAAGGGAACTCCCTGACCCCTTGCGCTTCCCGAGTGAGGCAATGCCTCGCCCCTGCTTTGGCTGGTGCACGGTGCACTCACCCACTGACCTGCGCCCACTGTCTGGCACTCCCTAGTGAGATGAACACGGTACCTCAGATGGAAATGCAGAAATCACCCGTCTTCTGCGTCGCTCGCGCTGGGAGCTGTAGACCGGAGCTGTTCCTATTCGGCCATCTTGGCTCCTCCCCCCGTGTACTTCTAATATTTTTAACACATCACATCTCACAGTAAGAATACATGTTCTCCATAGTAGTAGGTTAAATTGAATATTATTATTCTAGAATATGGTTATTTCACCTTTTCTTTATTCAATATGTATGAACTACTATGTATCAATATCTGTGCTAGATATTAGAGATCTATAGAATTAATAGGCTAAGACAAAGCAGATATTAACATATAATTACACAAGCAATCATTACCATAATATATGAGAAGGATGGAAATTGTAGCATGCCATAAATGAGTAAAATAAAGAAATCTAAACTGGCCAAGAACATGTAGGAAAAGTGATCTAAAATATAATATTTCATCTGGGTCTTCTGAGAGGTTATTACGTTGGTGAAGAGGAGATGAAAGTTTCTTTTACGTAAACGGAAGAGTTTAGAAAAAGTCAGTTAACGAGATGTCTGGTGTTTTGAACAACTTGAAAGAAGGCCAGTGTAACTCTACTATTATGGAATAGGATAGATTGGAGCAAAATTCCAGAAGCAAGCCATATTATGAAGGCCAGTTGAGAATCTGAACCTAAGTCTTCATGCCATAAAATAGTTTTAATCCAGAAAATGACATTGAGAATTGCATTTTTATGACCTAACTCTGGCTGCTTGTAGAGAATGTATTGAATTGAAGAAAGGATTTATATAACTGATTTAGAATTAATTACAAAGCTCTATCACCTAGCACAAGCAAGATATGATGGTGTCTTTAATTAAGAGAAAATAAGCTTAACTATCAATGCATACTATTTCAAATTTTGAATGCACTTCTCACTTCCCTCTCCAACATGCACAAACATCAGATTTAGCTTATAATTCAATAAGGGTTAGAATCCTACCAGAGGAAAATTTAGCTATAATTTTATGTAAAGCCCTTAAAAAGGTAAAGCTACATGGTATATTACACAAAATAAAAAGGATTTTATTTTTATTCTTATTTATTGAAGTTTGAAAGTCAGCTGTGTTTACTTATATTCCTCAGAGCATTTGGTTTCAAAAAGGGCTGTTCGTTTGTAGTTCTACTGAAATTGTTCTTCCATTGGCTTTTTTCTCCGGCATCTTATAGTCACTGTGCTGTTGAATTTGTGGACTCATTTTTACTTTTTGCCTCCATTGATTCAAGAAATTAGAATTCTGTTTTTTCCATTAACATTACTTAATTCATGACTTGTTCATGATGCCTCATTTAATAATAGTATAAATTTATGAATAAGATTATCTATATATTAAAATAACCTCTAATAATATTCATATATTCATGTATTCATTTACAGTTGTTTCTTTATTAATGAATATATTGAATGTATGTGATAAAAATCCTCAATAATCTTTTTGTGTTTATTTATGTCTATTTTGCTACAGATCTCTAATTATCCTTATGTTTATAAAAGTCTTAAATGTAAAATTTAACATAATTTAGTATTGTCTTTATGTGTTAATTATTATTATAACAAGAAAAGTGAAATGATGCATTATACATAACCTGTTCAAACTATCATCATAGCATTTAAAAGTTAATTATATAGTGCTAACACCTAGAAATTCTATGCAGAACTAACATATTGGAACTGTAATTTTCTTATGGCCTCTTGCATTTTCTTATTTCTCAGGGTGTAAATAATCGGATTCAGTAACGGTGTGATAACTGTATAAAATACAGCAAGAGTTTTATTGCTTGCCAAACTACTGAATGGCCAAGCATAGATAAAAATACAAGGTCCAAAGAACAGAGTGACCACAATGATGTGGGCAGACAATGTGGACAGCGCCTTGTAGAGCCCATCTGATGATTTTTTTGGTACATTGACCAGGATGACAATGTAAGAAACAAGCAAGAGGATGAAACAGGTGAAAGAGAGCAGCCCACTGTCAGCAATGACAAATAATTCCAGAGTGTATGTTTCAACACAAGCAAGCTTGATCACAATGGGAAGATCACAAAATACGTTGTTTATGACATTGTGGTCACAGAAAGGCAAGTTCATTGTTAAAACTATCTGGCTTATGGTGTGTATAAAACCAATTATCCATGAAAGTATCACAAACCCCTTTAGCAGCCTGTGGCTCATGATTGTCCTATAGTGCAGGGGTTTACATATGGCTACATACCTGTCAAAGGCCATGATTATCAGAAGAGTCATCTCAGCACCCCCAAAGAAGTGCATGAAGAACATCTGGGTCATGCAGCCCCACACAGAGATGGTCTTGTGTTCAGTGAGCAAATCTATGATCATCTTGGGTGTTGTGGCAGTGGAGAGACACATGTCCAAAAAAGAGAGATTTCCAAGGAGAAAGTACAAGGGAGAATGAAGGGTCGAACTACATGTCACTGTGACCATAATGAGAATGTTTCCCACCACAGTAGCACCGTAGATCAGGGAAAATGTCACAAAGAAGAAAATTTGAAGTTCCCATCGTCCAGAAAATCCTAGTAAAATAAACTCGGTCACTAGAGATCCATTTTTAAGATCCATTTACTCAGAAAGGTTCCAGAAGTTCTTTATTTACAAAGAGAATTAAAAAATAAGTCACAATTAACACGAATATTTTCTTATTTCTATTAGTTGTTGATAATAGTTGATATGAGATGATATAATTTTAAATATATCAACACAGAGATTAGCTTATATATCACTTTGAAACAATTACTATGCAGTAATTACAAATTATTTGAAGAAGTAGAAGTTCAATTTTCTATTGTTTATTCCATAAAATGATACTCTTATCAATGGATCTTGACTTTCTTGCTCATTTGTTCACATATAAATATTAGATACTAATTAATTACTTTTTATTTTGCCTTTTATTATTATAGTATTCTGTACCTGCACTTCTTGAGATTACGTTATCCCAATATATAAGGAATACAAGATTTAGAAATGAAGAATTACATTGTTCTACATCTCTGAAGTAATGTATGAAGGTTTTCCTATGGTTCTAAACTAAATAAGCAAACAAACAAACAAAAAAGCACACACACACACACACACAAATCAGGAGCTAATTATACACGGAAGAAAGTATATAAATTTATTTAAAATAATTTTTCTTTTTAATATACAGGTATACCTCTTTTATTGTGTTTCACTTTATTGTGCTTTGCAGTTATTTAATGTTTTACAAACTGAGGGTTTGTGACAACCCTGGATCCAGCAAGTCTATTGGCACCGTTTTTCCAACAGCATGTGCTCACTTTATGTCTCTGTGTCACATTTTGGTAATTCCCAAAATATTTATTTCAAACTTTATTATTATTATTACACATGTTATTTGATCTGTGACCAGTAATCTTTTATGTTACTATTTTAATTATTTTGGGGCACCACGAGCTGTGCCCATGTAGAATGGCAGACAGTTGATAAATGTTGTTTCTAACCGCTCCACCAACCTACTCTTCCCTCATCTCTCGCCTTCTCTTCAGGCCTCTCTATTCTTTGAGACACAACAATATTGGATTTAGGCCAATTAATAGCTTTGTAATAGCCTCTAAGTGTTCAAGTAAAAGGAAAAGTTGCATGTCTTTTACTTGAAATAAACTAAGAAAAAACTGGAGACAGTAAAAGGATCGGTGGTTTCCAGGGGTTTGAATGAAGAAGGAGAAATGAAGAAATAAGAGAAGTACAGAGAATTTGTAGGGTATTGAAACAATTCTGTATCTACTATACTTAGAAATACATAACATATTTGTCAAAACCCATAGCATGTATAACATCAAGAGTAAATCCTAATGTAAACTACAAATTTGGGGAGATAATGATATGTAATGTAGGTTCACCAGTGGTAACGAATGTACTACTCTGGTTCGGGTTGTTAATGGTGGGGGAGATTGTATGTGGCATCAGAGGGCACACGGGAACTCTTGTACTTCCTGCTCAATTTTGCTGTGAACTTAAAACTGCTCCAAACAATAAAGTCTGTGTAAAAGTTTTTTAATCCAGAAGTGATTAAGCTTAGTGAGGAAAGTATGTCTAAAGCTGAGACAGGCTGAAAGCTAGTCCTCTTGCACCAAACAATCAGTCAATTGTGAATGCAAAGGACAAGTTCTGAAAGGAAATTAAAAGTGCTACTCCAGTGAACTCATGAATGATAACAAAGTGAACCATTTTTATTGCTGATATGGAGAAAGTTTTAGTGATCTGGATAAAAGTTCAAATCAACTACAACATTCCCTTAAACCAAAGCCTAATCCAGCGCAAGACCCTAACTCTCTTCAATTCTGTGAAATCTGGGAGAGGAGAGAAAGTTGCAGAATAAAAGTTTGAAGCTAGCAGAGGTTGGTTCATGAGGTTGAAAGAAAGAAGCCATTCTTATTACATAAAACTACAAGGTGAAGCAGCAAGTGCTGATATAGAAGCTGCAGAAAGTTATCCAGAATATCTGGCTAAGATCATTGATAAAAATGGCTATGCTAAACAACAGATTTTCAATATAGATGAAACAGCTTTCTGTTGGAAGAAGATGCTGTCTAGGATTTTGATAGCTAGAGAGGAGAAACCAATGTCTGATTTCAAAATTTCAAAAAACAGGCTGATTCTTCTGTTAAAGGCTAATGTAGCTGGTGATTTTAAGTTGAGGCTAATGCTCATTTACCATTCCAAAAATCCAAGGCCTTTATGAATTATGATAAAACTTCTCTGCCTGTGCTCTGTAAATGGAACAGCAAAGCTTGAATGACAGCACATTTGTCTGCAGCATGGTTTACTGGATATTTGAAGACCACTGCTGAGAATTGCTGCTCAGGAAAAAAGATTCATTTGAAAACATTACTGCTCATTGACAATGAACCTAGTTATTCAAGAGCTCCGCCAGAGACGTGCAATCCAATTAATGTTGTTTTCGTGCATGCTGATTTAACATCCATTCTGCAGCCTATGGAGCAAGGAGTATTTTCATTTTCAATCTTATTATTTAAGAAATTTTATAAGCTATAGCTGCCATAGGGACAATGATTTCTCTGATGGATTTGGGCAAAGTAAACTTAAAACTTTCAGGAAATAATTCGCCATTTTAGATGCCACTAAGAACATTTATGATTCATGGGAGGAGATCAAAACATCAACATTAACAGGAGTTTGGAAGAAGCTGATTCCAGTCCTCATGGATTACTTTGAAGAGTTCAAGACTTACATGGAGAAGACTTCCCATGAAGAAGGCTTTCCATGGAGAAAGTAATTGCAAATGTGGTAGAAATAGCAAGAGATCTAGAATTAGAAAAGAGTCCTGAAGATGTGACTGAATTGCTGCAATATCATGACAAAACTAAAGCATGAGAAGTTGCTTCTTATGAATGAGCAAATAAAGTGTTTTCTTTGGGTGGGGGGTGGGGGGAATGGAACCTACTCCTGGTGAAGATGCTGTGAACACTGTTGAAATGACAACAAAGGATTTAGAATATTCCATAAATGTAGGTGACAAAGTAGCAGCAAGGTTTAAGAAGACTGGCTGCAATTTTGAAATAAGTTCTAATTTGGGTTATATGCTATCAAATAGCACCATATACTACAAATAAATAGTTTGTGAAATAAAGAGTCAATTGATGTGACAAATTTTATTATTGTCTTATTTTAAGAAATTGCCATATCCATTGCAACTGTCAGCAACCAATTCCCTGACCAGTCAGCACTCATCAACATTGAGGCAAGACTGTCCACTGGCAAAAAGATTACATCTTGTTAAAGGCTCAGATAACCATGAACACTTTTAAAAATTAGGGTATATATGTTTTTTATCCATAATGCTATTACATACTTAATAGACCACAGTAAAGTATAAACATAACTTTTATATGTACTAGGAAACCAAAAAAATTGACTCACTTTATTGTGAAATTCACTTTATTGTAGTGGTCTGGAACCAAACCAGCAATATCTCTCAGGTATCCCTGTACTGAGAATTACAAGAAACATGGACTCAGCTTCAGATTGTTTGAGCTTGTTTTTTCACATCCTCTGTGTTACCATTGTTCACAGTGAGGAGCTTGTGCATTGTGTATATGTGTACAGATGTGGTGGTTTAGAAGTAAATAGTAAAGTGATTTAGTCCTAATGTATTTCTTCTATTTGGATGTAAAGTTTAACGCTAAATCATTGTTACTCAGTTTTTTAGACAATGTTCATAGAATCTAGAGTGATCGAAAGTGGTCAACAACAATTAAGTGATTAGTATGTGCCAGGCTCCATTCTAAGTGTTTCATATACATTAATTTGTTTAATGCTCATAACAATACCATGATGTAAGTGCTATTTTTTTCTTCATGTTGCATGTAAGGAAACTGTGACATTCAAATAGTTAATGACTTATTCATGGTTACACAGCTAAAATGGATGAGAGCTAGTATTCAAGCTGAGTTAGTTTGACACCAGAATCTGGGCTTATACCAATACACCATATTGTCTCAAAAATTAAATTGCTAAATATTTACAGCCAAAGTATTAATTATTGATTGGATTCATATGGTCCATATGAGTGGGTTTGGGGATATGATTCAACAAGTATGTTGGGATCATCCCTCTATGTTACAATTAACTGCATTATTTTCTCATACAGAATGAATGCCCCATATCTAGAGAGTTTACAATCTAGAGAGACATGATTATCAAACAAAAAATAGCAAATGAGCCATGTGAGAAAACATGTAATTTGGTACAAAGTATATGCAGAATGTCTTAAGAGGTTTAGAAAAACAGATCAGTTTCAAGTGACACCTTTAGATATGACTTCAGGCTTGGTTGTATTATCTTCAAAACACTTGTAAAAACCAATTTTTACAGTAAGCAAACAAAAAAGAATGAGGAGTAGAAAATGTGTGAGCATCTATAAAAGGAAAAGAATGAAGAGCAGTGCATATCAAGAGTGATATGTTTAGAAAGGAGACTGGATTAAGATAATTAGATGAGAAGTGCATATCAAGAGTGATATGTTTAGAAAGGAGACTGGATTAAGATATTTAGATGAATAGAAAGTGCCTGGTTTCTTTTCTCCAATGACCTGTAATTCTCTCCTTGTTTGCATTCTTCCTCAGTTTTCTGTCAAAATATTGTATTACGATAATCCAGACGTAACTGCCTCTATTGTTTTCCTATCTTAGATATTTTTAAGAAATGGATAATGGTAACAAATTAGAGAAAATAAAGATAAAGATGATGTAATGTAGTTCCTGTAGGTCAACCTGTAGGAACACACTGAATGGGTACTCAATGACAGGCTATGGCCCTGGAGGAGGCTGCATGGGTGGCCACACCTGCTTTACAGGGTTGTGTTGCATGCTTGTCATGTAAAGGAGCAAGAATTTTGCTTTTGAGACTTTTATAACAGCAGTAACAATAACTAGATACACTTTGGAAAACAACAAGAGTTGAGAATTGCTAGACAGAATGAAGATACCAGCTGTAATTTGAGGGTGAATAGCTTTGCTACGTGGGATTTTATGCCCTGTGATACAGTGACAACAGAAAAACTTGGGTAAGAAATCAATATAATTAAGCATAAGTTGATTTAAAAAGCTTTATTTTGACCTTTTATTTCAGAGGAAAAGCTGGCATTAATTTATGTTGATGGCTTTCTCAGCATTTGCTTCTCTTATTACTCTTCTCCCTTTGTAAGCATGCTTTCTAAAACTATTTCTCTAGTCTACACTTAATACAGTATACCTATTATTATACTTGAGTGTACAAAAGCTATGTAGATTAATGAAAATAAATTATGATATGGCTTAGATAATTCTATTAATGAGAACAATTTTCTTTCCATTGGATAATCAATTGTACATTTTATAATAATTACTTTTACTAAATAATTTATGATATGCTCTGAAGGAAATTGAAAGTAGAATAATATAGTAGGGCTAAGAGAGAACTTTGTAATCTATTATTCTACACATCTTGTTTAGTAAATGAAAAATCAAGATCCACATAATTAAGTAAATCTTCCCAGGTCATAGAGGCAGAACCATCCCCAAGAGGTCATGAGTATTAGGTGAGATGGTGTGGGTATAAGCTCCTGGCAAGACAGAGGATTGGCACTGAGGGGGTATGTGTTGAATCTATGTCATTTGTGTAAATCCAAGATTACAATCCTGGGAATATTTCGTATAAATCCCTCTTATGAAAGGAATTAACTGAGACTCATTTTATTAAGTAGTTGAATATAAACATTTCTGCTCTTGCCCATGCATATATGATATGTATTACTTAATATTATATTTGCTTTTCTTTTTCTTCTAGCCATTTGAAGAAAATAATTTCAATTTTGACTGATTTTATTATTTTCAAAAAAAATTATACCTAATTATACTAAAACAGATGAATCTCAAAACCATTATGCTTAGTAAAATAAGTCTGACACAAAAACCACAGGCTATATAATTCTACTTATAGAAAAGCACATGTGCCCTAAAACTTAAAGTATAATAATAATAAAGTTAAAAAAAGAAAAAGGAAATGTCCAGTAAAGGCAAATCTATAGAGACAGAAAGGATATTAGTGCTTGCTTTTGGCCAAAGCTTGCTGTAAATGGGCATGATGTTTCTTTTTGTGGTGATAAAAATGGATTGATAAGATTGTAGTGATGGTTGCACAACTATGCAAATATAATAATAATTGAAATGTGTACTTTTTTTTTATTTTTATTTTTTATTTTTTATTTTTTTATTTTTTTGAAATGTGTACTTAAAGTGGGTGAATTTTGTAGTATATGAATTATATGCAATAAAAATTCAACTATTTTACACTTTTTTGTTTTCTCCCTAAAGTTAACAATTCTCTTAAATAATTTAATTTAGTATTTTTAAATACAGTTTTCTAGTACTATCTAGCTTCTTGAACTGAAATGTATTTCAGTCTGAAATAATCAAGGACATATAGCAAATCCAGTTTAATCTAGTTTTAAAATTTCTTAAAGTCCTCTATTTGAGTTTATATTTTTAGCTGCCATCTGGATTTGGAGGCTTGCTATTCTGCTTTCTCTACTATTTAGAATACTCACATTGAGTTTTCTAAATTATTTACATTTTCTTTATTCCTTTGACTATGGACATCTTTTAGGGACTTCTTCCTCATTTCTGTAAGATCTCCTTTGTATTATTGTTTAATGGTATGTTTTACATGGAGATTTTCCTAATATCTAATTATGATCACTAATTCTCTCTCCAGTTCCTTCTTCAACTGTCAATATGGTATGTTTATCTGCATGTTCTGTCAACACCTGAAAGTTTATGAAAAGAAAAAATATTCCTTACTTGCAAAAAACAGTTGCTAGCTTTTCTATTATTTTCAATGATAGTACGAGTTTTTCTTAATGATCAGAATTTACCTTTTTTTTGTTTATTCATCATACTTAATCACTTACCATCTACGGCCCAATTTTACTTTCCAATATCATTTTGAGGGCATATTTTCTTTCGATTTTCATATAAATTGTTGATTTGCAGCTCTTTCTGAGATACTATTATGTGACCTCCCAATTAGAGAGGATCTAATACCTTACATGCCAAAGCCTTTTCCTTCCAGCCAAAACAAAACTAATTAAAATATCATCCTCAGTATATTGAAGTTCTAATAAATCAGCTCGCTACAATATTTTTACTTACCTGTTTTAAAGGCACAGTATGAGGAACAAGTTGCTCAAGAGGTTATTCAAAATTAAAAATCTTTTTATTCTCTGTGATGCCCCATATGTGATTCTGCATTCTACTTTCTGTCTTTTTAAAAAAGATGTGAACCACTTTGGGGGCAGATTTGCTGGAGCTCTGGGAATCCAAATTTCAGTGGAACTTGTTAAACCACTGAGGCTTCTGCCCTAGTATGACCGGGAGAGATGTTTACATCTAATTTCTGGCCCTGTAAGATGCTGAGGCTCTCTCTGAGTGGTAGCTTGATTAAAATAGCCATGGGAGTGTTGGTTGATTGGCTGTGATATAGTAAGTGTAGAGTAGACAGCTTTGATTTAATGGAACTTCCTTTCCCTCACATTACTCTCAAGCTCTCCTCTTATCTTCCCTCTAGCAACTTTGTGGGTAATTCTTAAGAAGGATAATCTTCAAACTTTTCTGCACATAGTTCTTCAATATAAATAATTTACATGTATATGTTATAAATGTACTATTAAAAGTGAATAATATGTATAAAGAAAGCATACTAAATAAGTAGAAATTTTTAAAGTAAGTTGTGTTGAATAATTTAAAGTTTGACATTAGAAATGATACAATTGTTTTGTGTTCACTGAAAGATAAACAATTATTTTTTGATTTAGGTACCTTGCTTTGAGATATTCAGAGAATATCTATCTTTAGCAAAAAGAGTTTCATAATTATTGCCATTTTACTGTGCAACATAAAATAAATATTTGTTTTACAAGATGTTGCTTTTACAAAATTAATCATATTGATGATTCTGGTACACCATATATCTCAGGCTTCATAGTTTATTTGAATAACTTGCTAACAAGGGATGTTGTGAATAAATTCAAATTAATTGACATTTGTCACTATTTCGAAGTCTTTGCTTAGTCCCTGTTAAATTCACCACTTAACCTATGGCTTAATCTAGATTTTTCTCATAGACTCTTTTATTGAAGGAGTCATAACAGTTAATTTAAATTTTTTTATTATAAATGTTAGAATCACCCATACTTTTGTTTTTTTGTTGTTTTATTATTTATTTATTTATTTATTTATTTATTTATTTATTTTTTTGAGACGGAGTTTTGCTCTTGTCGCCTAAACTGGACTGCAGTTTCATGATCTCAGCTCACTGCAACCTCTGCCTCCCTGGTTCAAGCAATTCTCCTGCCTCAGCCTCCCAAGTAGCTGGGATTACAGGCACACGTCACCATGCCCGGCTAAGTTTTGTATTTTTAGTAGAGATGGGATTTCACCATGCTGGCCAGGCTGGTCTCAAACTCGTGACCTCGGGGATCCACCTGCCTCGGCCTCCCAAAGTGCCAGGACTACAGGCGTGAGCCACCGTACCTGGCCACCCATACTTTTAACATGTTTGATAGCATTTGCTAACAAGGAGTGCATTTATTTATATCATGTTGCTCATTATAACCATTTATACAGTGGCAGAGAACATACGTATTTTCTCAGTGAAATATTACTTTTGTTATTTTGCTGTTTGGTAAGAAAAATTTAAACACTTTTTATTACATTTAGCTAAAAATCTAAAGTCCTCCATAACTAGAAATATTACAAAGAAAATTATATACATTTATTTTGTTGTACATATTTACTTTTTAAATGTTTTGCTGATCATAATGACTTCATAATATCACTAGCTAATAAATCAAGGCACAGTACAAATTATCAAGTTCAATATTAATAACAAAAGTAAATCCGTATTGTAAAATAATATTTCTTAATAACTTAGAATGTTTTTAGCTTGCTTATTATCAGTTCAGATTGTTAAATTTTGTTGTTTTACTTTGTGATGTAGCTGACAGAGTGAATTCCTACTATGTGTAGAATTATCACTGTCATTTTATAATTGTTCATGTGAGTTTTAATCATTAGAATTATCTTCAATCCAAAGTTAAAATGCAAAAATATTTTTATAAGCCCTTTATAAATTTTTGGAGAACAAATTGAGCTAAAATAATATAACGTAATCTTTAATCTCTCTCTTCCCCTTAATTGGGCACACCAAAGTTGCAATATATAATAATATGCTCAAAGCAAATGAATGAGAAGAGAACTGCTTTCAACCCCTCTGCCTTTTGGTTAACTTGTACTTTCCTTGGAAAACTTTAAACATCATGTATAACACATGACTAGATAAAATACAGATTCAGCTAGGGCACCAAAAATAATGTCTGTTAAATATTAATAAAGCTTTCTAAAAATTTGTCTTTTTAAATTAAAAGAGATAAACAGATGTTCTTATATTTCTTTTGTTACTTGCTTGTCTGCAGGCAGCTTTAAATGTGTTCACCATGCCTTGGGAAAATGAGTTTAAATAACTGTCTCAGTCTTCTTTTTTGGATCAAATGTGGATTCTGACCCAATTAAATATTCCTCCAGGTCCTGTACTTCCCAGACTCATAGTTTTCTTGTTTTTATTGGTTGATTAAATGTTTAGCCTAACTTATTGCCTAGAATAAAATTCTGTGATTCTTGAAATATTCCTTCCCTGTCTCAAGTACTTAATACTTTCAATTTATATTCCCTTTACTGTATATTCACTGGTAGCAGGGATTGTATTTATCAAACATCTCTACCCCTAGTTTAATGTCTTATTTTTGGTGGATTTAATAAATTTGCTCTTTCTTCACTGATGTCCTTCAACTCTCTGATGTTGTATATATTCTCTTTTGAAGATTTTACTGGATGACAAATTAAGCTATTCTAACTTCAAATTTGTTTTCTGGCAGCATAAGTACTTATAGTGTAGATCTTGTTTCAAGAAATAAGGAAATTATCCACAAGTAGTTCACAAGGGACTAAAATAAGGCTTTGAAGCTAAGTATTGAACTCAGCAAAGCTCAAAGCTTTATTGAGCCTAAACTGTATGTCAGAAACTTGTCCTTAGGGAGCTTTATCATTGGAGGCTGACCCCAAATAATAAAATGCTGAGCGTACTAATACAGATATCGCATGAGTCAAACTCTGTTTTGTGGAGTTTGCAAATTTTCTCATAAAAGAGACCCCTCTTTCAAAAACAGTTGTGTCTTTAATGATAAGTAGAGACTTTAAAGGCAATAGAAACTGCTAAGAGAAACCAGAAGAAAATTCTAGGCAGAAATAATTATATGTAGGAATTTATGAAAGCCTAAAATATTGTGCCATATAAGTGAACAGAAAATATCTAGTATGTTTGAAATATACCATAGATTCGTGAAGTCGTGAAGAAGGGAGAGTTTTCAGTAAGGACAGAAAAGTCAGATAAGAATTTTCAAAGATCTGAGATATCAGTCAAAGCAATTTGGAATATATATTATAGTTAGGTGGTAACTATTGAAGTGGTAAATTAGAGACTATGAAGAAAATTGACTTTTCAGAAGGCTATGGTAGTGGTTCTGAGAAGTAATTACTGTGTCATTTTAACAATCCAATTAAGAAATGGTGAAAGCCTGACCTAAGGCTGTAGAAAGTGATGAGGAGGAGGGTATGGTTAAATTATCAGATGGAATTGTGAAGATGAGATAACAGAACATGCATCACTGATGACAGTGCATACGGAGTAGAATGTGGAGTTCCAAAATATTGTCTGCAGATATTGGCATCAGAATCAGATGCTTTTGTAATAAAAACTGGAGACTTTTGGAGTGACAGAGTGAGGAGCCTGGTAGAATCTTTCCCTAACAAAACAAACATTTGATAGAGAAACTTCTAAAAGACAATAATTTAAAGCCTCAGGAAATTGTCCTAGGGCATACAGAAAATGGAGAAATACTCTTAAGAGAGTCTTCTAAATCTCCTTAAGAACAGCAAGTCTTGGGTTTCAAGCCGCTACTGCTACCTCCTCTCCTACTTCTCTCCCAGTCCTGTAATATAGAAGCCCTCCTCTGGATGCTCTACTACAAGCAGGTGTGGGAAAAAAGGCAGGATTCCATCTTCCCTCACTTTTAGGTGGAGGGCTATGGTTTCAGGTTTCACCCTGGGAGGGTTAGGACTTAAGTATTGCAGAAGCTTTGTTCCTAGTAGACTCTGAGGAGAGGATGAGGCCATCTTTCCCTACCCAGCATCTACTTGTAAAGCAAACAGAAACAGGCTGAGAATACTAGCGCCCTCTTACCACCTCTGTCTTTTAGCTTGCTTGTACAGCAGTCGTTTGTGCCAGAAAAGGCAAGCCAAGATGACCAGAGACTCTCCTCTTTTCAGTGCCCACTCAGAGAGCAGGCATATCATCTTGGGAGAAGTGGGCTGCTGTCCCTGCTCTTGTGCACTGGCACAGAAGTTCTGCCCAGGAAGAAAGGCATGCCGCAGGGATGAAAACTGCAGTTCCACCTGAGGGGCCTACCTTTATTTGGAACAGAGCTTCAAGAGTTCCATGTCTATAGGCATTGTCAGAAACCATGGAGATGTTGATGGAGAACAATTAAGAAGTTGCTGATAGCACCATGTTACTGGTATCAACATGTCACATGGCAGAGTCAACATGTCACATGGCAGAGTCAACATGTTTATCAAAGAGGATCAGGCAAGAGACAGATAAGAGCCCTACTGGAATCATAGATAGTCCTGGGAATAGGAGATGCTGTGGATATGTACTGGCTGCATCCACTTAGAAGAAAATCAGAGATAGGTATGGGGCAGAAATGAAAACATTCTTCAAGCCACACACAATTCCATTGACAAAGGGTTGAAGCCTTACTGGCACAAGAAGCTTAAGCAAAACCTCTAAGCAAACACTAGCTAAAAAAACAAACTGCACTGAACCAAGAGCAACTTCTTAGGAAGCCAAGCTTACAAATACAATCACACAAATTCCTGGCAGTCTGCAGGACTGAGTGAATGTCCACATGTGTGTAATTCTCAGGAGTGATTGGAGAGGGAACATTCTAGTCCCTAAATAAATGTGGGGCAAAAATGTAAGTTTCTTGAGTTTGATAGAAGCCTCCTAGCCACACCTACATCTAGTGATAAAGGATAAAAATCTAATTGGTCAGGAAGGATACTTAAGCAAAATCTTTGTTCCATAAGTAGCTTGTGCTGTCCTTGAGATAATCCACAAGTACCAGGCTAGGAGAATTTTAAAAAGGGATACATTTGGAGTAGAGACATCAGATACTACACACTGCAGGGGAAATCGACTTCACAGGTTTAAGCCAAGTCATTAAATAAACAACTAAACAAACAACAAGAAAATCATCAGTGGATGGGAGTGGTGGTCAGTAATCAGAGTTACTACAATAAAATGTCCGATGTTCAAGTGAAAAATGATGAGAAATGCAAAGAAACACAAAAGTGTGACGTATACATGAAAAAAGCCAATAGAAACTGCTTTTATGGGAACCAAGATATTGCACCTAGTAGAAAGCAACTTCAAAACAGTTATTATAAATATATTTCGAGAACTAAAGAAAGCCATGTCTAAAGAATTAAAGGAATATATGAAGTCCATGTCTTAGCAAATAAAGAATATCAATAAAGATATAGAAATTATGAAAAAAAAGGACCAAATGGAAATTCAGAAGTTGAAACGTATAATAACTCAAATGAAGAAATAAATAAAGGAGCTCATCAGTAGATTTGAGCTGGCACCAGTGAACTTGGAAACATATCTATAGCAATTATGCCATCTCAACAGAGAGGGATAAAAATAAGGAAAAATAAATAGAGCCTCAGAGAATGTGGAACACTAGTAAAAGCACCTACATATGTTATGAAATGTAAACTTTGGCTTCTAGATTGGACATTAGCCTGATAATGATCATAATACTTCAAATAGGGAGTGCAGAAAAAATAACAGGCTTTGGAAGTTAGGTAATTTAATTTTTTGCATTTGGGCTTGAGATGCCTTCAAGATAGCTGGGGAAGGGTATAATAGGAAGTTGAAAATAAAAATGTGTGAGTGGCTCAGAAATGAGGACCAAAATGATTAGATGATATTATCAACATTTAGGTTACTGCAGAAAGCAACTACCACTCTAAAGGCTAGATGAGAAAAAAAAGGAAGCAATATTATACAGAGCCCACAATTCCTGTTGGCACAGTGGCATCATCGCTGCTGTTGGAACCTCTATCCTGTATTAAAAATTCAGGGCTCATATACTTAAGGAGGCTTCAAGAACCTTCGATATTGCTGATGCTGCTGGGACCCACCAAGACTTCTACAGTCCACAGTTGCCTGCTACTGTTACTGAGAAAGACAGAAGAGAAATTTAAGGCTTCTCCATTTTTTCATTTTTTTTTTCACCTTTCAGTATCATATGAATGTCTTCTACTGGCAGAAACTCACAGGAATAAGTTTACGAGAGAGTTTGGGAAATGCAGTTTTCAGGCTTGTAACTCCCTACTGTAGAGAGAAGACTATAGAGCTGACATGGGGTTGAAGGTCAACAGACAAACATTCAGAACGCTCGCCTTTGGTTACTCAGTATCAATACACATCATTCTACATTTATTTAAACTTCCAGAGAATGACAATAGCTTCAGTCTAAAGATGCATCTATCCTGCAAACAAATTAAGACACTCTGGCCTCCTTTCTCTAACTGAAAACCAAAAATCCTCATTGGTTACTATATCCATTTCTGTACAGTGTTGCCATCTTTTCGAATTCAGTCGTAATCCCACATTAATATTCTGTAACCTAGAGACTAAATTGTAAATTAGTCTCCTTGATAAGAAAAAATGAAAAGGAAAAAAGGAACCAGGAATTTGTGAACAAATGCAATTTATATAAAAAAATTTGTAGCTTCTAAAATCATTTTGCTAACAAATTGTGAGACAACTAATGTTCATGGCTACCTTCTTTTATTGCCTATTTTATTCCTCTTTGTATGCATTCAGATCTCCAATGATGGTGATTCTTTATGTGGTGGAATGAATAAAAATTTTATTTTTCCTAGGTGATGTAATGTTCACTTATTTTTACTACTTGATATGCAAATAATATGAGGTACAACAGCAAATTACTTGGGTTTCAGGCATGGTCTTCCCTACCCAACTGTGCAACAGCAATTCTAGTATGCATTGATAATTGCATTAAACCAGCTTGGCTGGTTTAATAAGCTCTTCTCTTTTTAATTAGAGGTGAAAGAATACTTAAAAGTCTGGGATGGGTGTGGTGGGTCACGCCTGTAATCCCAGCACTTTGGGATGCCAAGGCGAGAGGATTGCTTTGAGCTCAGGAGTTCGGGACCAGCCTGGGCAGCATGGTGAAACCCCATCTCTACAAGAAATACAAAAATTAGCTGGGCATTGGTGGCTCGTGCCTGTAGCCCCAGCTACTTGGGAGGCTGAAGTTGGAGAATCACTTGAACCTGGGAGGCAGAGGCTGCAGTGAGCTGATATAGGGGCACTGCACTCTAGCCTGGGTGACAGAGCAAGACCCTGTCTCAAAACAAATGAGCAAACACACACAAACAAACAGAAAAAAAAAAAAAAAACTGGAGGAGAAGAAGATTCAAATGTCTTGGTATTAGTGACAGTATTTACTTTCAGGTTAATAAAATATCACTTATTTTCTTTTTGCAAAGATTTATTTATTGAGGACTATGATCTGTAAAGAAGCATTCAGAAAACAAAAAAATTATGTTACTAAAATGTAGATAGGAAAACATTTTTAGTTAGAAAAACATAGATTTTGTAGTTAGGTATAGGATCTGATACTGTATCTAGTACTTATATTTCTGTGGCAAGTTCATTACATTTTATAATGCTCAGTTTTTTTACCTATTGATAATATGTAAATAATATTCTCTATTTTCCTTGTCGTGAAATAGGAGAAAATTTATGGAAAGTGCCTCATACACGAATAGCACTCGATAAATTACATTTAAAAATATAATTTAATCAATAGGCAACATAAAATTACAACATAAGCAAATAACATATTGGAATAGTTTGTACTTGGAGGAAAAATCAGAATGTTGTATTGCATATACACTTACATGGGGATCGATTATTATATCCCAAAATATGGCTTACGTTTGGTACAAAAATCCTCCACTTCAGTGTCTTTGGATCATGATGATGACAGCAATAATGATGATGCTTTTAGTGATTATAATATTTTAGTTATCAAGTTGATCTAGAACTCACAAAGTTAATCTTCATTTTTCTTAATGCTTTCTTCATGTCATTATTCCTGAATGTGTAGATGATTGGATTTAAAAGGGGAGCAAAAATTGTTTAAAACACAGACATCAGCGGAGACAGTGCTGAATGGCCTTTCATAAAGATGCAAGCTCTGAAGAACAGTACCACCACCATAATGTGGGCTGAAAGAGTGGACAGAGTTTTGGAAGACCCCCTGGAGGAATGATGTCAAATAGTAGTCAGGATGGTACCATAGGAGATTAACAGAAACATGAAACACAGCAAAGAAAGTAGTCCACTGTTTGCAATGACTCATAGCTCCAAGATGTAAGTGTCTGTACAGGCAAGTTTGATCGCAAGGCAGATCACACACACAAAAATATCCACAACACTGAGACCACAGAATGGCAAAGTCACTGTGAAAACAATTTGGCTCATAGTGTGCATGAAATCTTGGTCCAGGAGCGAGGAGCAAGTCCGATGCCATGGACTTGTAATGGAAGGGTTTGCGTATGGCAAAGTATCTATTGATTGCCATGGCTAAGAGTAAAATCATCTCACTTCCACTTAAAAAATGAAGGAAAAATCTCTATGTCATGCAGCCTTCATAGGAGATGGTCCTATATTCACTAATTACATTATCGATTATCTTAGGAGTAGCAAAGGAGGCCAGGGGCATATCAATAAAAGACAGGTTGGCCAGTAGCAAGTACATGGGAGAATGCAATTGAGGATCCAGTTTCACTACAAAGAAAATGATTAGGTTACTTAATTATGGATATGTAGAGAATGGAAAAAATAAGATAAAGAAAATCTGTAGCTCATGAGATTTTTGAATCCCAGCAAAATAAATTCAGGCACCGTGGACTGATTTTGTTTTTCCATTTGTTTGTCTGTTGGCATATATGACCTAAAACAAAATAAAAATTAAATTCTGAGAGATATGAGAAATGAAATACATATGTGCTTACCACTGCTTTCTAAGATTCGCTGAAATGTGCAAAAAGAATCAAAAGTATTGAACAAAAATGAATCCAATATTAAAAAAGAGTAGACATAATTTATCAGCAAAAATTATGAATAACTGCCAATATGTTTGAATAAATTTGAAGCCATCAATATGTAACTCATATCTACATCAATCTTGAAAAAGGTGAATAACCCAGTTGGTAAGGAGGTATGGAAGTTTCCTGCCACCTCTTTAGAATTTGAGGAACAGATTTATTGGTCCTCCATAGGCAAAGAAGAGGGCCTGTCCATCTTCAAATCTCTTTCTACACTCAAAAATGATGAGGAACATGCAAGTGAAGGAGGAGGCAAATGGTTTTTTAATTGAGAAGGATCAAGAAAAATGAAATTGATAAGATGGAATATGGAACATGAACATACTAGGAGTCACTTCTGTAGTTGCTGCTGAAAGATAAGCAGAGATGGTAAACGGAATGAATCCTTGATACATGTGAATCTATGGTTGTGCAATTTGAGGTGGCCTTAATTTTCCTGAGATTGAAAGAAGGGTCCAGTATTTGAGTTTCCTCCCACGAGCACATGAATTTAGTAGATTGGGGAGTACAGCACTCAGAGATAGCATAATGAACATTTATTCCTGGCTTCCCTCTGCCTTGCTTAACTTACTTTCTCTGACAAGCAGCTTAATGTCCAAACAGATCTCTTAAACTATCCATACCATTTATAATGATATTATAAAGTGCAGAACTCTGGTTTAAAAAAAAAGTGATTGACAGGGAACACCTCCATGTTTGTTCTAGATAGGTAAAGCAGACCCATGTGAAAAGATATCCATTTAAATATAAATAATGGTAGCCAAAATTTTTGAAACAAGCTAGCTAAGACATAATAATACAGTATTTTTAAAATGAGAGCTAAAATAAACAGAAAAAGATGAAATAGTTTATATCTGACTGGAAACCTTATTTTTATTTATTTATTTGAGACAGAGTCTCGCTCTCTCACCCAGGCTGAAGTGCAGTGGTGTGATCATAGCTCACTACAGCCTTGGAATCCTTGGCTCAAGCAATCCTCCCACCTCAGCCTCCAGAGTAGCTGGGACTAAGGTGCATGCCACCACTTTTGGCTAATTTTTTTTTTTTTTTAATATCGAGACAGGGTGTCTCATTTTGTTGCCAAGGCTTGTTTTGAACTTCCGGCTTCAAGACAGCCTCCCAACTTGGCCTCTGAAAGTGTTGGGATTACAGGTGTCAGCCACGGTGCCCTGCCAAAGAGACCTTACTAATAGAAAAGACACAATGTAGATTTAAATATTTTTAAATGTTTTAAGGAGTCAGAAAAACTAAAGAAAAATATAATAAAGATCTCCATACTACTATTCAGAAATAATAAATGTATTTGTATCACTTTGCTTCACAATTTTTCAATAAAATAAAGAATACTGGCAAAAGTAAAGTTCAGTTATCATCTTAGTATTTTGTGTGTGGTTTATTAAAAATTGAATGAGTGGTATCCTGTCATACCATTCTACAAATAAAAATTTTAGTTTTATTAACTAATTGCTATTATAAAAATAAGGCAATATATATATTTACATGTCAAAGGCTTTTTCAAGCTTAGATTACAAGAAGTAGAATTAGTAGGCCATTTTCAACTAATCAAATATTGTCAAAATTCTCAACAAAGGGTTATACGTAATTATCCTACTGATTCCCTGCATATCTGGTATTTTATTAGCTCTTTCATTGTAGGAATGCAATAATGTCTCAATATTAGGGAATCTAAATATGTCAAGTATCTTTAAATTCATCTGTATATTCAACACAATCTCAACCTGAATTCCAGAAGAAGTTTTTTCTGAAAATTGACAAGTTAATTCTAACATGTATATGGAAATGCAAAAAGCAAAGTAAACAAAGGCAATCTAACAGAAAAAAGATGGAGAATTTATGCTATTATGTACCAAGACGTACTATTGAACTACATAATAAAACAATTTGGTGTTGGCTCAAGGATACAAAAATAAACCAAATGAAACTGAAAATGTAAGAAAAGTTCTAATTTTTCTACATGATAACAACAAAAACATTCCACAACATTTGGGAGACACTAACAGCATGGTTCACTAGTCTCCAGGAAGGTTGCATTATGATGTTTCAGCTGCTGCTCATGGCTCTTCTTTAGGAAAGGAGGCTCTTCCTGATGTCAGATGTCCACAGTATCAATAAACACCAGAGTTGGCTTTATCATGATCTCCTACAGAAGCTGACTTCAAAATTCATATTGCCTATCTTCTAGGGCTTGGTAACTTAATCCTTTCTTCCAAGTTTGCTCTCAAATTTTCCTGATTAAAAAAAAGTAGAGTCATTAGCGGATGAGATTGCTTTCCTGGGACACATTACAATGCTGCACGCAGCTGTAACTTGGCCCCTGCATGCTTCTCCATGAGATGACAAGAGAAGGAGATGCTTTTCTAAATGTTTACTTATAAGCTTCCCTAATAAATCCTGCCTTTCTGATGTGTGACTATCCCATGTCACATAGCAGCGTGTGCCTTCATGCTCTACTCACTCTACATTATAGAGTTACAACATTTCAAGAATAAGGGTCCGGAACAGGAAGAGTGAGACAGTGAAATACAACAGAAAATTATTATCCAGATCTAGACACAAATATTTATATAAATGTGATGTATGATAGGAATAGATTTTTTAATCAGTAAGGAAAATATCGAGTATATGATGACAGGGTAATTTGCTAATGCCTGGAGAGTGGTATCAGATTCCAATCTCACATGAAAATAAATTTCAGAGAGGTAAAATATATACATCTGTAAAAATAAAATTATGATATTAGTGAAAGAAAAAATGGCTGAATATTATTTTAAAATAATGGAATGGATAAAAACATTCTAGACATAAAATTAGAATCCATGAAAACAAAGACATACATTTGACTGTGGAAGTGAAAAAGTAAAAAAAGAGTAAACACAAGAAAAGAGATGATAATATATTTTCAAAACATGAAATAAAGAGCTGTTATCGCTGATTTATGAATAACATTTAGCATTTAGAAAGAAAAGGTTAAAGAAGCAATGGAAGAGTGAAGAGATTATATGGATTGGCAGTCCACAGAAGAAGTACAAATATCTTTAAACACGAAAGTATTCAACCTTATTTATAATTAAAGAAATGCAAGTTAAAATAACAAAATGCACATTTTTATCTATCATATTAAAATATAAATTCAATTTTGGTCAAGATGTGTGATGATGCTCTAAAAGGTCTCATATACTACTTTTTTATATATCAACACAATATTTTTGGAGGAAACTTGACACTTTTTCTTACATGTAAAAGTTTTTCAACAATTGAACAGAGAACCTCTACTTCTAGGATTTATAATCTAAGTTTTCAAATAAATATAATCAATAATGCTTATTGTAGCACTGTCTTTAATAAGAAAATATTAGCACCTCAGAAACCCATCCTTAGCAGAGTGATTTAAAAATAGAACTCTCTGTGTGTTGATATGAAAAATTTATGATATATTACTATATTGTAAAATGTTGCCATGCTTTACATTGTGATAGTATATTAATGAAAAATTATGCACATATGCATATAAACTACATAAAAATCTAGGTGAACCATAAATTGATCACAATAGCAACAGTGCTTATCTCTGGTATATTGGCTTCTAGGATTTAACTTAGATTCTAGTTTTTACACATTCAAAATCTATGAAATTTTATAAGGTAAAATTAGACTCTAGCCCTGTCTCTAAAAATGTAGTTGGCATTTGACTACCAAGGATTTCAAATCAGAGAATCACTTATTTTATATATAACTGTAAAAAATAACCTGTAAATAAGTTGAGGTTTGTGGTGGTAACTGGCTGTGCTGATTCATCATCTACCACCTAAAACATGCAGCGTTGCAGCAGCACTGAAAATTGAGGTTGACGACTATTGATTTGGCAACCTACTACAGAGAGTGTAGATTGGAAATGTATTCTAAATCATTTATCATCTTAAAATTTTTGTTTCTTTACTACTGACCTATAATGTACAAGTTTATGGAATGCAGTGTGATGTTTTGATTATGTGTACATTGTATTATGATCAATCATGGTAGTTACCACGACCATCACTTTGTACCTTTATTACTTCTTTGTGGTGATAAAGAAGTAGAATTAGTAGATGAATTTATTACTTCTTTGCGGTGTCATCATATACTTAATATTTTCCTTATTGATTAAAAAAATCTATTCCTATCGTATGTCACATTTATATAAATATTTGTGTCTAGATCTGGATAATAATTGTCTGTTGTATTTCACTGTCTCACTCTTCCTATTCTGGACCCTTATTCTTGAAATGTGGTAACTCTATAATGTAGAGTGAGTGTATAATTTTGAGATCCTTTATTCTAGCTATCCTGAAATATAAAATACATTGCTATTAGCTATAGTCATCCTGCTATACATAATAGGACACCAGAACTTATTCTTTCTAACTATAATTTTGTACCCATTGACCAACTTCTCCCTCTCTCCCCTACTTCTCCTCACCGCAGCCTCTGGCAGCCACTATACTACTCGCCACTTCTATGAGCTCTACTTTACAGATTCCACTTATGAATGAGATTGTGTGCTATTTGTTTTTCTGAGCCTGGCTTATTTCACATAACATTATGTCCACCAGGTTCATCTGTGTTGCTGCAAATAACAGAATCTCATTCTTTTTTACAGCTGAATAGCATTCCATTGTGTATATATACTACATTTTATTTATCCATTCACTTGTTGATGGACACTTAGATTGATTCCATTCCTTGGTTATTGTGAATAGTGCTTCAACAAACATGAGAGTACAGATATATCTTTGAAATATATTATCGACTGAGGAAATGTAAAAAATGTCTAAGACAATATATAAATGATGTTTAAACAACTGAAAAAATAGTTTAATTTCAGTAGAAAAATAGATTGAGATCATGCACATCAAAGTGCTTTAATGATTTGCTTTGGAGGTAAAATTACATCTCATTATATTTTTCCTATATCTCTTAATATTTCACAAATATTCTGTAATGAACATGTTTTACGTTTAAAATTTGAAAAAAAAATTTAATAAAATACAAACATAAAAATGTCTTCAACGTTTTTTTCCCACCATACCTCTTGCTTGCTTTGGAAGTTGTGACTGGAAGTTACTGCGACTTTAAGGATTTTTTCACTTGTCCCTACTTTGTTTAGTCTTCTTTTTCATGTTCCGATTCTTATAAAGGAGAAATTCCTTTTACTAACATGAAAAATGTGTCAATTAATGACCCTGAGAAAACCTTGCATCTTGTAAATGAATTCCCCCAGCAATTACAAGCCATGGAATTGGGAAGTTACACTCTTTGGAATCTTTTATTTTATTTATTTATTTATTTTATTTTTGCTTTTTATTATACTTTAAGTTTTAGGGTACACGTGTGGCTTTTCGCCATAAAGAAGACACAAAAATAAGACATTACTAACCAAAAAATATATCCATAATTTCATGCACAGACACAGATATAAAAGGTATCTATTTAGAAAATAGATAAAAATGAATTTTCAAGGCTCCAAAGAAAGAAGAATTTAGGAACACAATATAGAGAAGATTAATTGTATTATATTTCACTTTATTATAGAAAATTTCTTAGAAAACTTTGGTGGCCATAAATCTCTTTCTTTAATCATATTATCTAAATGAAAATCAAGTGTACCAATTTAATTGGAAATATTGGAAATAACTATTTCCTAAGAGTCACATCCCTCTGATACATTTGTTTACCTTTGTAATTTTCTGTTATAATGAATTCCTCTTGGATTTGGGAGTTGTGTTGGAACTGCACTGTGCCAAAATAGTTAATGGTTAAAATAAATGAAATTTACTATTTTTAATTGTTTGATCTCTCCCATCGCAAATAATAGCTGACTAATTTCTTGTCTCTTGCATTTGATGACCTGCATTTATCATTTCAGCAAATGGCCTATACAGCCAACTGTTTTGTCAAATTACGTTGTGATTCCAGTGAAAAGTCTGGTCAACAGGGTTCAAAATCATGTTATTGTTGTTGTCTCTGAATTAGTAACTTCATTTATTGATTACTTATACACTCACAGCTTAGATCCTTTTGAGGAAATAGTATGGCTATGAAAGGTGTGGATGAAATGGAATCATTTTCCATTTCCTAGTTCTGTTTTTCTCCTACAGTGGCTAGATATAAACATGTGTTTTCATTTTCTCTCCTTATATCAGGAGATAAAAAACACCTCAGTTCCCAATACAAATTTGTCTTTATTAAATATTAAAAATATACCAAATGAGTTTTATAAAATATCTAGAGGGTAACAGATAAATGATCATATCAACATGCATTAACCCACCACTCATATAAAGGAAAAAATTGTTTCATTTCTTTCTTCTCTTTGTTTGATTTATTTTTTCCTTTTGAAAATAAACTATTGAGTTTGTTATATAATTCAAATGTATGCTTATTTATTTTACATGAAGAGATATTTGAAAGATTTCCTACAAACTGCTGTATCAATATGATTGTGTTTACTTTTCTACACAAATTTTGCTCTTTTCAATATAGCCAGTTAAAGCTTGAATCTCTTTTTGTGTCCCCAGATAAAATTCCTTCTGAGAGATCCTTTAGGTAACTGCAGTATATTTATTATCCAAGGCTTTCATTCTGCTTCACTATTCCAGACACAAATAAAATATCTTGTCTTTTCAGGCATTATAATTTTCAAAACAGATTGTTAAAAATACTATATGAAAGAAGGTACTTAATTTATTTCTATCTTAAACATTTGTGTGTTTATTTCTTAAGAGGCGTAACACACATACGACAAATTGTGCAAAATGGTTTTACATAAAGTGTGCAAAGATTCAAAATTTTATGTATACAGTTAAGTAATTTATTTTTATATATGTATCTGCCAGTGTAAACACAGCAGACATAGAAGTCAGACTAACTTTACATAGGTTGCGGGAGGAGTAGAACCAGAAAAGAGGCACAGCACAACTTTATGAGTAGCTCTAACTGTTCTATCATCATTTATTAGTTTTGCCTTTTCTTGAAGTTTGTATAAATCAAATTAAATAGTATGTACTATTTTGTGACTGTATTTTTCATTCATAGTAATATCTGTGAGATTCATCCATATCATAAGTTTCTTTTTTTAAAATGTGGAGTGATATGCCATTGTGTGATCTTCCAATTTTTTTTATCCACTTAACTCTTAAACAGTTACTTTGTTTCTATAAAAGTTGGATATTTGTTCTTTTGGCTTAGGATTGACTTGGTGGTGCGGGCTCTTTTTTGGTTCCGTATGAACTTTAAAGTAGTTTTTTCCAATTTTGTGAAGAAAGTAATTGGTAGCTTGATGGGGATGGCACTGAATCTATAAATTACCTTGCACAGTATGGCCATTTTCATGACTTCAAACTAAACTACAAGGCTACAGTAACCAAAACAGCATGGTACTGGTACCAAAACAGAGATATAGATCAATGGAACAGAACAGAGCCCTCAGAAATAACGCCGCATATCTACAACTACATGATCTTTGGTATCCCTTCCTGGATCCCTTCCTTACACCTTATACAAAAATTAATTCAAGATGGATTAAAGACTTAAACGTTAGACCTAAAACCATAAAAACCCTGGAAGAAAACCTAGGAAATACCATTCAGGACATAGGCATGGGTAAGGACTTCATGTCTGAAACACCAAAAGCAATGGCAACAAAAGCCAAAATTGACAAATGGGATCTAATTAAACTCAAGAGCTTCTGCACAGCAAAAGAAACTACCATCAGAGTAAACAGGCAACCTACAGAATGGGAGAAAATTTTTGCAACCTACTCATCTGACAAAGGGCTAATACCCAGAATCTACAATGAACTCAAACAAATTTACAAGAAAAAACCAAACAACCCCATCAAAAAGTGGGTGAAGGATATGAACAGACACTTCTCAAAAGAAGACATTTATGCAGCCAAAAGACACATGAAAAAAATGCTCATCATCACTGGCCATCAGAGAAATGCAAACCAAAACCACAGTGAGATACCATCTCACACCAGTTAGAATGGCAATCATTAAAAAGTCAGGAAACAACAGGTGCTGGAGAGGATGTGGAGAAATAGGAACACTTTTACACTGTTGGTGGGACTGTAAACTAGTTCAACCATTGTGGAAGTCAGTGTGGCCATTCCTCAGGGATCTAGAACTAGAAATACCATTTGACCCAGCCATCCCATTACTGGGTATATACCCAAAAGACTATAAATCATGCTGCTATAAAGACACATGCACACGTATGTTTATTGCGGCACTATTCACAATAGCAAAGACTTGGAACCAAGCCAAATGTCCAACAATGATAGACTGGATTAAGAAAATGTGGCACATATACACCATGGAATACTATGCAGCCATAAAAAATGATGAATTCATGTCCTTTGTAGGGACATGGATGAATTGGAAATCATCATTCTCAGTAAACTATCACAAGGACAAACAACCAAACACCATATGTTCTCACTCATAGGTGGGAATTGAACAATGAGAACACATGGACACAGGACGGGAAACATCACACTCTGGGGACTGTTGTGGGGTGGGGGGAGGGGGGAGGGATAGCATTAGGAGATATACCTAATGCTAAATGGCGAGTTAATGGGTGCAGCACACCAGCATGGCACATGTATACATATGTAACTAACCTGCACATTGTGCACATGTATCCTAAAACTTAAAGTATAATAAAAAAAAAGATTAAAAAAATAAAAAAATAAGCTAATTAAATCCAAAAAAGGTTGGATATTTGTTATGAATATAATCACTCATTTCTCTTATTATATAACGTGGAGTGGAATTACTGAATCATGGGGTAGGCATGTCTATTAGAAACTGCCAACGGGTTTCCAATGTGATTGCACCACGTTACACTCCCATTAGCAATGTAGGAGAATTTCAGTTGTTCCACATGCTTGGCAGACTTTGGTATTCTCAAGACTTTTTAATTTTAGCTATTTTGTTGGGTACCTACCAATAGTAATTGGTTATAATTCACATTTTCCTGATTTTTAATGATGTAGAACATCTTTTCATGTTGTTACTAACCATTTGAATATTCCCCTTTGTGAAGTACCTATTTAGCTTTTTGCCCAATTTTCATGAATAGCTGACAACTTAGATAAAATAAGCAAATTCCTTGAAAGCACAATTACATGACCAACAAAAGAAGAAAAAATTGGATATTGCGTATTTTTTAAAGAAATGAAAACCATAATGCTAAATGATGACAACACATGGACACATAGAGGGGAATATCACACACTGGGGACTATCAGAGGGTGGAGGTCGGGAGGAGGGAGAGGATCAGGAAAAATAACTAGTGGGTACTAGGTTTAATACCTGGGTGATGAAGTAATCTGTACAACAAACCCCCGTGACACAAGTTTACCTACGTAACAAACCTGCACAGATACCCCAGAACTTCAAATAAGAGTTACAAATTAAAATTAGTCTTTCTAAAAAACACAAGAATCAGTTATCTTCATTGATGATCTTTTCCAAACATTTAAGAATGAGATAATGCAAATCCAAAGAAAGAAGGAACACTTCAAAAATATTTGTATTGGTCTAGAATAAAATTGATACCAAGTTTACTAAAGATATGAAACCTAACAAGATACAAAAAATACAAAAAACAACAATGATAGACTGGATTAAGAAAATGTGGCACATATACACCATGGAATACTATGCAGCCATAGAAAATGATGAGTTCATGTCCTTTGTAGGGACATGGATGAAGCTGGAAACCATCATTCTCAGCAAACTATTGCAAGGACAAAAAAACAAACACCTCATGTTCTCACTCATAGATGAGAATTGAACAATGAGAACACTTGGACACAGGAAAGGGAACATCACACACCGGGGCCTGTTGTGAGGTGGGGAAAGGGGGGACGGAAAACATTAGGCAATATACTTAATGCTAAATGATGAGTTAGTGGGTGCAGCACACCAACATGGCACATGTATGCATATGTAACAAACCTGCACGTTGTGCACATGTACCCTAAAACTTAAAGTATAATGAAAAAAGAAGGGGGGGAGGAGCCAAGATGGCCGAATAGGAACAGCTCCGGTCTACAGCTCCCAGCGCGAGCGACGCAGAAGACGGGTGATTTCTGCATTTCCATCTGAGGTACCGTGTTCATCTCACTAGGGAGTGCCAGACAGTGGGCGCAGGTCAGTTGGTGAGCGCACCGTGCGCCAGCCGAAGCAGGGGCGAGGCATTGCCTCACTCGGGAAGCGCAAGGGGTCAGGGAGTTCCCCTTCCAGGGGTGACAGACAGCACCTGGAAAATCGGGCCACTCCCACCCGAATACTGTGCTTTTCCGATGGGCTTAGGAAACGGTGCCCCAGGAGAGTATAGCCCGCACCTGGCTCAGAGGGTCCTACGCCCATAGAGTCTCGCTGATTGCTAGCACAGCAGTCTGAGATCAAACAGCAAGTCGGCAGCGAGGCTGGGGGAGGGGCGCCCGCCATTGCCCAGGCTCGCTTAGGTAAACAAAGCAGCCTGGAAGCTTGAACTGGGTGGAGCCCACCACAGCTCAAGGAGGCCTGCCTGCCTCTGTAGGCTCCACCTCTGGGGGCAGGACACAGACAAACAAAAAGACAGCAGTAACCTCTGCAGACTTAAATGTCCCTGTCTGACAGCTGTGAGGAGAGCAGTGGTTCTCCCAGCACGCAGCTGGAGATCTGAGAACGGGCTGACAGCCTCCTCAAGTGGGTCCCTGACCCCTGACCCCCGAGCAGCCTAACTGGGAGGCACTCCCCAGCAGGGGCAGACTGACACCTCACAGGGCCGGCCAGGTACTCCAACAGACCTGCAGCTGAGGGTTCTGTCTGTTAGAAGGAAAACTAACAGAAAGGACATCCACACCAAAAACCCATCTGTACATCACCATCATCAAAGACCAAAAGTAGATAAAACCACAAAGATGGGGAAAAAACAGAGCAGAAAAACTGGAAACTCTAAAAACCAGAGTACCTCTCCTCCTCCAAAGGAACGCAGTTCCTCACCAGCAACGGAACAAAGCTGGACAGAGAATGACTTTGACGAGCTGAGAGAAGAAGGCTTCAGACGATCAAATTACTCCGAGCTACGGGAGGATATTCAAACCAAAGGCAAAGAAGTTGAAAACTTTGAAAAAAATTTAGAAGAATGTATAACTAGAATAACCAATACAGAGAAGTGCTTAAAGGAGCTGATGGAGCTGAAAACCAAGGCTCGAGAACTACGTGAAGAATGCAGAAGCCTCAGGAGCCGATGCGATCAAATGGAAGAAAGGGTATCAGCCCTGGAAGATGAAATGAATGAAATGAAGCAAGAAGGGAAGTTTAGAGAAAAAAGAATAAAAAGAAAGGAGCAAAGCCTCCAAGAAATGTGGGACTATGTGAAAAGACCAAATCTACGTCTGATTGGTGTACCTGAAAGTGATGGGGAGAATGGAAACAAGTTGGAAAACACTCTGCAGGATATTATCCAGGAGAACTTCCCCAATCTAGCAAGGCAGGCCAACATTCAGATTCAGGAAATACAGAGAACGCCACAAAGATACTCCTCGAGAAGAGCAACTCCAAGACACATAATTGTCAGATTCACCAAAGTTGAAATGAAGGAAAAAATGTTAAGGGCAGCCAGAGACAAAGGTGGGGTTACCATCAAAGGGAAGCCCATCAGACTAACAGCGGATCTCTCGGCAGAAACCCTACAAGCCAGAAGAGAGTGGGGGCCAATATTCAACATTCTTAAAGAAAAGAATTTTCAACCCAGAATTTCATATCCTGCCAAACTAAGCTTCATAAGTGAAGGAGAAATAAAATACTTTACAGACAAGCAAATGCTGAGAGATTTTGTCACCACCAGGCCTGCCCTAAAAGAGCTCCTGAAGGAAGCGCTAAACATGGAAAGGCACAACCGGTACCAGCCACTGCAAAATCATACCGAAATGTAAAGAACATCGAGACTAGGAAGAGACTGCATCAACTAACGAGCAAAATATCCAGCTAACATCATAATGACAGGATCAAATTCACACATAACAATATTAACTTTAAATGTAAATGGACTAAATGCTCCAATTAAAAGACACAGACTGGCAAACTGGATAAAGAGTCAAGACCCATCAGTGTGCTGTATTCAGGAAACCCATCTCACATGCAGAGACACACATAGGCTCAAAATAAAAGGATGGAGGAAGATCTACCAAGCAAATGGAAAACAAAAAAAGGCAGGGGTTGCAATCCTAGTCTCTGATAAAACAGACTTTAAACCAACAAAGATCAAAAGAGACAAAGGCCATTACATAATGGTAAAGGGATTAATTCAACAAGAAGAGCTAACTATCCTAAATATATATGCACCCAATACAGGAGCACCCAGATTCATAAAGCAAGTCCTGAGTGACCTACAAAGAGACTTAGACTCCCGCACATTAATAATGGGAGACTTTAACACCCCACTATCAACATTAGACAGATCAACGAGACAGAAAGTCAACAAGGATACCCAGGAATTGAACTCAGCTCTGCACCAAGCGGACCTAATAGACATCTACAGAACTCTCCACCCCAAATCAACAGACTATACATTTTTTTCAGCACCACACCACACCTATTCCAACATTGACCATATACTTGGAAGTAAAGCTCTCCTCAATAAATGTAAAAGAACAGAAATTGTAACAAACTGTCTCTCAGATCACAGTGCAATCAAGCTAGAACTCAGGATTAAGAATCTCACTCAAAACCGCTCAACTACGTGGAAACTGAACAACCTGCTCCTGAATGACTACTGGGTACATAACGAAATGAAGGCAGAAATAAAGATGTTCTTTGAAACCAACAAGAACAAAGACACAACATACCAGAATCTCTGGGATGCATTCAAAGCAGTGTGTAGAGGGAAATTTATAGCACTAAATGCCCACAAGAGAAAGCAGGAAAGATCCAAAATTGACACCCTAACATCACAATTAAAAGAACTAGAAAAGCAAGAGCAAACACATTCAAAAGCTAGCAGAAGGCAAGAAATAACTAAAATCAGAGCAGAACTGAAGGAAATAGAGACACAAAAAACCCTTCAAAAAATAAATGAATCCAGGAGCTGGTTTTTTGAAAGGATCAACAAAATTGATAGACCGCTAGCAAGATTAATAAAGAAAAAAAGAGAGAAGAATCAAATAGATGCAATAAAAAATGATAAAGGGGATATCACCACCGATCCCACAGAAATACAAACTACCATCAGAGAATATTACAAACACCTCTATGCAAATAAACTAGAAAATCTAGAAGAAATGGATAAATTCCTCGACACATACACCCTCCCAAGACTAAACCAGGAAGAAGTTGAATCTCTGAATAGACCAATAACAGGAGCTGAAATTGTGGCAATAATCAATAGCTTACCAACCAAAAAAAGTCCAGGTCCAGATGGATTCACAGCCGAATTCTACCAGAGGTACAAGGAGGAGCTGGTACCATTCCTTCTGAAACTATTCCAATCAATAGAAAAAGAGGGAATCCTCCCTAACTCATTTTATGAGGCCAGCATCATCCTGATACCAAAGCCTGGCAGAGACACAACAAAAAAAGAGAATTTTAGACCAATATCCTTGATGAACATTGATGCAAAAATCCTCAATAAAATACTGGCAAACAGAATCCAGCAGCACATCAAAAAGCTTATCCACCATGATCAAGTGGGCTTCATCCCTGGGATGCAAGGCTGGTTCAATATACGCAAATCAATAAATGTAATCCAGCATATAAACAGAACCAAAGACAAAAACCACATGATTATCTCAATAGATGCAGAAAAGGCCTTTGACAAAATTCAACAACCCTTCATGCTAAAAACTCTCAATAAATTAGGAATTGATGGGACGTATCTCAAAATAATAAGAGCTATTTATGACAAACCCACAGCCAATATCATACTGAATGGGCAAAAACTGGAAGCATTCCCTTTGAAAACTGGCACAAGACAGGGATGCCCTCTCTCACCACTTCTATTCAACATAGTGTTGGAAGTTCTGGCCAGGGCAATTAGGCAGGAGAAGGAAATCAAGGGTATTCAATTAGGAAAAGAGGAAATCAAATTGTCCCTGTTTGCAGATGACATGATAGTATATCTAAAAAACCCCGTTGTCTCAGCCCAAAATCTCCTTAAGCTGATAAGCAACTTCAGCAAAGTCTCAGGATACAAAATCAACGTGCAAAAATCACAAGCATTCTTATACATCAATAACAGACAAACAGAGAGCCAAATCATGAGTGAACTCCCATTCACAATTGCTTCAAAGAGAATAAAATACCTAGGAATCCAACTTACAAGGGATGTGAAAGACCTCTTCAAGGAGAACTACAAACCACTGCTCAAGGAAATAAAAGAGGATACAAACAAATGGAAGAACATTCCATGCTCATGGGTAGGAAGAATCAATATCATGAAAATGGCCATCCTTCCCAAGGTAATTTACAGATTCAATGCCATCCCCATCAAGCTACCAATGACTTTCTTCTCAGAATTGGAAAAAACTACTTTAAAGTTCATATGGAACCAAAAAAGAGCCCGCATCGCCAAGTCAGTCCTAAGCCAAAAGAACAAAGCTGGAGGCATCACGCTACCTGACTTCAAACTATACTACAAGGCTACAGTAACCAAAACAGCATGGTACTGGTACCAAAACAGAGATATAGATCAATGGAACAGAACAGAGCCGTCAGAAATAATGCCACATATCTACAAGTATCTGATCTTTGACAAACCTGAGAAAAACAAGAAATGGGGAAAGGATTCCCTATTTAATAAATGGTGCTGGGAAAACTGGCTAGCCATATGTAGAAAGCTGAAACTGGATCCCTTCCTTACACCTTATACAAAAATCAATTCAAGATGGATTAAAGACTTAAATGTTAGACCTAAAACCATAAAAACCCTAGAAGAAAACCTAGGCATTACCATTCAGGACATAGGCATGGGCAAGGACTTCATGTCTAAAACACCAAAAGCAATGGCAACAAAAGCCAAAATTGACAAATGGGATCTAATTAAACTCAAGAGCTTCTGCACAGCAAAAGAAACCACCATCAGAGTGAACAGGCAACCTACAAAATGGGAGAAAATTTTCGCAACCTACTCATCTGACAAAGGGCTAATATCCAGAATCTACAATGAACTCCAACAAATTTACAAGAAAAAAACAAACAACCCCATCAAAAAGTGGGCGAAGGACATGAACAGACACTTCTCAAAAGAAGACATTTATGCAGCCAAAAAACACATGAAAAAATGCTCACCATCACTGGCCATCAGAGAAATGCAAATCAAAACCACAATGAGATACCATCTCACACCAGTTAGAATGGCAATCATTAAAAAGTCAGGAAACAACAGGTGCTGGAGAGGATGTGGAGAAATAGGAACACTTTTACACTGTTGGTGGGACTGTAAACTAGTTCAACCCTTGTGGAAGTCAGTGTGGCGATTCCTCAGGGATCTAGAACTAGAAATTCCATTCGACCCAGCCATCCCATTACTGGGTATATACCCAAAGGACTATAAATCATGCTGCTATAAAGACACATGCACACGTATGTTTATTGCGGCATTATTCACAATAGCAAAGACTTGGAACCAACCCAAATGTCCAACAATGATAGACTGGATTAAGAAAATGTGGCACATATACACCATGGAATACTATGCAGCCATAAAAAATGATGAGTTCACGTCCTTTGTAGGGACATGGATGAAATTGGAAATCATCATTCTCAGTAAACTATCGCAAGAACAAAAAACCAAACACCGCATATTCTCACTCATAGGTGGGAATTGAACAATGAGAACACATGGACACAGGAAGGGGAACATTACACTCTGGGGACTGTTGTGGGGTGGGGGGAGGGGGGAGGGATAGCATTGGGAGATATACCTAATGCTAGATGACGAGTTGGTGGGTGCAGCGCACCAGCATGGCACATGTATACATATGTAACTTACCTGCACATTGTGCACATGTACCATAAAACCTAAAGTATAATAATAATAATAATAATAAAAGAAAAAAAAGAAAAAAAAAAGAAAAAAGAAAATCTTTAAAAATTAAATATATAAAATGTATGATAACCAAGTTGACAGCATCTGAAAAATTAATATAATTCATCACATTAACAGAATAAAGGATAACTGCCTATAGTCATAACAATTGTTGCCCCAAAACAATTTGATAAAATTCAGCCACTCATTTATAGTTAAAAAATAAAATTTTCAGTAGTGTAGAAATAGAAGAAAACCTTGGCAATTTGATTAAAGGTATTAACAATAGTTTTCAGTCAGTTATATTCAGGATTGAAAAAGATAAAGACCAGAAAAACAATCTTCACTATTACTACTATGCATATTTTATTGGAGGTCCTAGTGAATGTATAATACAAAAATGAGAAATAATAAGCATAAATATTGGAAAAGAATAAACAGGACTATTTTCATACAGAAACAACATGATTAATAAAAATTCCAAAAGAATAATCTCTATTAAAATTAATAAGTAGCCGAGCGTGGTGGCTCACGCGTGTAATCCCAGCACTTTGGGAGGCCAAAGCGGGTGGATCACCTGAGGTCAGGAGTTCCAGACCAACCTGGACAACATGCTGAAACCCCATCTCCACCAAAAAATACAAAAACTAGCCGGGTGCAGTGGCGTTCCTGTAGTCCCAGCTACTCTGGAGGCTGAGGCAGGAGAATCCTTTGAACCCGGGAGGCAGAAGTTGCAGTGAGCCAAGATGGTGCCACTGCACTCCACCCTGGGGGAATGAGACTCTGTCTCAATAAATAAATAAATAAATAAATAAATAAATAAATAAACAAACTCAAGAAGGTTTCTGAATTTAAGATCAATATAGTAAAATTAATTGTAACAGTATGCAAGATGTCTCCACTGAAAACTTAAAATACTGCTGAATAAAATTTTTAAACTTGAGAAAAATAAGAAAATATTACGTTTAAGCAGTAGAAGATTCAATATTATTCAGACAACCCCTCCCACCATTCCTCTATATATTTAGTACAATTCCCTTAAAGATCTTAGCAGGCTTTTTTGTGAAAATGCACAAGAAGATTTAAAAATACATATATGAAAATGCTTTTGGCTTTAAATAGCCAACACTGAAGAAGAAGAACAAAGCTGGAAGATTTATGCTACTAGATGTGAATGCTTTTTAAGAGCTTATAGTAACTTAGACATTGTGGTTATGGTGTAAGGATATACAAGGAAGATTAATGAAATAGCATACATGATCCAGAAGTTGACTAGCATACATGCAACCACTTGATACAGAACACAATGCTACTGTAATTCAGTGGGGAAAAATACAGCCTTTTAAATAAATTCTGCGGGAGCAATTAGGTATTCACTTGGAAAAATAAATTGTTCCTTGTTCCCTACCTCATATCATACACAAAACATTAATGTGAGATGGAACATACATCTAATTATGGGAAGTAAAATAATAACATTAGAATGTAATGAACATAATAAATTACCTTCATATTCTTTATTCCTTAAGCAGTACAAAAAGCAAGTAGGTGTTCAATTGTAATTTGTCTTTTTCTGTTCATATTTTGATGAATATAGTCTCCTGTAATTAAATTTTAGCTTCTAATACTCAGTTGAATTATAGTTATTACACATGAGTCCACACATTAGAATTAAAATATTGATATCAAAATTCATTATCTTTATCCCCAGTTTTTTTATTATACTTTAAGTTCTGGGATACATGTGCAGAATGTGCAGGTTTGTTATACAGGTATACACAAGCCATGGTGGTTTGCTGCACCCATCAACCCGTCATCTACATTAGGTATTTCTCCTAATGCTATCCCCCCTAGACCCCCAACCCCTGACAGGCCCCAGTGTGTGATGTTCCCCTCCCTGTGTTCATGTGTTCTCATTGTTCAACTCCCACTTATGAGTGAGAACATGCGGTGTTTGGTTTTCTGTTCCTGTGGTAGTTTTCTGAGAATGATGGTTTCCAGCTTCACCCATGTCCCTGCAAAGGACATGAACTCATCCTTTTTTATAACTGTGTAGTATTCCATGGTGTATATGTGCCACATTTTCTTTATCTAGTCTATCATTGATGGGCATTTGGGTTGGTTCCAAGTCTTTGCTATTGTGAATAGTGCTGCAATAAACATATGTGTGCATGTGTGTTTGTGGTAGAATGATTTATAATCCTTTGGGTATATACCCAGTAATGGGATTGCTGGGTCAAATGGTGTTTCTAGTTCTAGATCCTTGAGGAATCACCACACTGTCTTCCACAATGGTTGAACTAATTTACACTCCCACCAACAGTGTAAAAGCGTTCCTATTTCTCCACATCCTCTCCAGCATCTGTTGTTTCCTGACTTTTTAATGATCGTCATTCTAACTGGTTTGAAATGGTATCTCATTGTGGTTTTGATTTTCATTTCTCTAATGACCAGTGATGATGAACTTTTTTTCCTATGTTTGTTGGCTGCATAAATGTCTTCTTTTGAGAAGTGACTGTTCATATCCTTTGCCTGCTTTTTGATTGAGTTGTTTGTTATTTTTCTTGTAGATTTTCTTGTTATTTTCCTTTGTAGATTCTGGATATCAGCCCTTTGTCAGATGGATAGATTGCAACATTTTCTCCCATTCTGTAGGTTGTCTGTTCACTCTGATGATAGTTCTTTTTGCCATGCAGAAGCTCTTTAGTTTAATTAGATCCCATTTGTCAATTTTGGCTTCTGTTGCCATTGCTTTTGGTGTTTTAGTCATGAAGTCTTTGCCCATGCCTATGTCCTGAATGGTATTGCCTAGGTTTTCTTCTAGTGTTTTTATGGTTTTAGGTCTTACGTTTAAGTCTTTAATCCATCTTGAGTTAATTTTTGTATACGGTGTAAGAAAGGTATACAGTTTCAACTTTCTACATATGGCTAGCCAGTTTTCCCAGCACCATTTGTGAAACAGGGAATCCTTTCCCCATTGCTTGTTTTTGCCAGGATTGTCAAAAATCAGATAGTTGTATATGTGTGGTGTTATTTCTGAGGCCTCTGTTCTGTTCCATTGGTCTATATATCTGTTTTGGTACCAGTACCATGCTGTTTTGGTTACTGTAGCCTTGTAGTATAGTTTGAAGTTAGGTAGCATGAATCATTTTAGAATATACTTTAAGTGTTTCACAGTAAAAAGAAAGTTAGGGATCTTTGTTTCTGCAGGAAAGAGGGATGCCAGAAAGATCAAAATGATCCTTTTGAAAGCAAACATTTTCTCTTTTCTCTCTGTGTCTCCCCCTGCCAACTCAACACCCTTTGAAAGTGTGCATGCATATGTGTGTGTCTAGGGTTTATAATTACAAACTGATTGTTCTGTAAGGGAAAATTATTGATTAGTTTAAGTTGCAGGAAAGACTGAAAAGTTGAAAGATTATTTGGCATGCAATGCATCTATTCCATAGTTAAATATCATTAGTTGCATAATTCCCAGCAAAATATTTTCAAAGCTTTTCTTTTTAGATATCTGTCTGCTTCCAGTCAGACACTCTATTGACAAATCTATTGACAACCTACATAACGTGTATTATGAGGAAGATAAGAGTAATTTGTCTGTATTCAAGGAACTTAAAATTAACTTGAGGAAAGAAGAATGAAAAATGGAAAGGATCAAAGTTTAGAACAAATTTCTATAACTCTTGTTCAAGTGTTCCTTTTGTTTCAGAATGTTAATACACATGATATAACTGGAAAGTAATTAAGTGGCAGAGTAAGTGAAATGAACCATAGATATAGTGGAGATTGATATGAGTTACATATCTAGAAAAGGTTTTACTACTTAGGAGAGAAGGCTTGAGATATACTGAATAATTTGGTTACATATAGACAGAGGAACTTGTTTAGCTAAAAAGAAGAAAACAAACAGGAATAGGACAAAAAAAAGTATCAATAATGCAGAAAACCACGAGGTTGTTTTTACTGAAATAGAAGAGTTTTTGCAATATTAAAAAACAATATTGGATTTTTAGGGTGGGTGAGGAGTTGATTGTGAATATCCAGGAGAAGTTGGGGATTGATAAGGTAGTTATCACAAGTTTATAAAGAAGAAAGTGATATGATGAAAAATAATTTTTATGAGTAATGTTAAATTTATTCTAAGAATAAACTATATTTGTGGGGAGATTACATTATGCAGCATTTACAAAATGGAATTCTATACACCTATTAAAAAGTTATGTTTCTATATATTAATATAAACATTTAAATATAATAAGTTAAAAACTCAAGAAAAATAACTATACATATAATATATAGTCTGCAATCTTAATAAAAATGATATAAATGTAAATATTAATACCTGTAACACTAACACACACATACCGTACTGAAGTGTGTATTGTTTTTCTGGACAGTTATCTAAGAAACTCTTAAAATGTTCACAGTCAGTCTTTCTGTTATCTGTGATGTGCTTTTTTTCACATTAGCATAAACTACTTTTTTTTAAAAGATAATTAAAAGGAAAAAACATATTTTAACCAGCTTTTTAAAAATGGCTGTTCTATTTCTGACTTTAAAATACTTCAACATTCAATTTGACATTTACAAATAAATATTGTTAAAATCCTAATTTTGTGGATTTTTCTGTGGATTAAGAAGGCTGACTTATCCTGAATATGCACTACATATGCATATCCTGAATATGCACTACATATGCATATCCTGAATATGCACTACATATGCATATCCTGAATATGCACTACATATGCATATCCTGAATATGCACTACATATGCACATCCTGAATATGCACTACATCTAAGCTGAATATGCAGCTTAGATCCTGAATATGTACTACATAGTTTATTCATTCAACAGATATTCACTTAGTGTTTTTGATATGCACTATTCCAGATGTGGAGTGTTTATAAACTGCTTTGTATGTATTTGAAAATTGTTTAAATGCAGCTTCAAAAATTAGGTTTCAAAAAGAAGCATTAGTAGGAATTCTTAAATATTAGACATAAAGCTGAAGGGAGCTATAACCTTTATAGACATATAAGCTAATGGCTCTAATTACATATTCGATGCAATTTAATATTTTGCATCAATCTAAGTTTCTCAGAGCGGAAAATTGGCCAACAGATATGTTTACATAGGGGAAAAAATACACCCCTAGTTGGATAAATGTTCCTATGGGATTATCTCAAAGAAACATATAGCACTGTGGTCTCTCTTTTTTCTGTTTCTGATGATTGGAAGAGTAAATTGCAGATAACTGATGCGGATACAGGAAAAGGAGATAAAAGGCCATTCCTGGGAGTCATGTAAGACGCCATCACGAAAGTTTTTTTTCCCTGTCTTGTAAGTAATAACAACACAAAAAGATGACTACACATACTTTATTTACTGAAGGTGTTTTGTAAAAACCTAGATTAATTTAAAACTATTAGCAATGGAGGTTAATTTTTTAAAAAGCTGAACAAATAGAACCGGTTTGTAATAAGCATGGGTTGATGACAAATTTTGTCATAAATTTAGATGATTATACTGAAAGAACTGTGTTTCTTTTACCAACATAAATGTTACATCAAGCTAAGTCATTTTGAAACCTATGACAACCATGCACAGTCCAACCAGCTAACCACTACATAGCAATAACCAGGTGAATGAATAAATGAATACAAGCTGAAAATGAAATTAATTTAGTTACATTTGACTGTGGGCTGTTTGTACACATTGTCTAACCATCTAGAGGAGGTATTTGATGTGAATAACATGAAATGTTGAATGAACGAATTATATAAATAATTATATATAAATATATGAAATGTATGTAATATACATGTTATATATAATACATATACTATACATATACTTGACACTTCAAAAGTGTGTAGTGACAACTACTAATGCTGACCTGTGAGGGATTTATGCAAGAATGGAGCATGGAGGAAATAAGGTAAGTTTCTCAGGACCTAATTCATATTTCTTTACCAGAGTCCATTTCACAACATGGTTCTTGAGAATCCTGGATGTATTTTTGATATCATTTCCACATTAATAAAACTCAATATTATTCTGTGACTATGAAACTCACCAGAATCATTATCTTATTCATAGAGATTTTTATAGCAGAAAGAGGAATTTGATGCCATATAGTCCAATTTTTTTTTTTCGCTGAGAAGAAAACCCTCAAAAGGAGAGTTACTTGTCCTGTGTCACCCAGTGAGCAGCTTACCCAGGTGTCCTGTAGAGGTCTTCTGATTCTAATTCATGACCTATATATTTTTGGTTTCATGTACTATTAATGTTTTTATTTTTGTCTTCCAGGAACTTATATTCTGAATTCTACTGACTATTTGGTATAGTTCTCTGGGCCATTAGTAAAATCACTGACTGACAAAATTCCACAAAAGTAAGGGTCCTTGTAAGTTCAAGTGCCTTGACTGAGTACCAAATGTGGATATCAACATGAACATTTCTTTCCAATATGCATCATTTCCCTACCCCTTATTCTCACTTATTTTGATCATTATGGGATAAAGTTGACAATATGGAAAGAGCAAACCATTCAGTGGTATCTGAATTTATTTTGTTGGGACTTTCCAAATCTCAAAATCTTCAGATTTTATTCTTCTTGGGATTCTCTGTGGTCTTCGTGGGGATTGTGTTAGGAAACCTGCTCATCTTGGTGACTGTGACCTTTGATGCACGCCTTCACACACCAATGTATTTTCTGCTTATCAACCTCTCCTGCATTGATATGATCCTGGCTTCTTTTGCTACCCCTAAGATGATTGTAGATTTCCTCCGAGAACGTAAGACCATCTCATGGTGGGGATGTTATTCCCAGATGTTCTTTATGCACCTCCTGGGTGGGAGTGAGATGATGTTGCTTGTAGCCATGGCAATAGACAGGTATGTTGCCATATGCAAACCCTTGCATTACATGACCATCATGAGCCCACGGGTGCTCACTGGGCTATTGTTATCCTCCTATGCAGTTGGATTTGTGCACTCACCTAGTCAAATGGCTTTCATGTTGAATTTGCCCTTCTGTGGCCCCAATGTTATAGACAACTTTTTCTGTGACCTTCCCCTTGTGATTAAACTTGCCTGCAAGGACACCTACATCCTACAGCTCCTGGTCATTGCTGACAGTGGGCTCCTGTCACTGGTCTGCTTCCCCCTCTTGCTTACCTCCTATGGAGTCATAATATTCTCAGTTAGGTACCGTGCTGCTAGTCGATCCTCTAAGGCTTTCTCCACTCTGTCAGCTCACATCACAGTTGTGACTCTGTTCTTTGCTCCGTGTGTCTTTATCTATGTATGGCCCTTCAGCAGATACTCGGTAGATAAAATTCCTTCTGTGTTTTACACAATTTTCACACCTCTCTTAAATCCTATTATTTATACATTAAGAAATCAAGAGGTAAAAGCAGCCATTAAAAAAAGACTGCATATAAATTTAAAACATACCTTTTAGATGGCACTTTTGAAGAGACACTCTTGTTTGTTTGAACATTTAAGAAACTCATTTTTAATGTATCAGGTTCGTGCAAAAGTAATTGCAGTTTTTGCCATTAAAGTAAATGGCAAAATTAAAGTAATGGCAAAAACCACTATAACTTGTGTACCAGCTAACAGTTCAAGTTCCGTATGAGGAAACAGTAGATGTAATTGTTAAAAAGCAAACACCTTTTTGTGATCTTTTACGGTCAAACACATAATATCTACAGTTTGGCTTGTATCCATTTAAATCCCACCTTTATCAGTTTCTCTGGTGCAAATTTGAACAAAATAAGTTCCCTGTGATTTATTTTTTTCCTCTATACAACCTTGTTTATATGCATCTTTCATTATTATTTTAGCATGCTCTTAAACCTCAGAAAACACATTATTATTGTTAGGATTTTTGTTGTTGTTATTGGTAATCTATGTTTAGAGAAAGCACACAGATGACATCTCATCACAGTTATTTATCCAAGTGCCTTACAGGCTAGAAAACTGCATGTTCTGGGTAATCCCTGATTAGTGTGTATTAAATTATACTAAGTTGCTTGCCATAAACACAGTGTGTTCAACCATTCTTCACGTATTTTGTGAGCTTACAGAATGCCAGAAGATACAGCCAGGGCTTCAAGGAACTTATAGCCTATGGATAGATCGAGCAAACTAAATTGGCAATTGTTCCATGGCACGAACAGCACTGTTACATGATGGACAGGGTGCTTTGAGAGTGCAGAGGAATGGTATCTCAATCAGGGCAGGGCAGGAAGGTTTCTACTTATAGTTAGCAGCAGCTAGATGGAGAAGAAAGACATTCCACAAGAAAGAAATAGTATGTTGAGAATGCATGGAAGCGTGACACAGTGGAGAACCTATACATAATTTCATTGAGCTGGGTCATGGGCTATGATGTCAAGAGATGAGATAGAGAGGTAGGTCAAATGTAGTCTGATCATATAATAGAAAATATAGGACAGTCTTCGGAATTCAAAACTATGTCATGCTGAAGTTTAAAAGAGAGACAGGAAGGAAAAAAAGTAAGCATAGACCATTCCTGTCCCAACTTGTACATTGTACGGCTTCTATTCCAAGTTTATCTCCTCCTTCTTAGCTCTGTTCATATTTCTCTTTGCAATCTAGGCAACTAGGCTTGTGACTGAATTAAAGGCTAAAGCAAATTTAAAGCAACTGGGTATGGGAGAATATGTCTACTGTCTTTCAACTTCAGCATAAATCCAAAAAGAACTTTATGCCTTTTATTGGATATATTATACCTAGCATCCAGAAAAGCCATTCCAGAGACAGAAGATAAAACATGGAATACTAGGTCTCTAACATGTTATTAGATCATTTGTTACATAAAGGGCACAGTCACATCAGCCTTAGTTGTTTTATACTGAGCAACCAATTTTATGGAGGAAACATTTTATATACAAGTTGAATTATTGTAACCAAGGATCCCAGCCTCAAAATGCATTTTCAAACTTTTTTTTCCTTCTTTCTGAATCTCAGAATGTAGCCTTGTGTTGTAAGACTTTATCTCCCTTTCCCACCAGGTACATTCATACACAGTGTTTCTTATCTAATTAAGTGCTTGCTTAGAAATCCTGGGGGCCGATTTTGAAACAAACAAGGTAGGGAAACCTGGCTGCGGAATCCTCCCTTGAGAGGGGAATTACTTACAGTTAACCCAACACTACCAGGCCAAAGTCAGGAAAAGGCAAATCGGACCTCAGGACAGGCCATTACTCAAGATAACCTTCGGAACAAGACACGCAGACCTGCACCTTCCTGCACTATTCCCACATATTTCCCATATCTTTTCCGTCTTAAACTCCTTTACTTAGCCCCCAAACAGGGAATGGTCTGTTAAAGGCATGAACCTGGCCATTCCCCACCTGCTTGCATTTGAATAAAATTGCTTTCCTTTTACCACTCCTTGCTGCACCTGTTTTCAGCCTCTGAGCAGGGAGGTGGGGATGGGTGGGTATGTCGGGGGCTCGGGGCAGGGGGAGGCGGGGGGAGCTGGGGGGAGACTTAAGCTGGTTATATTTTAAGCTGGTTATATTATATCTAACTAGGAATAGCTCTTTTCTGAACACATACTATGAAAATACCTATAGGTTTAATATAATCTAGAGTTTTGTTTTTAAAAGGCTATTATTGATTGGTTGATGTGACTGAAAATTTGTTGAACAAATTGTCACGAATTTGTGATATAAATTATTTGTGAGTTATTTATGTATTTCTTATGTCAAGAAAAAAGCTACCAACTACTATTATATATTTCTTATGCCAGAGAAAGCTACTAACTACTCAATATTTTTCCCAAATAATTTAGGTAATTTTCAAAACAGTATTATTTTAAAAATAATCTACCCTGTCCCCTTGTTATGTGAAATTTGTGAACTGTCTTTATTAGAAGGAGTCATTTTTTCCCTTTCCCAACATGCTAGCTACTATCAAGCATATAATACAGAAACCCTCACCCTGACAGCCAGTAGAAGCACCGCCCTCCTTCTGCCTGCCATTCACGTGCTCTACTTCTAAGCACGTGACGTGATTTATAGATGACTGAAATTTGGAAAAGAGCCTGAGCCTGAGGTTCTTGGCGTTTTACAGTGTTGCTGTTTCAGAGGAGCTGAGGCACACAGTTCTAAACCCTAGTTAAGGGGTAGCACCTGTTTTCCATGGGCAAATTTGTTAACACCTCAAACAGTCTTCCTGTCAGGGTCCTCTGCTCTTGGAAGGAATGTGTACTTTATTTTATTTATTTATTTACTTGAGACGGAGTATCACTCTGTTGCCCAGGCAGGAGTGCAGAGGCGCAATCTCTGCTCACTGCAACCTCCGCCTCCCGAGTTCAAGTGATTCTCCTCTCTCAGCCCCCTGAGTAGCTGGGATTACAGGCGCCCGCCACGACGCCCGGCTCATTTTTGTATTTTTGGTAGAGACAGGGTTTTGGCATGTTGGCCAGGGTAGTCTCGAACTCCTGACATCAGGTGATCCACTCACGTTGGCCTCCCAAAGTGCTGGGATTACAGGCGTGAGCCACTGGGCCTACCCAGAATGTGCACTTTAGAATTATCCTTGTCTCTGCTCTCGGAGATAGAACAGTTTCATCAACCCAAAAATGCCCCTTTTTTCATCAGCCCAAAAAAGTCACCGCCTCCTTCCCATTTCCTATCCTGGACAGTAGCCATCTGATTGTGCTCTTAGAGTTTGCTTTTTCAAGATTGTCGTATAAGTAGACTCATATAGCAAATAGCCTGTTGAGGGTGGCTTTTTTCACTTGGCACAATGTCTTCTGAGATTAGTTCAGTAGCAAGCTGATTTAATTAATGTAAATCTATATTACATTTTATTATTTTATTTTATTTGTTTTTTTGAGATGGAGTCTTGCCCTGTCACCCAGGCTATAGTGCAGTGGCTCAATCTTGGCTCACTGCAACCTCCACCTCCTCAGTTCAAGCAATTCTCCTGCCTCAGCCTCCCAAGTAGCTGGGATTACAGGTGTGCGCCACCATTCCCGACTAATTTTTGTATTTTTGGTAGAGACAAAGTTTTGTCATGCTGGCCAGGCTGGTCTCGAACTCCTGACCTCAAGTGGTCCACCCACCTCAGGCTCCCAAAATGCTGGGATTACAGGCACTGTGAGCCACTGTGCCTGGCCTATATTACATTTTAATATCTACCCATATAAGTACTCCCGTTACTATTCTTCCTCAAACTACCTTGGTTTGTCTCATTCAGTTCTTCATTTACGTTAACTAGTGTGATTTTACCAAATAATATGAACTCTATATTATTATAATTGCATTAACCAAAACATTGTTTCAGGGATAAATATATATTGGTATTGACCACATTTGACTTTCCTATCCTAGAACATGGTTTAATTTTGAACTTATTTGGGTCTTCTTTTGTGACTTCAGTAATGTTTTATAACTTTTTTTTAATTATATACTGAAACTTACAAAACTTAGGAATTATTTTATTTTAATTTTGATGAACTAATTTTTCAATTGTATTTTTTGTTATTTCTCAAATGTTGAAATCATATATATATGTATATGCATGTATATCTATATATGTGTTTCTTTATTTGTAACTAGCCACTATACTAAACTCTCTAATTCAAATTTTAGTTGATTTTCTTGGGCCTACTATATAATGTCTCATATGTTATGTTTTCCTATTACCTTTTAATGTCTTATTTCATATTTTAGCTTATGACATGTCTAGGACTTAGTATTTTTTTCTGATATTTTTTCCTGAAAATATGACATAAAAGTTCTGAGATAGTCCTCCAGCACGGATAATTCCTGATTTTAATATGTTTTTTAAATATGGTAAATATTTGACTTTTTTAACAAAAATAAATATATTTGGAATGATGAAAATTTTAATTTGCACTTGGCTTATTTGCTATGGACAAATTTACTAATTTTGGTGGAGATATTGTCAACATTTCTAACAGGTAGATGTAAATCTTTAATTGGTATAAAATCTAAGAAAGTGAAACTGCAGTTAAAAGTTACAACTCCCAGCCAAAACTGAAACAAGTAAAGTTTACAAGGAACTTAGCTACCACCTAGTGAATATTGTGTTTCTTTGCTTTGCTTTAAACAAGAAACCAAGAGTTAGGAAGATGGAAAATTTACTAAAATGGGCTGGAGTCTTTCCAACCTTCTAAGAGCAAGCTAAAGGCAGACTTAAATCTTATAGCTTCCAAAGAGGCAGTCAAGCTGATAACTCTCTCACCATTACCCAAAATAGCCTTTTTCACAGGCAAATTTGAACATTACTTTGAGAGATTTCTTTCCACTGGAACCCATCAGCCAAGTTCAGAATTCCAGTGGACATCACAACCCATTAAGTCACCATTAGAAATTAATTCTTCTGAAAGTGGCAAGGCAGATAGTAACAAGAAATGACCTGGATATCAAAATAATTGTTCATAGTTTAAAATGTATTGCCTACCATAGATTCAAAATTCTAAGTCTTTAACTTCACTAAAAGTATAAGTCATTCTTCCAAATTTCAGGAGGAACTAAAAATGTATAATAACTGTTACAATCTAATTTGCAAAGTGTAACAATTTGCTCAGTTATTCTTCCAAGAGATTTTACATTGAACATAATTGGTCAGATAGATTGAAATGTCTAGAGAAAAATAGAAACTATGTTTCAGGATACCAAAGAGTAGTCAAAAGCATTTCTTCAGTCTGCACCCAAAATGTTGTTCTTTTTATAAAAAATGAAGAGTCTGATGAAAAACTAAGCAAATAGACTGTAATTACAGTCTTTGAGCATCTCAGTCTTAATCCCATGTTATGTATAAGAGAACTAGGGTATAGGGGAATGGTTCCTAACTTACCCAAGTTTCCATAATTAGCAAGCAAAAGAAGTGAAATTGAAATCCAGTCTGTTTTTGTAGTCTATGCACCTTTTCATAACACTATGCTACCTCAAACAGTAGGTTCTGGACACCTCATTTGTAAATAACCTTCTTCCCCAAATATAGAAACAGCATAAAATATAACAGAGTTTGTGGAGAAGAGTCCGTGGGCAAATATGCAAAGAGTAATTTATTGCTGTTATAAACTCAAGACAAAGAAAAGGAATGTACATTCCTACAACTGTAAAATTCACCTTCTCACACCTAGTGGGGTTTTGAAAATGATTACATGCATCCATGTGATAAAATTAACAAATAGCATTGATTGAAAAGAATCAAACAGAAAACACAAACACAAAACAGTACATAATATACAATCACATCCATAGAAAGTCTAAATAGAAATATAGTCGGTAATAGTGGCTCCCAAAATTCACATCTAACAAAAATCTCAGAATATGACCTAATTTAGAAATACAGTTTTGCAGGTCAGGTGTGGTGGCTCACGCCTGTAATCCCAGCACTTTCGGAGGCCAAGGCGGGCAGATCACGAGGTCATGAGATTGAGACCATCCTAGCTAATACAGTGAAACCCCTTCTCTACTAAAAATGCAAAAAAATTAGCTGGGCATGGTGGCGGGCACCTGCAGTCTCAGCTACTCGGGAGGCTGAGGCAGGAGAATGGCGTGAACCCGGAAGGCGGAGCTCACAGTGAGCCGAGATCGCGCCACTGCACTCCAGCCTGGGCGACAGAGGGAGACTGCGTCTCAAAAAAAAAAGAAAAAGAAAGAAAAAAAGAAAATAAAATAAATAGAGTTTTGCAGAAATAATTAAGGTAAGGACCACAATGAGATCATACTAATTAATGTGGACACAAAATGCAATGAGAGTGTCTAAAAGAGACAGAAAAGGACACACACACGGAGGAAAAGGCCACGTGAAGATGCATATAGACAGAGATTGGAGTTGTGCTGCCACAAACCAAGGAACACCTGGGCTTTCCGAGGCTGGAGGAGGCAGGGAAGATTTCATCCCTAAAGCCTTCAGAGGGAGGATGGGCCTGCTGACACCTTAATTTCAGACTTCTATTCTGCAGATCTGTGAGAGAATACATTTTTGTAGTTTTAAGCCGCAATGTTTGTGGTAATTTGTGATGGCAGCCCTAGAAAACTAATGCAACAGACAAAGCTGATTTCTTGTATTATAATATAACTACAGCTAAATCTAAATGTGAACCATAAATTTGACAAACAGTAGCGAGTTAGACGATGCAAATTGATGGCAAGAAAATGGAAATACATGACTTCTCATACAGTTGATAGGAGGCAAACCAGTTTGGAAAGAAATTTGGAATTATTTAATTAAAATAAATATATGCATACAATACTGCTAGGAAATTCCTCTTCTGAATAGTTAACTCTCAGAGAAAATCTGATACCACAGATTATGTCAAGTATATAGATACATATCTGTATATCACAAATACACAATGTGGTTGAGCAAAAATATCTCAAAGACATTAGCCCAAACTAAAACACAAATTATTTGATTACTACTTAATCATAACGCCTAGAAAAATATGTCCATTGTATAGCAGTGTTAAGGGATCTTTGGGGTGTCGCTTTTCTGGCCAGAAGCCTCTGTGGTCAGTGGTGCCTTTTCCCGAGTTTTGCTTGGGCCTACTGGGCTCTTTCTGCCCAGTTGACCTGACAGGCTGTGCTCAGCTCAGCCCGGATCCCATGCCTGCCAAGGGAGACTGTGTGGGGAGGTGATGGGTGTGTAAATGAGCATGGGGTCTTGCCACTGCAGTCAGACACGTCAGCTGCTGCAGTGGGGTGGGCAGCTCCATGTTCTGGCATGGGCACCAGCTCTCTGCAAGGCTGTGACTGAAGCAGGCACACTGCCAGCAGCTTCCACAGCTGGCACCAGGGAACACAGTGGCGCCCAGAATCTTAGAGATGCCAGGAACCTCAGGGCTCCAAAGGAGTCATAGCCCTAGCTCAGGGAGCTTCCAGGTCTGGGTTCCCTGACGGGCAACAGCTCTTCCTTCCCTCTCTTCTCCAGCAACATGGTGAGCAAGGGGCATGTCTCAGCCCTGTTTGTGTTACAGCTCTTTTAGCCTCACTATTCAGCAGGTCCCAAGTTCTTGTCCTGTTACCAGGAAGAATGAGGTATGCAGGCAAGTGGAGGGTGAGCAAGATGAAGAGGAGCTTTATTGAGCCATAGAACAGCTCAGAGGGAACCTATTGGGGTAGATCCTTTCCACAGTCAGGGTGTCCTGATGAGTGTTCAGCTCCTAGCAGAGAGGGTAGCTCCTCTCTGCTAGGCAAGTTGTCCCAACAAGTGTAGTTCCTCTCTGCAGCTGGTCTCCGGACAAGTGTTCAGCTATCAACAGAGAGCATAGGTCCTCTCTGCAGCTGGTCCTCCTATAATCTGTTCAGCTCTGGCTGAACCCAGAGCTCTTATCGGCCTAGGAGGGGAGGAACTGTGCACACTGATTGGTCCATGGGCGGCCATGGGTGGGCCTGGAAAAGGCACCGCAAGCTCCTACTCTGGTCCATGGTTCTGCCAGCCCAGCCCTCGGGCTTCAGGCCCTCCCTGGCTGGTGGTGAGGCCTCACGGGGACTCCTTCTGCTCAGGAGCTTGTCTGTCTCCTGCTGCAGCCCGCGGCCCCAGACTGCTTGTGCCAAGAAGTAGCTGCAGGCCAGCTCCAATCTGCCCTCAGCTCTGCCCCCTGACACGCTTGTGGGTGCCCAAAGTCCAGAAGGGACTGAGGTGGTGTGTCAGTGCTGCCCTAAGTGTGTGCACCCCTTTCCGCGCTGTGATAGTGCCAGGGCTCAGCCCTACACTGCTTTGAGATATGAGTGGGTGCTGACAGCAGGGAGAGGCCCCAGGTCTGCACCCCAGCCAGCCCTGGCACTCCATGTGCAAGTGCAGCACTGCTCCAGGCCCAGCTCCACCTTGGGGCCCCTCTCTGCATGACCCTGCTGCTCCCCCACCAGTGGACAGCCTGGCCCGGCCCCATTGCAGCAGCCCCCTGGGTGGCAGGCTTTGAGGGGGCTGTCTGCCTCTTCCCTACAGTGGCAGGCATAATGGCAACAGCCGCTCCAGATAGCCCACCACTGCCATCAGCAGGAATTAATTAAGTGCTTGCCAAGGCATAAAAGTCTCTCATTTTCCTATTTCCCCATCAGTTTCACACTAGCAGAGTGCATAACTCATATGAAATCCTCATTACTTACTGGTAAAAAAAAAGTTCAGCAAGTGATTCTATGTCCTCAACAATGCTTTTGTCTAAACCTGACATACTGGGTTAGAATTAACAACCTCCTTTTTGTGTATCCATTGTGCCTGCTACATGGCATTATCATTCCAAGTATATTTTCATATTGTCTTTATTTTTGTTAAGTGCCATTAACCAAGTTACTCATTGAGGCTTGCAATGATGTTTCATTTCTCTTATTTCCAAGATCATTGCACAATCTCTGACACATAATAGATCCTCAGGACAGATTCATTTTAATAAATTAATTAGTTGACTAATTATAGGGTGAAGATTTAAAGATGAAACGGAATACAACAATTTTCCAAATAAACTTCCTCTATAACTTTTGGTGTGTGGAAACACCACACACCAAAAAATGTACAAATTCCAAGAAATATGAAACCTACAAAGACTGAACCAGAAAGAAACAGAAATTCTGAACATATCAGTAACGAATAAAGAGATTGAATCATTAATTTTTAAAAAAAGTTTCCTATCAAAGAAAAGCACAAGTCCTGACAAATTAAATGCTGAATTTTACCAAACATTTAAAGAACTAATACCAATACTTCTTAAACTCTTCCAAAAAAAAATGAAGAGGAGGAAATAGTTCCAAATTCATTTTACCAGGCCAGCATTATCCTGGTACCATTCTATACAAGATCACTACATGAAAAGAAACTACATATCAATATCACTGATGAACATACATGCAAAAATTTTCGACAAAATACTAGCAAATCAAATTTAACAGCACATTAAAAATATCATTCACCATGATCAAGCAGGCTTTATCCCAGAAATACAACAGTGTGTCAATATATAAATCAATAATGTGATATACTATCTTATAAGGAATAAAAATCACATAATTATCTCAGTAGATGTAGAAAAATTATTTGACAAAGCCCAACAACTGTTTATGATGAAAAAATCTCAAAAAAATGGCTATAGAAGAAATGTACCTCAACACAATAAGGCTGTATATGACAAGCCCATAGTTTACATTATACCCAGTAGTGAAAGTTGGAAGCATTTCTCCTAAGATCTGGAATAAGAGAAAGCTGCTTAGTCTAACTGCTCCTGTTGAACATAGTACTGGAAGCCCTAGCAGGAGCAATTAAGCAAGAAAAAGAAATAGAAGCCATTCGTATGGGAAAGAAAGAAGTGACGTTGACTGTTTGCTGATGACATGATCTTATATATAAAAAACCCTAAAAACTTTATCCAAACCTGTTAAAGCTAATAAACAAATTCAGTAAAGTTGCCTGTTACAAAGTCAACATACAAATATCTGTAGCATTTCTATACACTAACAATGAACTATCTGAAAACAAAATTAAGAAAATGGTCTTATTTACGATAACATCAAAACCAAAAATAAACTTAGGAGTAAATTTAACCAAAAGGTGAAAGATCTGTCCACTGAAAACTATAAAACAATGATGAAAAAAATGGAAGAAGACACAAATAAATAGAAAGATAATCTATGTTCAAAGATTGGAAAAATTAATATGGTTAAAATGTCTATACTACAGATTCAATGCAATTTCTATAAAACTTCCAATGTTATTTTTTCAAAGAAATAGAACAATCCTATAATTTGTATGAAAGCAGAAAAAAAAGGCCAAATAACCAAAACAATCTTGAGCAAAAAGAACAAATCTGGAGACAACACACTTTCTGATTTCAAAATATATGACAAATCTATGGCAAATAAAACAGCATGGTACTGGCATAAATCAAGTATATATGGAATAGGATAGAAAGCCCAGGAATAAAACCAGATATTTATGGTCAATTGATTTTCAACAAAGCTAAGAACACACAATGGGGAAAAGACAGTCTCTCTCTCTCTCTCTCTCTCTTTCTGTCTCTGTCTCTCTCTCTCTCTCCCCCTCCCTCCCCCACCCCCTTTCTCTCTTGACAGGGTCTCACTCTTCCCCAGGCTTGAGTGTAGTGGTGTGATCATGGCTCACTGCAGCCTTCACCTTCTGGGCTCAGGTGATCCTCTCACCTCAGCCTCCTGAGTAGCTGGAACCACAGGAACATGCCAACTACACCCAGCTAATTTTTGTATTTTTTGTAGAGATGGGGTTTTACCATGTTGCCCAAGCTGGTCTTGAACTCCTAGGCTCAAGCGATCTGTCCACCTTGGTCTCCCAAAATTCTGGGATATAGGCATATAAGCCATCACACCCGGGCAAGACAATCTCTTAATAAATGATGTTGGAAAAACTGTATATCCATATACAGAAGAATAAAATTGACCATTATCTTACATTATACACAAGATTAAACTCAAAATGGATAAAATACTTAAATGTAAAACCTGAAACTAAAGCTAAGAGAAGAAAACATAGGGAAAATCTCCACAATATTGATCTCGGCAATGCTTTCTTAGATTGAACTCCAAAAGCACAAGCAACAAAAGGAAAAATAGACAATGGGATTGCATCAAACTAAAAAGCTTCTGTACAACGAAGGAAACAACTAACACAGTGAAGAGACAACTCACATATTGAAATATATATTTATATATATATAAACATATATATATATGTTTGCAAACCATATATCTAATAAGTGGCTAATATCCAAAATATGTAAGGAACTCAAAAACAAACAAACCACTTAAAATGGGCAAAAGATCTAAAAAGATATTTCTTAAAAGAAGAGTTATGAATTATCAACAGATATATGAAAAAACATTCAATATCACTAATTATCAGAGAAATGCACATTATAAATGCAGTGAGATATCTGTTGACCCAGGTAAAATGGCTAGTATCAAAAATCAAACAAACAAAATAAATGCTAATAAGGATACAGAGAAAAGGGAGCTCTTATACACTGTTGATGGGAGTGTAAATTAGTAAAGCAATTATGAAAAACAGTACAGCGGTTCCTCAAAAAAATAAAACTAGAACTACCATATGATCCAGCAATCTCATTTCTTGCCATATACCCAAAGGAAATGAAAACAGTACGTCTGCACCCCTATGTTTATTGCAGTGCCAGTCACAAAAGCCAGGATATGGCAACAAACTAGATATCCATCTACAGATGAATGGTTAAAGAAAATGCAGCATATATAAGTACATATATATATATGAACACACACACACACACACACACACCTACACACACATACAGTGGAATACTACTCAGTTATAAAACAGAATCAAATCCTGTCATTTGCAACAGCATGAATGAACCTGAAAGACATGTTAAGTGATATAAGCTAGGTGCAGAAAATTAAATGCTCTATGATTTCTCATATCTGGAACCCAAAAAAGTTGATTTTACAGAGGCAGGGAGTAGAAACTGGTTACCAGAACCTGGGAAAGTCAAGGAGAGGAGGAGTACTGGGAGAGGTTGGTCAATGGGTACAAAGTTACACTTAGAAAGAATAAGTTTTGGTGTTCTGTTAAGCAGTAGGATGATTATGACAATGTAATGTATATTTCAAGATAGCTAGAAGAGAAAATTATGAATGTTGTCATCACAAAGAAATGATAACTGTTTAAAGTAGTGGATATAGTAATTACCCAAAATTGATTATTATACTATGCATACATGCCTTGAAACATCATGTTGTATCTCACTATTATGTACAATTATTATGTGTCAATTATATATTTAAATACAAAGAGAATAAAATACCTAGGAATCCAACTTACAAGGAATGTGAAGGACCTCTTCAAGTAGAACTACAAACCACTGCTCAGTGAAATAAATAGGACACAAACAAATGGAAGAACAGTCCATGCTCATGGATAGGAAGAATCAAGATCATGAAAATGGCCATACTACCCAAGATAATTTATAGATTCAATGACATCTCCATCAAGCTACCAATGACTTTCTTCACAGAATTGGAAAAAAACTACTCTAAAGTTCATATGGAACCAAAAAAGAGCCCACATAGCCAAGATGATCTTAAGCAAAAACAACAAAGCTGGAGGTATCATGCTACCTGACTTCAAACTATATTACAAGGCTACAGTAACCAAAACAGCATGGTACTGGTACCAAAACAGATATATAGACCAATGGAACAGAACAGAGGCCTCAGAAATAACACCACACATGTACAACCATCTGATCTTTGACAAACCTGACAAAAACAAGCAATGAAGAAAGGATTCCCTATTTAATAAATGGTGCTGGGAAAACTGGCTAGCCATATGTAGAAAGCTGAAACTGTATACCTTCCTTACACCATATACAAAAATTAACTCAAGATGGATTAAAGACTTAAATGTAAAACCTAAAACCATAAAAACCCTAGGAGAAAACCTAGGCAATACCACTCAGGACATAGGAATGGGCAAAGACTTCATGACTAAAACACCAAAAGCAATGGGAACAAAAGCCAAAATTGACAAATGGTGTCTAATTAAACTAAAGAGCTTCTGCACAGCAAAAGAAACTATCAGGAGAGTGAACAGGCAACCTACAGAGTGGGAGAAAATTTTTGCCATCTACCCGTCTGACAAAAGGCTAACATCAAGAATCTACAAAGAACTTAAACAAATTTACAAGAAAAAAAGCAAACAACCCCATCAAAAAGTGGGCAAAGGATATGAATAGATACTTCTCAAAAGAAGACATTTATGCAGCCAACAGACACATGAAAGAATGCTCATCATTACTGGCCATCAGAGAAATGCAAATCAAAACCACAATGAGATACCATCTCATGCCAGTTAGAATGGTGATCATTAAAAAGTCAGGAAACAACAGATGCTGGAGAGGATGTGGAGAAATGGGAATCCTTTTACACTGTTGATGGGAGTTCAACCATTGTGGAAGACAGTGTGGCGATTCCTCAAGGATCTAGAACTAGAAATACCATTTGACCCAGCAATCCCATTACTGGGCATATACCCAAAAGATTATACATCATTCTACTATAAAGACACATACACACACATGTTTACTGCATTATTTACAATAGCAAAGACTTGGAACCAACCCAAATGCCCATCAATGATAGACAGGATTAAGAAAATATGTTACATATACACCATGAAATACTATGCAGCCATAAAAAAGGATGAGTTCATGTCCTTTGCAGGGACATGGATGAAGCTGGAAACCATCATTCTCAGCAAACTATCACAAGGACAGAAAACCAAACACTGCATGTTCTCACTCATAGGTGGGAACTGAACAATGAGAACACATGGACACAGGGTGGGAAACATCACACACTGGGGCCTGTCAGGGGGTGGGGGTCTTGGGGAGGGATAGCATTAGGAGAAATACCTAATGTAAATGATTAGTTGATGGGTGCAGCAAGCCAAGATGGCACATGTATACATATGCAACCAACCTGCACATTGTGCACATGTACCATAGAACTTAAAGAATAATTTTTTAAAAAATAAATAAATATTAAATAATTTTAAAAAGGCCGGGAAGGGAAGAGGGAAGAGAGAATGAAGAGGAATTGGTTAATGGACAAAAATATAGTTTGACAGAAGGAATAAGCTCTAATATTCTATAGTACAGCAGGAAAATTATAGTTTGCAATAATATCATATATTTTCAAATAGCTGGAAGAGAATTGTCATGTTCCCAAAACAAGGAAAAGAAAAATGTTTGAGGTGATGGATATCCCAGTCACCCTGATTTGATCACTACACATTGTATACATATATCAAAATATAACATGTACCCCAAAAATATGTACAAGTATTATACAATAGTAAATATAAAAATATAAATATGTTCCAAAACAAAAAAGTGATATATATATATACATACATATACATATATATGTGTGTGTATATGTATATATATACACAACAGAATACTATATAGCCTTTAAAAGAGGAGGAAATTCTTTCCATTGCGAAAACATGAATGAAACTGGAGAACAACATGCCAAGTGAAATAAGCCAGGCACAGAAAAATACTGTACGACCTCACTTATCTGTGGAATCTGAAAAAGTTGACCTTATAGAAACAAAGTGTTAGAAAGGTGGTTACCAGAGGTTGGGGGTAGTTGGAGGGATGGAGAAAGGAAAGATATTGATCAAAGGGTACAAAATCTCAGACTGGAGGAGCAACTTTTAATGATCTATTGCAATGTATGGTGACCACATTTAATAATAATGTATTTAAGTTATATACACATCCCTAGGTATATGTATCTAGAGAGAGGGGAGGGAGAGAGAGGGAGAGATGGGATCTTGCTCTGTTGCCCAGGCATCCTGGAACCCCTGGCCCTAAGCAATTCTCCTACTTCAGCCTCCTGGGTAGCTGGGACTATTGGTGTGCAACCCCACAACTGCTTGATTAGAAAAAAAAAATTTAGAGACTCCTTGTCCAGGCTGGCCTCAAGCTCCTGACATTAAGCTATCCTCCTGCCTCAGCCTCCCAGGTATCTGATTACAGGTACAAGCCACCACACCTGGCTTTGTAGCCTATGTTTTAAAATTGCTAAAAGAATAGATTTTTAATGTCTCATCACAAAAAAAGGATAAGTCTGCAAGGTGGCACATATATTAGTTAACTTGATTGGCTCTTTACACAGTGTATATATGGATAAAGTCTCATGAATATACAAATTATTTGTCAATTAAAAATAATTTTTTAAAAAATGTATTGAACAAATATTTCACCAAAGAAAACACATAAGTTAGCACACAAAAAGATTTTCAACATCATTATTTATTAGGAAAATGAAAATTAAAACCACAATAAGATACCATTTCATACTTTCTACAATGACTGTTCAAAATAAGATAGACAATAACAAATGCTGGTAAGAATATAGGGAAGTTGCAATTCTCATGAATTGCTGCTGGGAGTGTAAAAGGATAGTCACTTTGGAAAACAATTTGTCACTTTTTCAAAAAGTTAAAACTAAAACTGTCATATGAACCAGCAATTTCACAGAAGATAAATGAAAATATATGTCAACATAAATATGTGGGCACATATGCTCATAACAGCATTATTCATTATAGCCCCAACCTGGAAACAACCTAAATGTCCATCAATTGCTTATGGATAGACAAAAAGTGGTATTCAGCAATAAAAAGAAATAAAGTATTGACACATGCTACAGCATGGATGAACCTCTAATACACTATGCTAAGTGAAAAAAGCCACTGAGAGGTCTGATATTATGTAATTTATATTATATTAAATATTTAAAAATTGCAAATTTATAGAGACAGAAAGTAAACTAGTGGTTGTTTTCAGCCAGGTAGGGAGTAGGTGTTATGAGCTTGAAGGATCTTACCTGGGAGATGAAAATATTCTAAAACTGAGGTTTGGTGATAGTGGCATCCCTCAGTACAGTTACTAATAATCATTGAGTTGTTTACTTGAAATGGATGGTTCTGTGATAGGTTAAATATATCTCAATAAAGTTGTTTGGAAAAAAAAAGGCAACCTTCTCTGTTACCTGATAAACTGGTTGGAGGAGAATTCCCAAGGCTATGTTTTGGAGTACTCAGACAACTGGATGCCTAAAAATGCCATTAATGTGGCAGGCACATTAATATCTCCCCTGGTACGCAGGTGTCTCATCAGGAAACGTTAGTGACTACTAATCAGTAGTAACGTCCAGTGACTACTCCCCATTATTACCATTAATAAGTCATCAATACAGTAGACAAGTTTGGCATTTGGCGAGATGTCCAGATGGTCAAAATCTCTTCAGACAGTATTATGACGGAGAATTAACATTCCACTGGGATAAGATCATGCATGTATAGTGCCGTCATTTCAAAGTGAGTTCAAATTACTTATGACTGTTTTCCCTGATAAGAATTGAGAACACATTTGTCAGATCAATGGCTACACAATTACTAGAGGCTGTTATCAGTGAATTCTAGTAAATATACTATATTCAGCATATATTCTAGTAAATATACTATATTCAGCATAATCGTTGGATTTGGAGCTACCAATTGGTTATATTTACCTTACTCCATTGTATTTACCTTACTCCATTGTATTTTGACATAATTTTTAAAAATTTTTCTTTTCTTTCCTTCTTTCATTCTCCCCTTCCTCTCACCTCTGTTTTTTCTTCTTTGTTACTTGGTTGCTTGCTTTCCTTTTTGCAATATCAGACTGGTAAACGAAAGCTTTCTAAAATGGCAATAATCTGTCCTTCTATCTGGGATGTCATATTGCTTCTAATTAGTCTTATGGTTGTAGGTGTTGCAGTTTCAGAGACTTCTGCTTGGTGTTTTCTATTTTAATGCTCACATTCTATAGGCCGAGGAACCAGTGTGAAAATTCTATCAGCTACTTAGTATATCCATTCTAATTATGCATCAGGAGCCAGGAAAATGACACAAATAGACCCACTGAACCAGATTTCATTCATCACCTAGTATCTGTATGATTTACTCTAACAGGGACCATAATGGGATTTTTGTTTCCCAGATATGAGTACTGTCTCAGACTCTAGACCTCAAATATCTGAATATTTCCCTTTATCTGCTGTTCAGTTACTCTAGTAAATGGGCATAATTCTGAGGAATGATTGGGGGAATTGTTTTTGTATACATTTACTGTAGTGTGGAGCTCTTCTTCAAGTGGACCTGGCCTCTTCTTGAATTGATGGGTGCTAGATCTGATTACTCACTCGTTTTTAGAAACTGGGTAATAGATTGTTTTTATTCCATTATGGTGGCTTTTACCAATATTTTGCTTACTACTTCTTGATTTCCTTTTTCCTCCTTGGGCGATGTAAGTCAAGCAATAATTCTGCTGGGTGCCTACAGCTCTTGCTCCATCTAGTTATCATAACAGACACCTGCAGGTCAAGATCTAAGCTTTTTGTTACATACTTGTTGCACACTGTCAAAATTATTATAGTTGCCTCTGATGGCTAATGACTGCTACCCATCCTCTTATATTCCAGGCTCCTAATGTTGTGACTGACAGTAGGGAGTCCATTCTTTAAGCTTTAGTGAAAGACCCTCTAGACCTTCCCTTGTAACCTTGTCAGTCGGTCGGTGCACTAGTGTTATAAGCTAAATCCATTTGATTTTGCCAAGCTTATTTAGACTTTTGAGCCTTTCATTTAAGATATGCCAAGGCAGTTCCAGCATTTCTGCCTTGGATAGAATGAATCATCATTCTGTTCAAGTTTCAAAGGTATAAAATCCTGACTTATAGAAAAGTACTTCCATGTCAATAAATTCTCCCTTATCTATCCCACACTCTGCCCCCATGCATTGTTCCAACCTTCAACATTCATTGATTCTTCCAGTGCATATTAGTCAGTTCATGAATTCCTGTTGGTTATTTCTCTTTTATCTGAGAGTAGGGTTAGTATTTTCCCAGTCTCACATTATGTACCTATACTCTAGTTATTTACCTAGAAGCAGTGAAGGTAAGTGGGACTGATCTTAAGATGAACATGTATTATTTTGCAGCAAATACACCTTAGTTAGAGCCTTTGACTCTTTTCCAGGGAAAGTGAATGTGCTACTTTCCAGTAAGAAGGAGGAAGCCACTTGTGCTGGCCCAACATGTTCAAAGGAAGATATTCTTATATCAGATATTAGATTCTAACATTTTTCATATTAGACCTTAGCATAAAAGAGTTTCCAGAGTTGTGAATTCAGCTTTCTTTGTAACTTCACTATTCTCACAGTTAGTATTCATCCTGATTTACAGCACTGGCTGCCCCTAGACTTTAGACAATAGAGATCGCTTTGTGTACTGTCATGGGGCCTTCTATATTTTTATACTGTGGCCTGAGTTGATAGTTGACTGACCTGAGCCTGTTATTTTCTTCTGCAAGCACTTCGATGCCAATTAGAAATAACCAGCCAACTCCTTATTTTTATAAAGTAGCATTTTCCTGCTATCAAATCTAGGTCTCTAACCCAACTTAAATCATCACAAGTGAGAGTCTAGTAGTTGTGATATACAGTGTGCCAGAGAGTCTCATGATCTTACTTACCATCAACAATGAGGGACTGTTGCAGTGGGCTCGTGAGCGATTTAATTTCAAAATCTCATTCTGAGAATCTGTTCTATAGAAGCAGGTCTAGTATTAACTGTCCTACCTTGTATTCATCCAGAAGTGTCTGAGATCAGGATTGGAGTGCAAATACTTTTACTGGGCAAAAGTGATCCTAAGAAAATCTGGTAGTTTTCTGGTAGAGTGAGGAAGTGGGACAAGGGAAGAAGAGAACCAATAGACAGCACTTTCCCAAACGATTTGCCACTGTAGGCAATTGAAGCAGTCCTTCTTCTGGCATTCTCAATATTCCTTACTCTGCCTACTTTTTTTCCTTACTCTGCTTACTTTTTTTCCTTAGTGCTTAATGACTTATTAATGACTAACTGCTTAGATGACTCATTTACTTGTATTTATGTGTTTGTGTTTTCTGCTAGATTGTAAGTGTCAAGAGGAAAGTATTTCTTATCTATTTTATTCATTGATGCAACCTAAGGATTTATAGTGTATGTATAGTTAGCTGTCTTCTTTTTTTGGCCTTAACAAAACACCGTGAACCCTTCTTCGTTTGTTGAAAACACATTTTTTCATGCTTATTATCTTCTATCACACAGATATACTTTAATTGATTTTAATTATTCTGGCAAATTTAAATTGCTTAATAATTCTTGATCTATAAATCAGTAAATTGCTTAATAATTCTTGGTCTATAAATCAGTAAATTGCTTAATAATTCTTGATCTATTAATCAGTAATGTTATTATGGACATATTTTAACATAGAAATGACTAGGTCAAGATCTACTAGCATTTTTTAATGGGCCTGGTCTATGTTTCCAAAGTGTCTATCAAAAAGTTTTCCCAAATCTGCAGTGTGGGCCTGCCGGCTGGAGACCCAGGATTGCTGATGACACAGATGAAGGTCTGAGGCAGTCTGGTGGTCTGATGGGGAATTTTCCCTTGCCTTGAAAGGCTGGTCCTTTTGTTCTATGCAGGCCTTCAACTTACTGGATGAGCTCCACCCGCATTATGGAGAGCAGTCCACTTTCCTCAAGGCTCACCATTTTAAATGTTAATGTTATCCAAAAATGCCCTCTATGTTAAATCATAAATAAAGCCACCACATTTAGTAAATCTTTCCTTACCTCCAAATCCAGTATTCACTGAATCTGGTTGTCAAAAACTTCTCTATAATTCTTTATTTTACACAATATATCTGTACCACCTAATGACTGCATTTCAGAAACAAATCACACTGAAGCTAATAGACTGCTTCGGCAGACTTTCTTTAGTAATCATTATCTGTGTGTTTAAAAGACAGAAACAGAACTTAGATTTTGCAACTCATTTTAAGTGAAACGCAATTATCTAATGCCAATGTGCCACTTGAGACTTTTTGCTATACTCAGAGGCTGCCTTGGTAGTCAAATTTCTCATAAATTTTGTAGAGCTTATATACCTAATATGGAAGTAAATGTCATGTGAATAGTTGTAAATGTGATGACCATTTATCAGAATGTTTTGGAATATTTGTCTTCAGCATGGACCCATTAGTAGAAGAATCCTGCATTAACCTTGAATGATTTGGGGAATTAAGTAGGCTATCAATAATAAATGATGAACAAAGTAACCTACACACCTGGAGATTTCATCATGCCTGACCGTACCAATCTAGAGAAGGCAAATATTTTGGCACATATAAATCTGATGCTCCTTGTATGAGTACATTTTTTTCAAAGTGTAATGCTTGATCAAAGTTATATAATGTGCAGAGTTGGCAAATTTTCAGCATATTTGTAGAGTGTAGCTTGTTAATTTGACTATTTAGAGATAAATTTGTCATTTTATACTTGATTAACTGGGTAATGGTATATATAATTCTGCTTGAATTATCAAAATAAATGCAGCTATGCTAATATAATCTGGCAGATCTGTAATTATTTTTCTTTTGTCACCTGGAGAAATGAACATGATTCATTACTGCAAATTTCCACCCTCAGATGATTTATTCCCAAGCCTTTGTTATGGTCATTGGTCACAAATGGGTCATAGTTAAAGGATTCTTAATTGGTGGGTGACAGGGTATATTTACATCAACTCCAAGGAAGACTCAAATCTGAAGTTCTCTAACTTTAAAATAATGCTTTTCCTGAATTATTTTTAAGATGCAGAAGAAGATGATTAAATCATCTCTGGGATAAAATATGTGTGTTTTCAATAGCTCCATTCAAGTATAATAGATGTAAAATATAAATTGGGTGAGCTGCAGTATCAGCACTGAGCATCTTAACTCCAGGTTAATAAAGAACTTTTGTAATAAATATGAACATGCATGAGATATAAGTCAAATACAGACTAATTATTATATTATTTTATATATTAAATCATTGGATTACATCATAATAACTTACCAGTTAAAGTTAAATTTTTTTCATTATTATTTGGATTTATATTTGAATTTAAAAATACCATTGGTTTGTATACAAAATCAATGTCATTTTTTTCTGATTACAAACTTAGTATTTATTTGCTTTTAGAT